>NC_089900.1:4143968-4461773 GCF_040182565.1 Anser cygnoides | reverse complement strand
TGGAAGGGGACATATTCCCAGACTGGGGCAAGCTGCTGGGCTCTGCCACAGCCACTCAAAATCACCTGCTCTTGAGTCTTTCAGCCTCAGTTTATCGCACATGGACCAAAACGATTTTCTTGGGGGTCTCAATGGCCATTTCAAGTGTAGTTAACTCCAGGAATCCACTGGAACGTGTGCCAGGATGCATGGTGCCAGCCCACAGGAATCCTTCACACAACCTACAGACTTGTCCAGGCCATAGTCTCAAGTTCCCAGACTGCAGTGGCTGCCTTCCAATGATTATGACCTATGTTAGACTCCTAGAACCATGGAACCATAGAATCATGTAGATTGGAAAAGACCTCTCAGATCATCAAGTTCAACCGTTAACCTAACACTGCCACGTCTACCACTAAACCATGTCCCTAAGCACCACATCTGTATGTCTTGTGAATACCTCCAGAGATGACCACTCCACCACGTCGCTGGGCAGCCTGTTCCAATGTATCACAACCCTTTCAGGGAAGACATTTTTCCCAATATCCAACCTAAACGTCCCCTGGTGCAACATGAGGCCATTTCTTCTTGTCCTCTCGTTGAGCCGTGGGGGACACCACTTGTGACTGGCCGCCAATTGGATTTAACTCTGGGAAACAGAGTCAAAACCTTTACTAAACCTTAGGCAGACAACATCCACAGCCTCTCCCTCATCCACTAAGTGCATCACCTTTTCGTAGGAGAACAGGTTCGTCAAACAGGACCTGCCCTCCATAAATCCATGCTGACTGGGCCTGATCACCTGTATGTTGTCCTGTATATGCAGTAGGATGGCACACAAGATTATCTGCACCGTAACCTTCCCTGGCACCAAAGTCAGACTGACAGGCTTGTAGTTCACTGGGTCCTCCTTTGGGCCTTTCCTGTAGATGGGCGTCACATTTGCTAACCGACAGTTGACTGGGACCTCCCCTGCTCATCTTCCACACACTCCAGAGACCTCCTAGACTATTTCCTCTCTGCTGTGTTGTCTTTCCAGAAGACATCTTGGAAACTGAAGACCCCAACCAGACTGTATTTTCAGTAACCAAGTCAGTATCGGCCAGTGTGTGAGTGGCTCTAGGACACTGGATGCGCTCCGCGCACTCCAGTCTTTGATTCAATAACCTGCAGTGCTCTAGGTCAGAAGTCACTGAGCACAAGCCAACATGTCAAAGCTCTTTGGTGTTTGTATAAAGCATTCCCATACTTCAAACTCACCTCTAGAAGAGTCCGAAACACTCCAGGCACCCACAATTGACATAAGCAATGGCAGCATTACTGCAGGCTGCTGCAAGGAGTCCCAGAAGTGCCCTTCCGTGATGACCAGCTCTGGAGAAGGCCTTGGGTTGCTTAGCTTGGATGGAATGCCCGTGGATATTGGAAAGCAAGAGAACCAAGGCTTTGCACATCTCTGGGCCCCAAGGGCAGATGCCACTCACAGACGTTGCCTGGGTGACATGTGGCAGCGATAGCTTCTGCCGAGAGGCAAAACCCCTCTCTCAACAGAAGGGATGACGAACAAAGCCTTCATCCCATTTAGCTGATCTCACAGTGATACCCAGGCACAAAGCTGCCAGGCTGTCATCATGACTGTGGCAGTGTGCTGCTCTGTCGAGCAACTAGTAGCATTTCAGGAGAATTCAGCCCTAGTGCTTATTCTGCAACTAAATGTTGCTTTTCTAACCCTGTCAGGCTTGCCATGCATACGACCTTTTCTTTGTGGTGTCTCTTTCCTAGGGAGGAATAACACCAAGCACCTGTACAGGATGAGTAGAGGGGGAGGATCACCTCCCTTGGCCTGCTGGCAACACCCTTCCTAATGCACCCCAGGATCCCGTTGGCCTTCTTGGCCACAAGGGCACAGTGCTGACTCATGATCAGCCTGCTGTCCACCAGGACTCCCAGATCCTTCTTTGCAGAGCTGCTTTCCAGCAGGTCATTCCCAGCCTGTACTGGTGCTGGGGGTTATTCCGCCCTAGGAAGGAGACAGGACCCTGCACTTGCCCTTGTTGAACTTCGTGGGGTTCCTCTCAGCCAATCTCTCCAGAATGTCCAGGTCCCTCTGTGGTATCAGCCACTCCTCCCAGCTTTGTGTCATCAGAAATGTTGCTGAGGGTGCACTCTGTTACATCATTGACTTCACTGATGCGTAAGTTGAACAACAGAGTTGAACTTTGGCACGTCCCGCAGCCCTGCGCACCCTGGCAGGGCAATTCCTGCTGCAGGAATAAGTCAGCATGATGCTTAGAGAGGGCCAGTCAGTGTTTGCTTTGTCTGCTTCCAAGTGTGTTCCCCAGGAGGGGCACTGCTGCCTTCCAGGAGCTGTGAGCCCAGGAGCCTCAGGGCCATGTGCAGGGAGCCTGGTGGGGGGCAGAGCAAGGGAGGCCTTGGGCTGGGCCTGTGCTGCTGAGCTGGGCCGGGCTCCTGGGCCCAAGGGGAGCTCCTGGCAAGCGGGCAGCGCTGCAGAGAGCCAGCTCTGCCCAGGAGCAGCTCCTCTGCCCAGCGCAGCAGGGCTGGGGGCACTGCCTGCAGAGACAGAGTGGGTAAAGGCAGGCAGAAGTGGCAGGATGCACAGAGCTCGCTGGGGGAGAACACTTGCCAGCCCTGACCCCGGTAAGTCTCTGGCTGGAGGGCAATGCAGCCGCAGCTCCTGGAGCAAGGAGAAGCCGCGCGTGCAGGCAGGGGTGCCCAGGGCTGTGGTGCAGAGCAGGGTCCCTGCTGTGCCCCAGGGGCTGTGTGCCGGGGCAGGGCCTCTGCCAGGCTCAGCACTCAGCCTGCCCGGGGAGCTGCCCAGGGCGCTGCGGGGAGAAGCTGCGGGTGGAAGGAGCCCCCCCGGCAGGGCAGGGTCCTGCTGCTGGCGGGAGGCTGCTGCCTGGGGCAGGCTGCTTTCAGTTCCACAGCACAACTGGGATATATCTAAGGTGAGAAGACAATCAGGGGTTAGATACTTTAGGCTCAGCTTTCCAGACTATTTGCTTTCAGTTTTTTCTTTTTTGTCTCTGTGGGAGTAGATATAGAGGCTGCTTTTTCCAAGAAGAGTCTTATACGCCTAAGCCTTCCCACTGAGGGTTACAAGGACCCCCAACAATTCCCTTGCCTGCCCCTCAGCCCAGAAAAAGCTCCACCACCACACGTGCAGTGTCAGCAGGGTCTGTGTGACCTGGTCTCTGGGACGTGCCCCCAGCGAGCTGCCCCTGGGCAGAGCCCTGCTGCCAGGAGGTGTCTGCAGGGCAGAGCTGAGCACCCAGCGGGTGGGATGGGGGCTGTGACCTGCAGGCAGGAGGCGTGGGGACAGAGACCCAGCTGCAGGCAGGGACAGCTGCAGGCAGTAGAGCCATGGGCAGGGAGTGAGCGGGAGCTGCTCCCAGAAGCAACATGGGACAGGGGATTTGGGCACCTGCCCTGCCGACGCCTTCTTCATACAAACTCCTTAGCTTCTTTTCTCATCTAATAATAATGTGTTGTGGTTTAACCCGGCCGGCAGCTAAACACCACACAGCCGTTCGCTCACCCTCCCCCCTCCCTCTCTGGGATGGGGGAGAGAAACGGGAAAGTGAAGCCGGTGAGTTGAGATAAAGACAGTTTATTAAGACAGGAATATAATAATAACAACAGTAATAATAATAGTGATAATGATAATAGTATTAATAATAATAATGTGTAAGAAACAAGTGATGCACAATGCAATTGCTCACCACCCGCCGACCGATGCCCAGCCTATTCCCGAGCAGCCGGCGCCCCCCACCCCGGCCAGCCACCCCTATATATTGTTTAGCGTGATGTCAGATGGTATGGAATACCCCTTTGGCCAGTTTGGGTCAGCTGTCCTGGGTCTGTCCCCTCCCAGCTCCTGCTGCACCCCTAGCCTGCTCGCTGGCAGGACAGAGCGAGAAGCCGAAAAGTCCTTGGCCTGGTGTAAACACTGCTCTGCAACAATTAAAACATCAGCATGTTATCAGCGCTCTTCTCATCCTAATCCAAAACATAGCACCCTACCAGCTACTATGAGGAAAAATTAACTCTGTCCTAACTGGAACCAGGACATAATGTCATGAGTTTCTTTTGATTCACTAGAGTTTTGGGGATGAGAATTCATGTGCAGCTCAAAAACTGGTGATGATGTTCCTATCTCTTCAGTATGTCCATGAATAAAAGGCATCCACGTTCCCTCCTAACTGTTGGGTCTCTGGGAAATGCTGTGTGTGAGGAAGGAGCTGACTCTCCCTTCAGGAGACCACATCTAAGGAAATTTGACTCTTTACATGGGGCTTTGGCTGGGCTGCAGGCTGCCATGCACAAGACCACAGCTGTGCTCTAGCAGCTCTGTGTTATCTAGCATCCCCATGGAGAAGACACGTCAGCCCTAAGGCCATAGAAATGCTGGTGGGTGGCTGTATGTGGGCAGCTGTTATGATCCCTCCCTGTCCCTGGAGAAGAGCAGAGAGCTGAGATCCTCCTCAGGTTCAATGAGATGGGTGAGGGGTTTGGAGATCTGCACTTTGAACCTGGATTCCTCTGCTCTCAGCAGCATTCAGGTTCTTTTCAGGGGAACACTTGAGTGCGACCATCCTCCACACGTGCCCGCACAGGGCAGCTGAGACCAGGAGTGACAGACACACCAGCTGTCCTCACTCTGCCTTGAAGGACAGTCCTTTCCCTCTTCAGGACCACAAGATTTCCTTTGTTAGGCAGTACAATTGCCAAGGGTTTATGCCTTAAATACACCTCTCAGGTGTGGGAGGACAAGTATAAAGAAGCAGAGCAAAACATTATGCAAAAATCCTTGCTCTGCGGTAGAATGAATTTTGAGAAAGAATGCTGACAAACTCCTAATTTTGCCAAGCACACTTCATCTGAGACCACCCCATGTTCCATTTATATATTGCCCTACGGCAGGACCATCTCCTGCGGGGTGCCTTGAGTCCTGAAGCACCAATTTGAGATCAAACAGAGGACCAGTCTTACCGAAAGTGAAGAGGCAATTTTTTTCAGGTTTCTACAAGAAATGCAGAAGGTTTTCCTTACAGAGGTCTACCATAGCATTTTAATTCTTTTTTCTCCTTGGACAGGCCTCCCTATTCAGAGGCAGCAAATCCCCATTCCCAGGAGGATCAGATGCCCAACAGCAGCTCCATCAGCGAGTTCCTCCTCCTGCCATTCACAGACACGCGGGAGCTGCAGCTCCTGCACTTCGCGCTCTTCCTGGCCATCTACCTGGCTGCCCTCCTGGGCAACGGCCTCATCCTCACCGCCGTAGCCTGCGACCACCGCCTCCACACCCCCATGTACTTCTTCCTCCTCAACCTCGCCCTCCTCGACCTGGGCTGCATCTCCACCACTCTACCCAAAGCCACGGCCAATTCCCTCTGGGACACCAGGGCCATCTCCTATGCAGGATGTGTTGCTCAGATCTTTCTTTTTCCCTGTCTTATGTCAGCAGAGTATTTTATTCTCACCATCATGTCCTATGACCGCTAAGTTGCCATCTGCAAGCCCCTGCACTATGGGAGCCTCCTGGGCAGCAGAGCTTGTGCCCACATGGCAGCAGCTGCCTGGGGCAGTGGGGTTCTCTATGCTCTGCTGCACACTGCCAATACATTTTCGCTGCCCCTCTGACAAGGCAATGCTGTGGACCAATTCTTCTGTGAAATCCCCTCCATCCTCAAGCTCTCATGTTCACACTCCTACCTCAGGGAAATTCAGCTTCTCACATTTAGTGTTGTTCTCTTTTTGGGGTGTTTTGCTTTCATTCTTTTCTCCTATGTACAGATCT
This sequence comes from Anser cygnoides, assembly GCF_040182565.1. NCBI lineage: Eukaryota > Metazoa > Chordata > Aves > Anseriformes > Anatidae > Anser > Anser cygnoides. The sequence goes on along the minus strand of NC_089900.1, from coordinate 4,455,979 downwards.
TCAGGGCTGTGCTGAGGATCCCCTCTGAGCAGGGACGGCACAAAGCCTTTTCCATGTGCCTCCCTCACCTGGCTGTGGTCTCCTTGTTTCTCAGCACAGCCGTGTTTGCCTACCTGAAGCCCCCCTCCATCTCTTCTCCATCCCTGAACCTGGTGGTAGCAGTTCTGTACTCCGTGGTGCCTCCAACACTGAACCCCTTCATCTACAGCTTAAAGAACCAGGAGCTCAAGGGTGACATTAGGAAAGTGATTTTATGGATAGTTCTCAATAGTGAAAAATTTCCCTTCTTTTTCCAGAAATGACTTAATTTAGTATCTCCATGCAGGCCTGGTCCTTCTTTCATATCATTATTGTAATTGTTAACTTTGGTATCATTTGCATTTATTACACTCTTAGAAAACTATCCTACTTCTCCTGAGGAATTACATTGCTCTGTTTACTCTTGACGTTCAATAAACATATGTCTAACAACAGGTCAGAGCTCACTCTTACATAGCTTTTGAGAAAAGAAAAAAAAAAGAAAAGAAAAAAAAAAAAGCATCTCCAGAGTGCATTGCCTGAAGGCTTGGCTCTTTTTTCAAAGCTGGTGCCAAGATCAGAGCTGTGCAGCTGCTCCCCAAAAGGCCCGTTGCTGCATGGATCTGGGAGAGGAAAAGCTCATTGCCGTACTGTGAGCTGCGAGAGACTGTGGGTGGGATTTAGGAGCACCCTGTTGGTGTCTGATGACAGCAGAAATGGTGAATGGTCACTGAGGTACATAGCCATGACTGTCCCACATGGGGCTGGGCAGGGGACAGCTTCCAGGACATGAATGTGGAGCTGTGTGGAGAGCCCAGGTGTTCTCCATCGGCAGCATGTTGTCAGGGTGGGCAAGGACTGGAGACTTACAAAGAGAGAAAATGCACAAGAGCTTGTCACCAAAAGGGGTAGTGTGAAATTTAGATGTCCTCAGGCAAAGAAGAGCATCGCAGTTCCTGGGCAATTCAGTGAAGAACCAGCACGCACAGGGAAGGGAGGATGGAGAGGGATTCCTGTCACCCTCACAAAGTACCACCAGCTGGATTTAGAAAGACACCTGGAAACCCCCTAGGTCCTTGGCAATGTCCCTTGCTCTTTCTGAGCACCTGCCAGAACTACACACCATAAAAAGCAGGATTAGCAACAGTGATCCCAACCCATCTGGGTCTACTTCCCGCCGTGTGCAGCTCAGCCAGCGTGCGGTCACCTCTTGGGCACCACAGCCTGCTTGGTCTGCTCAGAGCACCACCAGCTCAGGGCCCTGTGGGGAGCATGGGGAGGTGGCCAGAGACATCTGGAGAGGTGAGAGGAGGGATGGGGAGAGATCAGATGGGAGCTGACCTTGGCTGGAAGTTGTCTCAAATACTGGTGTTCACCTAATCAAGACAAGGTCTGGACTGTGGGTACCCCAATGCATGCTCATGAGTTAGGGTAGATGAGCCAGAAATCCAGTTTTCCTGGTGCTGCACTAGGTTGGGAAGTGGCTGAAGAAGGACTGGTGTCCTCTGCTCTGCATCTCATAACTCCATAATCTTTCCTGAAGGGTGGCATCGGAAGCCAAGTCTGGGGCCCTGTGCCAGGGCTTCTAGGGATGGAAGCACGACACAGCAGCCATACCAGTTTGCTTCTGTTCCTCAGTCTGAGTCTAGCACACGTCCATGTGACAGTCTCCTCCAACCTGTGTGCTGAACCTGAGCCCAAAAGTCCTCAGCAAGTCCTCAGCTCGGGTCCACCCCAGGGACTGGAGTGCAGCTGCGACCACACGAAGGACGAGCCCTCTCCTTGGGCCTGTCCATGGCTGGATGCCTCTGCATGCCGCCCAGGAAAAGGGAGTGTATTACTAATATGTTAAGGCCCCTTTCACCTTCTCTGTGTCTGTGGGGCCCTCAAGAAATGACCCTCAGTCCTGAAATCAGGCCCAGCTTCTTCTTGCATCAGGAGCCTGGAGACATTGCCCGAGAAGTCTCAGCCCTGTTCTGCACACAGGCAAATACACACAAGTGTATGCACAAGCACACAAACACCATCTCATACACACACAGATGTGTGCACACGGCATGGACATGGCCAAACATGCCTCTGTGCATTCTTTACCTTCTCATCTGTTTCTCTAGGTGATCCTGTGAATCACATCAGGCAGACCACGTGGTTCAAATGGCACAAGCTTCCTCCTTATTGCCTTTTCTCTTTTCTAGTTATAATTAGTAATGTACAGTTCCCAGGATGCAATGGTGGGACCTGCTACTTCAAAGCTGCCTATCCTGCAAGGGCATTTGCCTTGTTTAAGGACGAGCTGCCCCAGTTCAGATCAGAGCCAGTTCCTCCAGCTTGAAAAGGAACCTGCCGGCTGCTGGCCAAAAGCTGAGCCAATGAGCGATGCTGGTTGTGCCTCTGTGATAAATTTTTTTGAAAGTGTCAAAATACTCTGTGCAGCAGCAGCTGGCAGAGGAGTGAGAAAATGTGAGAGAAGCAGCCCTGCAGACACCAAGGTCAGCGCAGAAGGAGGGCAGGAGGTGCTCCAGGCGCCAGAGCAGAAGTTCCCCTGCAGCCCGTGGAGGAGCCCATGTGGAGCAGGTGGATGTGGCCTGAAGGAGGCTGCAGCCATTGGAGAGGATCCCACACGGGACCAAGATTTCTGGCGGGAGCTGCAGCCCATATGGAGGAGCTGACACTGGAGCGGACCACTTCCGAAGGACTTTCCCCAGCTCTGTACGGATCCATGTTGGATAACATCTTAAGAACTGCAGTCTGTGGAAAAGTCATCTTGGATCGGTTTGGGAAGAACTGCATCCCATGGGAGGGAGGGACCCCACCCTGCCCTACCCTGGAGCAGCGGAAGAGGGTGAGGATGGAGATGAAGTGTTATGGACTGACCACAACCCTCATTCCTCATCCCCATGCATCACTCGGCGGGGAGGAGGTTAAGGAAGTGCAGTGGGGGGTGAAGTTGTTTTTTGTTGGCTCTTAGTTGTCACTGCTCTAGACTCTTATTAATTCGCATTAAATGACATTAATTCTCCCCAAGCCAAGTCTGTCTTGCTGTGACAGTAATTGTGAACGATTTCCTGCCCCTTACCTCAACCCATGAGTTAATTGTATTCTCTCACCCTGTCCATAAGGAAATGTTCCCCCAGCACAGCCCCCTGCCAGCCTTCACTGCCCCAGCCCCCAATGCCCTTCTGCTTTAGCAGCCTCCCCCCCTTCACCCAGCCTTGTCCCAGCCCCAGCATGTCCCACACAGGGGTTCACAGACAGCCCTGCCCTGGGGCTGGCTGGGCTCTGGGCCCGGAGAGGGACCAGGCTGGGCTGGCCGTTCCCCCGGTACAGGCCCTGAGCCCAGCAGGAGGATGGAGGTGCTCACATTTCAGCAGTTGGCCCTCCCCAAACCGTGGTGGAAGGCTGGTGCTGGGAACTACTGGCATGAGGGGCTGGGGCTGGTGGTAGCTTTCTTGGGCAGTTTCTCCTTTTTGTTCATGCTACAAGCTGGGCTGAATCTGTGCCCTGACACACCTGGCTTGAGGGCCCTGTGGGTGTGGGGATAGTGTTTACTGTCTGACCACCCTCATGGTAAGGAAATTTTTCCTAATGTCCAGTCTGAAGCTCCCCTGGTGCAGCTTTGTACCATGCCTTTGTGCCTGAGGATGACATGAATCCTTTTCCAGACCCACCTTCCCTGTGCCCACTGGGTCCACATTTCCTCCATGGAGACTGCAAACATCTCATTTGCCTGTAGAAGCCGAGATATCAAACAGACACTATGGGAGAGTCAGCTCAGTCCCAGTGGCACACATATTTTATAGGGGCTACAGAGAAAGAGAGCAGGTTGATGTTTCAGATGAAATGAGACGAAGCCAAATGTGTGTAGGAACATCATAATGGTACTTAACAACAACAACAAAAATAATATAATATAATAATAACAATAATAATAATAATACAACACACAGGAATGTACTGAATATACAATGAATATACTGTGAGTCATTTGTGGAGACAGATGAGAAGTTTACCACCAGTGAAAAATGTCAATGAAATCACTTTGTTCAGTGCAACTTTCAGCTCCTGGTTTCTCATGCTGTAGATGAAGGGGTTCACTGCTGGGGGCACCACCGAGTACAGAATTGCCACAACCAGGTCTAGGGATGTGGAGGAGATGGAGGGGGGCTTCAGGTAGGTAAACATGACAGTGCTGATAAAGAGAGAGACCACAGCCAGGTGAGGGAGGCACATGGAGAAGGCTTTGTGCCGTCCCTGCTCAGAGGGCATCCTCAGCACGGCCCTGATGATCTGAACATAGGAGAGCACAATGAATACAAAACACCCAAAGTCGATGAAAACATTACCCACAAGAACCCAAACTTCACTGAGGAAGGACTGTGAACAGGAGAGCTTGAGGATCTGGGGGATTTCACAGAAGAACTGGTCCACAGCATTGCCTTGGCAGAGGGGCAGCGAAAATGTATTGGCAGTGTGCAGCAGAGCATAGAGAACCCCACTGCCCCAGGCAGCTGCTGCCATCTGGGCACAAGCTCTGCTGCCCAGGAGGCTCCCGTAGTGCAGGGGCTTGCAGATGGCAACATAGCGGTCATAGGACATGATGGTGAGAAGAGAATACTCTGCTGAAAACAAGAAGACAGTCAGAAAGACCTGTGCAACACATCCTGCATAGGAGATGGCCCTGGTGTCCCAGAGGGAATTGGCCATGGCTTTAGGGAGAGTGGTGGAGATGCAGCCCACGTCGATGAGGGCGAGGTTGAGGAGGAAGAAGTACATGGGGGTGTGGAGGCGGTGGTCGCAGGCTACGGCGGTGAGGATGAGGCCGTTGCCCAGGAGGGCAGCCAGGTAGATGGCCAGGAAGAGCCCGAAGTGCAGGAGCTGCAGCTCCCGCGTGTCTGCGAATGGCAGGAGGAGGAACTCGGTGATGGAGCTGCTGTTGGACATGTGCTGCTCCTGAACATCAGTACCTGCTGAAGAAATAAAAGACAGTGACAAATTCTGCAGCATTTCTGAATGGCTGAGAGGCCTGAGAGGTAAAGAGATTCTCTGCAGTTTGGTGTAGGGCGATGGGAGCTAGCTGGGCTTGATCCCAACTGCCCTGAGGTTGTAGCTTTTGCTGATGGAGGGCCATCACAATCCCAGGTTAACCTGGAAGCCAGACACTGATAAGAGCAAAGGAACCCGCTGTCCATCCCTCAGCGAGCAGCCTTTCTTAAGGTACCTAAGCAAGGTCTCAGCATCACACTTCTAGCCAAGGACACCTATCATTCATTTCTCAAGCCCAACAGCATGTGCTTCCCTGTAGCATCTCCACTACTACATGTGGGTTTCAGATAATGCAATCATAGTATGGGAGAGACTTCTACCCTGCAGGGCAGCTCACTGCTCAAGAGGACACCCCAAGTGTCCTAATGACAGTTTCTCATTAAGAGAAAGTCAACTCCTTCCCCAGCCTCACAGAATGCGTTGCCCACACACCGGGCTGTTGCTCTCAGCCCCACTGCACCACAGAGGGAAATGGGCACATGGCTGGAGAGGTGCACCTCTGCTCTGCCGGACCTGTGGCTGCAGAGGACGTGCTTCATGCCTTGGACCCATGGCTGTGAGGGCAGAGGCTTTTCTGTGTGGGAGAAGAGGCAAGGGAGCTTGTTCACAGGAAAGTGCCTTCATTGAAGGGAATAATACAGTTTTCTGATGAATTCTCCCTCCCACATTTCTGGCTTTACTTTCCTCTCATTCCCTGATCCCGTCCCTCCTGCCTTAACATTTTACTCCAGGAAACCGTTTCCTTGTCTCATATTGTTTCCCTGTCTGTGCTCACAGACTCATGCTAAACTCCATGCAGTAACGTTTGCTTTTCAGAAACCTGCCTGTTTGTCTGACAGCGCCTAGATGCCTGTATATCTTTGCAGGTAGAAAAGGACCTGTCAGAAAGCTCTGACAGGTTCAGCAAAGTTGATGCTGTTGCTTTTGATAGGAAGAGCAGAGGTTGCAGGCATTCTCAGGGCTTGCTCACAAACATACTGATCATAAAAGTTACAGTTCAGGAGTCTCGGCAATATGCTCATAATTGCTCACAACTGACAAAATTGCTCAGGTCTCCTTTTCCATTTCTCCCTGTTCCCACCCCTCCCGTCCCTCCCCCCATCAAGTAGAGTAGGTAACTGAAAATACGGTAGAAAATTCCTGCTTTGACCTTTCTTCTGAAAAAAATGCTTGGGAAATGCCCTTGCAGTGCTGTGGAGCCATGAGCAGGCTGCCCCAGGCAGCAGCCTCCCACCAGCAGCAGGACCCTGCCCTGCCGGGGGGGCTCCTTCCACCCGCAGCTTCTCCCCGCAGCGCCCTGGGCAGCTCCCCGCGCAGGCTGAGTGCTGAGCCTGGCAGGCGGCAGAGGCCCTGCCCCGGCACACAGCCCCTGGGGCACAGCAGGGACCCTGCTCTGCACCACAGCCCTGGGCACCCCTGCCTGCACCCGCGGCTTCTCCTTCCTCCAGGAGCTGCGGCTGCATTGCCCTCCAGCCAGAGACTTACCGGGGTCAGGGCTGGCAAGTGTTCTCCCCCAGCGAGCTCTGTGCATCCTGCCACTTCTGCCTGCCTTTACCCACTCTGTCTCTGCAGGCAGTGCCCCCAGCCCTGCTGCGCTGGGCACAGGAGCTGCTCCTGGGCAGAGCTGGCTCTCTGCAGCGCTGCCCGCTTGCCAGGAGCTCCCCTTGGGCCCAGGAGCCCGGCCCAGCTCAGCAGCACAGGCCCAGCCCAAGGCCTCCCTTGCTCTGCCCCCCACCAGGCTCCCTGCACATGGCCCTGGGGCTGCAGGGGAACCTGCTGGGAAACAGCCTGAAGGGATCCCTGGGGTTCCCTCCCTCCCCTGGGCACACACACTTCTTCACACCAGGGTCTTTTCTCCTAGCAGAAAGTGAATTAGCTGTAATAATAACTTCTTCATGTCCCAGTATCAGTTAGGACATGAAGTCATGGTCAGGGACTGATCTCCTTCATCCCCACTTGAGGAAGGAATTCAGCAGAGTCAGTCGAGGCATTTCATGCTGCTTGTTATTCCTGGGGCTGGAAGAAGGTCTCAGCTCCCCCCCATGTCTGCCACAGACCCGCAGGACCTGGGATTCCTCTGGCCTCAGTTCAGGTGTCCACAACATAGGCAGCTTAATGCGAATTACTGAGCCACAATAGTTCCTTAGTGGAGATGGAGGTCAGGCAGGAGCTGTTCAGATGCAAACATCTGGTGAAATTTATGGTAGATCCTCTGCGAGTCAGGTGGAGGCATTCCTTTGGGTAACTGAAATGGCAGCAGATGCCACATGTAGGACAACTGAACCTGTCCCTACTCCTTATATGCAGGGCAGCCTGCAGAGGCTGTCAGCAGAGCAAAAGGAGTCATGTGTCACAGGGAGAGCTAAACCTATTCTATTCTCTTTTAACTGTTCTGTTCTCTTTTAAATATTCTCTTTTTCCTTTCTCTTCTACATGACCCTTGGCTGTAATGGCTGTTGTGTCACAGACATCTCCACAGGGCCTCAGCTCTCACCAGCAAGGTCTCCCTGCCCTTTGTGCCTTGAGGCAGGACTCTGCAGGGGTACAACAGGTGGTGGGTGGGGACAAAATCAGTGGTTACTTTGCAAACTACACCCTTAACAGTTCATGGGACCTTAGGCCCTGCATCCATGGGTACAGGGAGAGTGTTCTGGCCAGGAGGTACTGGTTCCTTATGATCCCAGGAAGGGATCAGACAGCAGCATTCAGATACTGTAAGGGATCATTTAACTGCTCTTAGAGCTAAGACTGTAAGGAGAGAAGACTATAGATGACCTATTTAATTTGGTGTGACTTCATTCTAGACACAGTACTCCACTGTTAGTTGCAGCTCTCCACTAGATGTTTGCACTGACGCTATGGGATTATTAAAGGGTGAACAAATTTTGCTGATCAGTCCTTGGCTCTCCAGTAATGAAGCAGCATATATGTGGTAATCAGGGCGTCTCGGATAGTGCCATATTGCCACTGGTGCACCATTTGGATTGCTAATGGCAATTCGACCCTGAGCAACCCCACAACTGAAGGATCCTGTGAGGGACCAGGCAAGGTAGAAAATTGTTTAATGTGGATAAATCACCATAAATCACCTCCAGCATGGCCAATTCCACCAGATATGGGCTGCCTCTCTCCCTGGTGGTCTATTTGCCTGGGTGGCATACAACATCTTCCTTGAAGGGATACCTTTCCTTTACGCCTGACAGGAGTTGCCTCAAGAGAGTGAGGGTTTGCGCCCGCTTTCCAACTGCTTTGTCAATGCCCCCTTCCCTGGGGAGGGGTCCCAGCTGCTTGGCATCCCTGCCCTCTAATTCCAGGCTACTGGCCCTGTTATCCCAGTATCAGATCAGCGAGGTGACAATGTGCTGGCCTACATGATGGCTGAAATCTTTTTGCACATCTCACAGCTCCCCAAGGAACAGTGATCAAGTGCTTACTGATGATTTTATGTTATCTCACTCTTCATCCATGTGTTCCTCTGACGGCCCTATTTAGGAGTAGCCTGCCTCATCTTCTTCTTCCTCCTTCCCTGTATGAGTAGGAGCTTCTTTCCTTGCTAAACAAGCTGATTTTGTTTTTTTCTCACGTATACGTATGACTGATACAGGCACAGGTTGGTTCTTTGGCCCAGTCACAGGGATTGGAGTTGTGTAGATTGCAATTCAGTAAGCAAAGGCCAAGCCCCAGCACATTGCAGTGATTTCTGTCTCTTTGGAATTGCCAGGGTGATGACAGTCCTTTTTCAAGCATTCTGTGATTATTTTTTTTAGGATTCTGCACTTGTTCATGGGTGAAGTAACAAAGCATTGCAGGTGTCTACAGTTCTAGGTGCCTGCCCATATCCTCCCACACTCCCTGCCACTCATAATTATCCTGCCTCAAGGCACATCCCTGTGTGGCATTCTAGAAATAGGTTACCCTAACCTTAAACAAAACCTGAAACACATTCAGGAGAAATAAGAGTAAGAAGAAGTTGGTTTGAACATCCCAAGGATATTCAGAGTTTTGAAGAGCTATTGTATCTAGCCTGGAGGAGAAAGGGGGAGGTGAAGGAGAAAGGGAGGGGGAAGAAGTAGGGAGAAGAAGTGTCCCCCCTCATCTCTCCCCATAGATTGGCTCCCCGAGGAGAAAAGGTAAAGACTGTTAATTATGAACAGTTTCCGAGAGAAGGTTCCTCAAGTATGGAGGTGACAGCAATGCTGAGTACAACTACCAGATTAGTCTCATGACCAGCAATTTCGTCATAACATGTGGTAGCGTTACCCAGTAGAGTAAACTAATAACCATAAATCAGCCCCCAGCAAGCCCCCAACACAACAGGAAATACACCGAGTACGTAATGTGCTATCTAACAGAATTCTGAGGCAAAACACAACTACTACACCGAGATTAAAAAATAAATAAATAAATACACCTTGTGGTCAGCAGCTATGAAGCAGATATAATGCTTGTAACCATTTTATTTTAACATGATCTGGTCATATCTGTTATTATCTCAACCCTTTGGGCCCCACGCAGGACCCATTCAGGAAGGAGGGCATCCCACAGGAGAGACCCAGAGAGGGCAGAGATGGTGTCCTGGTTCCAGTTAGGACAGAGTTAATTTTCCCTCATAGTAGCTGGTAGGGTGCTATGTTTTGGATTAGGATGAGAAGAGCGCTGATAACATGCTGATGTTTTAATTGTCGCAGAGCAGTGTTTACACCAGGCCAAGGACTTTTCGGCTTCTCGCTCTGTCCTGCCAGCGAGCAGGCTGGGGGTGCAGCAGGAGCTGGGAGGGGACAGACCCAGGACAGCTGACCCAAACTGGCCAAAGGGGTATTCCATACCATCTGACGTCACGCTAAACAATATATAGGGGTGGCTGGCCGGGGTGGGGGCCGGCTGCTCGGGGATAGGCTGGGCATCGGTCAGCGGGTGGTGAGCAATTGCATTGTGCATCACTTGTTTTCTTACACATTATTATTATTAATACTATTATCATTATCACTATTATTATTACTGTTGTTATTATTATATTCCTGTCTTAATAAACTGTCTTTATCTCAACTCACCGGCTTTACTTTCCCGTTTCTCTCCCCCATCCCAGAGAGGGAGGGAGAGGGTGAGCGAACGGCTGTGTGGTGTTTAGCTGCCAGCCGGGTTAAACCACAACAGATGGATTGTCAAGGAGCGGTGGAGACAAGTGTCATGGACTGATTGCAATCCCCATTCCCCTGCACCACTCAGGGGAAGGAGTTACAAGAGGCTGGATGGGGGGAATGGTGTTTTTAGTTTGCTTGTGGTTCCTGCTGGTTGTAGTCCACTGGTAATAGGCAATAAATTCTATTAATCTGCCTATGCTAAGTCTGTCTTGCCCATGATGATAATTGATGCCCATGATGGTATTTGGTGGGTGACTTCGTGCTCTGCCTCAACCCCTGAGGTCTTTTCATCATATTTTCTCTCCCTTTTCCTTGTAGAATCATAGAATCATAGAATATCCCAAGTTGGAAGGGACCCATAAGAATCATCAAGTCCAACTCCTGGCACTGCACAGGTCTGCCCAAAAGTTTAGACCATGTGACTAAGTGCACAGTCCAATCTCTTCTTAAATTCAGACAGGCTTGGTACAGTGACTGCTTCACTGGGGAGCCTGTTCCAGTGTGTGACCACCCTCTCGGTGAAGAACCTCTTCCCGATGTCCAGCCTAAACTTCCCCTGCCTCAGCTTCACACCGTTCCCACAGGTCCTGTAGGTTGGAAGTGAAAGAGCAGTTGCCGTGGAGTTCACCTGCGTAGCTGGATAACACCACCACAGAGTAATGGAGATGGAAAGGGTTCAGCACCAGGACTGTGGCCACCCAGGGATGGCATCTCAACACCCAGGACATGCTCTGCCAGCCTGGCTGCACAGAAGAGAAGGAACAGAGGTTCCCCTGAAGGACAGCAGTAGAAGAGGAAGGCTTGATTTCCAGCACAGGCATTTCTGGCACATCCCTAAGAGGCCTGGGGGAGCTGCAGGCCACACCAGGCTCTGGGACACCAGAGGTCTTTCCTCCCAGAGCCAAATCTCAAAGAGGCACCAGCTCCCAGGGAAACCTGGCCCTGGATTGTCCCCATCAGGAGAAGTCTGAGCCATGGCCAGAGGAGCCCTGGGGCTGAGGGCAGCCCTAGCATCAGGACCCAGGAATCCTGACTGCCACATTGTCCCCTGAGCCCAGAAGGACCCTCAGGCAGGGCTCTTGCAGCAGCCATCAGCCCTATCCAGCCTCCTCCCGAAGCCCTGGACTTGGAGCTCTGGACAGCTGACAGCCCCTGGGCCACCCCTTCGGAAGGGGCTCCTGACACCCTCACCTTTGGAGGAGAGCTGCAGGAGCACTGGGAACATGGAAGTCAGGTTGGAGGTGATGGTCACACTCCAGCAGCCCTCCATCTCGCTTGCTGCTGGCCCTCAGCTCACGACAAGGGATGCCCACCCTGGCTCCTCAACCACAACTGCTCTGCAAGGTGCCCCTGCTCCTCCACCCGTCAGCGAGGGTCGCCCAGTGCAACCTTGCTGCCTGCTGCCCCCACTCCTGGCCACAGAAGGACAGCGGTGGGGAGCACCCAAGCAGTGCCCAGCAGGGACCAGGCCTTGCAGGGAAGTGCTGGCACTGCCGCTGCTCCAGTGACGATATCCTGGTGATGCAGTGCATCCATCCCCCTGTGACATCAGCACGTGTCATTTGAAGGCCTATGAGGTCAGCAGCAAGGAGATGGCGCAGCTTGGGAGAGAGACGAGAGATTTCCCTTCTTGTCCTGAGAAACTGTCACCTCTCTTCTGCCCAGTTCTTTTCCACAGGATCCTGACAAATCCACCAGGAACATCTCCAAATGGTGACAAAGGCCATTGGATATAGGACATGGAGCGCTGGAGAAGTCACTGCTGTCCTCCTGCACCAACACACCTCTGCTCTTGGAAGCCCTTCCAGGAAGGTGGGGTTTGAGGCTTGTCCTGGGCCTGGGCTTTTTTCAAAAGATGGGAGCGAAGGCACCTGGGATGCAGCAGCCCCTCACCGTGCCTGAACTCCACTGCATGTCCCTCACTTGGAGAAGTAGGATGTGTTATATGGATGGAATTGCAATGCATGCCAGGGCCTTCCTCCCTGGACATCCCACAAGGCTCTGTGCTCTGAGAAGGCCTCAGCAACATCCCCCCGTCTGCCATGCAGGAGGCAGAGGTGGTACACGAGGGAATGGCAAACGTAATCGCTGTTGATCATCCCCACCTGTCTCGTCTGAAGAATCTGCACCCATCCAGCACAGCACCCCAAGCTGAGGGACCTGTCCCCCCACACCTCAGCAGCTCTTCCATCCATGTCCCAGCCCTGTGACAGCAGGCGGGGATCCAGCTCCTCCTGCCTGTGCCCCACGCTGAGGGCATTGGGGCACATCTGGGCTGCAGCACCTCAGCTGTGGCACAAGGGCCAAACTCAGCCTTGTCCCAGATCTTGTGCCCAAGCATGGGCATGCAGAGGCTTTCCTTCACAGCAGAGACATGCTTCTGTGGATGGCAGATGGCCATGGGAGGATGAAATGAGGGGCCCGAAGCAGAGCACGCCCTGGTGTTCCTGAGGCCAGAAGGAAACAGGCCTGGGCTGTGGCGCCCTGACAGCAGAGGGCTTTTTGTGGTGTTGGTGCAGCCCTGAGGGCCAGTGCTGGAGCTGGGGCTGATCTCCGGGCAGGAGAAGGGGCTGCTGCCAAAGTCCTTGGCTATGGGCGTCCTGTGATCCAGGGACACAGAAAAAATCACTGGGCTGTGTCTTGAGTAAAGGACGGGGGTAAGAAGCAGCAGCAGTGTTTGCAAACACAAGTGGAAACCCCGGTGTGATGTGCCTCATATCCATGCACTGCCTGCCTCTGCTGGATAGAGGAGGGACAGACCTTGGCTTGCTGCAGCCCTGGGAAGCAGTCACTTGCTCATAAGCACCAGATCTGTCGGAGATGCCATCGGGGTTCCCGTTAAGTACCAGCTATGAATGGCCAGAGCTGTCCTGTGGGTCCTGTGCTGCCCGTGTCAGCTGCATGCTCCAGTGGTGCTGGGCAGCGTTGGCATCGCAGGTAGCACTGCAGGCCTGGAACTGGCTATTACATGGAGCAGCTGCCCTGAACGAGGTTAGGCAATGTAGGGATGTCCGTGAGACAAGTGCCGTTACAGTCACTGGAGATGGAGGGAAAACCAGATGGAGAAGAGGGAGAGAGAGACTCAGGTCTCCCTGTGGCACAGTTCTCCATTGGGTCAGGTGGATATCTCTACAGGCTGCCCTGAGCGTACTGAGGAGGGACAGGTTTAGTTGTCCTAAATGTGTGCATTTGCTGTCACTTCAGCTGGCCAAAGGCATTCCCCACCAGCCTCCAAGGGGATGCCCCCAGGTGCTGCCCTGTCCCTCAGGGTTCCTCCATGAGAGCTTGCAGATACCTGCACGTCCCTCTGCCCCCTGACATGTCACCAGGTGTTTGCAGCCCCCTGATTTCCTCCATCTCCATTAATGATGTTGGAGCTGAGACAAGGAGCTCACCTGCAGGTGCCCATGTGGTGTACATTAAAGGGAGGGCAGAGGAATCCCAGGTCCTGTGGGTCTGGGGCAGGCATGGGTGTGAGCTGAGCTCCCTTTTGGTCCCAGTCCTAAAATCCATCATGAGATGTCTTAACTGACTCTGCAGAATCCCTTCCCTGAACAGGGGATAAAGAAGATGATTTCCTGACTGTCTGAATGCCCAAACTGATAGCGGGAGAAGAAGATGTGATTGTTACACTTAATTGGTTTTCTGGAAGGAGAAATGAGCCTGCGGTCAAGTGTGTGTGCCCAGGGGAGGGAGGGAAGCCCAGGGATCCCTTCGGACTGTTTCCCAGCAGGTTCCCCTGCAGCCCCAGGGCCATGGGCAGGGAGCCTGGTGGGGGGCAGAGCAAGGGAGGCCTTGGGCTGGGCCTGTGCTGCTGAGCTGGGCCGGGCTCCTGGGCCCAAGGGGAGCTCCTGGCAAGCGGGCAGCGCTGCAGAGAGCCAGCTCTGCCCAGGAGCAGCCCCTCTGCCCAGCGCAGCAGGGCTGGGGGCACTGCCTGCAGAGACAGAGTGGGTAAAGGCAGGCAGAAGTGGCAGGATGCACAGAGCTCGCTGGGGGAGAACACTTGCCAGCCCTGACCCCGGTAAGTCTCTGGCTGGAGGGCAATGCAGCCGCAGCTCCTGGAGGAAGGAGAAGCCGCGGGTGCAGGCAGGGGTGCCCAGGGCTGTGGTGCAGAGCAGGGTCCCTGCTGTGCCCCAGGGGCTGTGTGCCGGGGCAGGGCCTCTGCCGCCTGCCAGGCTCAGCACTCAGCCTGCGCGGGGAGCTGCCCAGGGCGCTGCGGGGAGAAGCTGCGGGTGGAAGGAGCCCCCCCGGCAGGGCAGGGTCCTGCTGCTGGTGGGAGGCTGCTGCCTGGGGCAGCCTGCTTACAGATCCAAAGCACCCAGTATCATTTCCCAGGCAATTTTTCTTTTTCACAAGAATGATCAAAGAAGGGATTTTCTGCCCTCTTTTTAGTTACCTACTCTACTGGACAGGGAGGGGAATTAAGGAGACACGGAAAAGGAGGTGTCCAGTGTGAGCACATTGCTGAGACTCCTGAGCTGTTAACTTTGATGATCAGTGGGTTTGTGAGCAGCCCCAAAACTGCCTTCAGACTCTCCTTTTCCTATTGAAAGCTACAGCATCAACTTTGCTGAACCCAGCAGGGCTTTCTGACAGGTCCTTTTCCACCTACAAAGACGCACATCCAGCTAGCCAGTGTCCTGTATACAGGTAGGTTTCTGAAGGGCAAAGATTACTGCATACAGTTTGGGGTGGTGTGAGAAAAAAAACAATAATTTTCTCAGACAGGATTTTCTGTGAAGCTATTTTAATCGTGATTGCAATGGCGAGTGTCCTGCAGGCAGGAGCGCCCAGCAAAAGTATATCATAACCCCCTATTTCCTATTACCCAACACTTGTTTCCTCCCGTTTCCTCACTGGCTGAGTACAAGTTCACAAACTATTCGATGCTTATTACTTTACCATATATGTACAATTTGATTTGACCAGCTGTTAATTTCTCCTTTTCCTTTTTTATTTCCTTCTTCTCTCATGACTAGAGGGCGCGTGATTTTTTGTTTTTACTGATTCTGCACTGCTCATCCTGTTTTTCTTAGCTATCCTTGTTTTGGGAGAGTGGGACCTTTCCTTTACCTGTGTATCATACTCCCCACTTCCATGTCACTGTCATGCCTGCACAATCACTTTTGAATATGCAAGGTTAGTGGAATTTTCCACTGCAAAAACACATTCTACTGCAAAAACACAAGACTCTTTCTCACACTGTGGTTGTTAGCAGAAACAGGAAGAAGACGTGAGACAGGGAAAGAGCTCCTGGAAGTAAAAGCTTCAGGGATATGACCGAGGAATGAGTGGAAGGTAAATCAGAAATCTTGGTCGGAGGGAGAATTCATCACAAAACTGCATATTTTTTCATTCAGTACAGACCGCTTCCCCTGTGCAAGCCCCCTTGCCTCCTGTCCCACTAAGAAAAGTCTCTGCCCTCACAGCCTTTAGAGCTGTGAGCTGCCCTGCAGGATGCAAATCTTTCCCATCGTCTGCTTGCATGATCTAGAAGCCTTGTGTAGTAGAGGAGATGCTACACCCAAGGACATGCTGTTGCGCTGGAGAAATGAATGTTAGGTGTCCTTGGCTAGAGGCGTCGTGCTGAAACCTTGCTCAGGTACCTTCAAAAGGGCTGGGCATTGAGGGATTGGCAGTGGCCTCCTCTGCTCTCAGCAGAGTCTGGCTTCTTTTCAAGTGTAATATGAATGTTATTGCCCTTGGTGCCCAAAATCTGCAAGTGCCGGGCAGCTGGGAACAAGCCCAGCCAGCTCCCTTCACTCTGCACCAAGCCACAGTGAATCCCTTTGCCTCTCAGGTCTCACAGCCATTCACTCTGAGTTAAGCAGAAAATCTCAGGATTTCTGACTTCAGAGGACACTGTTGGGGCATGATGAAGGGGATGAGGGTGTGTAGAATAAAAATGGCCCTAAAGCACTTTTCTGCAAGCTACATTCTGTAGCTCTGGGAATGCAGATGCAGACATGCCCTTCTTGGTAAGAAATGATTTCATTTGACAAAATCTGAAAAGAAAACCTTGTCCTGCTGCCATGGTCCTGTACACTCACTGCGCTGGGTCAGGACTGATTCCAAGGGAGGCCCTTGCTCCTCATTGCACACTGAACCTTAAAAAATGAAGCTCATGTCATGGAGCTGAATGAAAGATTCCAGTAGAGAAAGAAAAAGCATGGCAGTATGGCTGGGGGAATGGCAAAGGTTTCACTCAGAAAAGCCTGTCCTAACATATAATTGTCTTTCCCTTCCTGTGCAGATCCCCATACCAAGAGGCAGCACATGTCCAACAGCAGCTCCATCACCGAGTTCCTCCTGCTGCCATTCGCAGACACGCAGGAGCTGCAGCTCCTGCACTTCGCGCTCTTCCTGGCCATCTACCTGGCTGCCCTCCTGGGCAACGGCCTCATCCTCACCGCCGTAGCCTGCGACCACCGCCTCCACACCCCCATGTACTTCTTCCTCCTCAACCTCGCCCTCCTTGACCTGGGCTGCATCTCCACCACTCTCCCCAAAGCCATGGCCAATTCCCTCTGGGACACCAGGGCCATCTCCTATGCAGGATGTGCTGCACAGGTCTTTCTGATTGTCTTCTTGTTTTCAGCAGAGTATTCTCTTCTCACCATCATGGCCTACGACCGCTACGTTGCCATCTGCAAGCCCCTGCACTATGGGACCCTCCTGGGCAGCAGAGCTTGTGCCCAGATGGCAGCAGCTGCCTGGGGCAGTGGGTTGCTCAATGCTCTGCTGCTCAGTGCCAATACATTTTCCCTGCCCCTCTGCCAAGGCAATGCTGTGTATCAGTTCTTCTGTGAAATCCCCCAGATCCTCAAGCTCTCCTGCTCACATTCCTATAGCAGGGATCTTAGAGTTCTCACATTTAGTAGTTTTCTCTTTTTGGGGTGTTTTGTGTTCATTGTGCTGTCCTATGTGCATATCTTCAAGACTGTGCTGAGGATGCCCTCTGAGCAGGGGCGGCACAAGGCCTTTTCCACGTGCCTCCCTCACCTGGCTGTGGTCTCCCTCTTTATCAGCACTGGCATATTTTCCTACCTGAAGCCCCCCTCCATCTCCTCCACATACCTTGACCTGGTAGTGGCAGTTCTGTACTCGGTTGTACCTCCAGCATTGAACCCCTTCATCTATAGCATGAGAAACAAGGAACTCAAGGGTTCATTTAGGCAAGTGATTTTGCGGATGTTTCTGAATAATGATAAATTTTCCCTCTTTTTCCATAAATAACCTCCTCAGTCATCTCCTCGCAGGTCTGCTCCTTGTTTTATTATGATTATTGTTATTGTTATTTTCCATGTCATTAACATTTATTATGTTTTCAGGTAAATGTTTGCAGTCCGTCGAATTCTACTGAGGAAGGAAACCACAGTGTTTACACTTCAGACTAGAAATGTATGTCTTACAGTAGGTTAGCACTGACTCTTAGCATCTGTGAAATAAAACAGGATTTCCACAATGAAGTGCCTGAAGACTTGGCTCTTCTTTCAAGGAGGTGCCAGGAACATAGCTGAGGAGCTGCACCCCAAAAACCTCTTGCTCTATTGACTGGGGTGAAAAACAGCTCATTGCCAAACCGTGTGGAGTGAGACACCAAGGGTAGGATTTAAGAGTAACCTGTTGGGTGTCTGATGACAGTGGAGATGGTGAACGGTCACTGAGGTACATCTCCATAGCTGTCCCACATGTGGCAGGGAAGAGGACGTCCTCCAGGAGAGCAACGTGGAGCTGCCTGGAGAGTCCAGGGGTTCTCCACTGGCAGCACGTGCCATGGGTGGGCAGTGCCTGGAGCCCCACAGAGTGAGAGATCACCCAAGGTGGAGTCACCCACACAGGTGGACAACCAAATTTAGATGTATGGTGGTGCAGCCCCACCTTTCTGGGCCACTCTGTAATCTCAGGCTTGCCATTGTTACAACTGCAGTGAGTTGGGATGATTAGGCACTCCCTATCTGCACCTGGAAGTCCTGGATACACAAACTGACCAATCTTGAAGGTACTGGAGTAGTACAGTTGGTGGGCAACACCAGAGTTACCCAACCTGAATTGGGGCCAGGTTGTGGCCAGGCCAGGTATGCGTGTGGTCGGCTGTGTCCATGCCTTGTGTGCACATCTCTGTGTGCGTATGTGATGGTGTGTTTGTGTATGCCTGAGTGTGAGTGTATTTGCCAGTGTGCACCACAGTGCTGAGACTTCTGAGGCAACTTCTCCAGGTTCCTTATGCAAGAAGAAGCTGGGCTGGATCTTCGGACTGAGGGACGTTCTTTGAGGGCACCACAGACACAGAGAAGGTGAAAGGGGTGTTAGCATGTTATCAAGATGCTCCCTTTTCCTGTGCAGCATGCTAAGGCATCCAGTCATGGACAGAGCCAAGGAGAGGGCTCGTCCTTCCTGTGGTCGCAGCTGCATTTCAGGCACAGAATCACAGAATCACAGAACGGCCGAGGTTGGAAGGGACCTCTGAAGATCATCTAGTCTAATCGCCCTGCCAAGCAGGATCACCTAGTGCGTGTTGCACAGTATGGCATCCAGACAGCTTTTGAATATCTCCAGAGAAGACTCCACCACCTCTCTGGGCAACCTATTCCAGTGCTCTGTCACCCTTACAGTAAAGAAATGTTTTCTCATATTCAGCCGGAACTTCCTCTGTGTCAGTTTGTGCCTCCTGCCTCTTGTCGTGTTGCTGGGCACCGCTGAAAAGAGTCCGGCCCCATCCTCTGGACACCCTTCCCTCAGATAGTTGTACACATTGGTTAAGATTCCCTCTCAGTCTTCTCTTTCCCAGGCTAAAGAGTTCCCTCAGCCTGTCCTAGTACGACAGGTGCTCCAATTCCTCTAATCGTCTTCATAGACCTCCTCTGGACTTCCATGTCCCTCTTGTACTGGGGAGCCCAGAAATGGACACACTATTCCAGGCGTGGCCTCACGAGGACTGAGTAATAATTGGTGCCCGTAACAGTGCACGGAGGATGGTCTCATGTTCTTATCTCAACCCTCGGGCTCTTTTCGTCATATTTTCTCCCCCTTTTCCTTGTACGTGCGAAAGTGAAAGAACAGTTGTGGTGGAGTTCAGATGCATAGCAGGATAAAACCACCCCAGTAGGGACATGGAAAGGGTTCAGCACCAGGACTGTGGCCATCCAGGGATGGCATCTGAGCATCCACGACATGCTCTGCCAGCCTGGTGGCACAGGAGGGAATGAAAAGAGGTTCCCCTGAAGGAGAGAAGCAGAAGGGGAAGGCTTGATTTCCCAACTCAGGCATTTCTGGCACATTCCTGAGAGGCCTGTGGGAGCTGCAGGCCACACCAGTCTCTGGGACACCAGAGGTCTTTCCTCCCAGATCCAGATTCCAAAGAGGCACCAGCTCCCAGGGAAACCTGGTCTTGCGTTGTCCCCCATCACAAGGAGGCTGAGCCATGCCCAGAGGAGCCCTAGGGTTCAGGACAGCCCTAGCATCAAGACCCAGGAGTCCTGCCTGCCACATTGTCCCCTGAGTCCAGAGGGACACTCAGGCAAGGCTCTTGCAGCAGCCACAAACCATGTCCAGCCTCCCCCCAAAGCCCAGGACCTGCAGCTTTGGACAGCTGACAGCCCCTGGGTCACCCCTTGGGAAGGGGCTCCTGACACCCTCACCTTTGGGAGAGAGCTGCAGGAGCACTGGGAACATGGAAGTCAGTTCGGAGGTGATGGTCACACTCCAGCAGCCCTCCATCTCGCTTGCTGCTGGCCCTCAGCTCAGGACAAGGGATGCCCGCCCTGGCTCCTCAACCACAACTCCTCTGCAAGGTGCCCCTGCTCCTCCGCCCGTCAGCGAGGGTCGCCCAGTGCAACCTTGCTGCCTGCTGAGCCCACTCCTGGCCACAGAAGGACAGCGGTGGGGAGCACCCAAGCAGTGCCCAGCAGGGACCAGGCCTTGCAGGGAAGTGCCGGCACTGCCGCTGCTCCAGTGAAGATATCCTGGTGATGCAGTGCATCCACTGTGACATCAGCATGTGTCATTTGGAGGCCTGGGAGGTCAGCAGCAAGGAGATGGCACAGCTCAGGAGAGAGATGAGAGATTTCCCTTTTCTGTCATGAGAAACAGTCAACTCCCTTCTGCCCAGTTCTTTTCCACAGGATCCTGACAAATCCACCAGGAACATCTCCAAATGGTGACAAAGGCCATGGAATATAGGAAGTGGAGTGCTGGAGGAATCACCACTGTGTTCCTGCACCAATATGCCTCTTGTTTGGAGCCCTTCCAGGAAGGTGGGGTTTTCACCTTCTCCTTGGCCTGGGCTTTTTTCAAAAGATGGGAGCGAAGGCACCTGGGATGCAGCAGCCCCTCACTGTGCCTGAACTCCTCTTCTGCATGAATCTGGGCTCTCTCTTACAACCTGACCAAGTCTCTCATTTCAGGAGACCTGTGGCATGCTGAAGGCAGGACTACCGTCCCTGACTGTACTGAACAGAGATACACGTGGTCCTGTGTCAGCTGGACTATGCTGCAAGCGAACCCTGCTGGATCATGCGGAGCTGATCATGGTGTCCCGGCCATTAGCTGCCATGTCTGCAACCAGAGCCCCAGAAGAGGAGAGGCGCATCTCTGCGGACATGCTCCCCTTTCCTCTTGCATGACAGAGGGGATGCCAGTGACTGCCCAGCAGTGCCCATCCCTGGGGCTGTGCACAGCTGGGTGAGGCTCTCGGGGGGGGGTTTCTCTGCCTCTTTGTCTTCCTCAGAGTGAGCACCGTGATATTACCCCACATTTCTCCACCCGTTCATGCTGCTCCTGCTATTGTGTTTAGGCTCTCTATGGATTGGGGTTTCAGGTGCAGTTCCAAAAATGACCCTGAACATCCTGCCACAGATGTGTCGGCACAGCAATGAGGTGTTCCATCACCCATCTGACTTGTGGGGCCACAGGCAATGCAGTGCAAGGGGGTGGGTAACACGCCAACTGTCCCTGCACAAGACCTAGAGTGCCTTTCTCCTGGGATCATAATGAACCAGCACCTCCTGGTCACAACCAAGAATTCTTCAATGTAGGCCCTACTGTCCCACGGACTATAAGGATGCAGTTTGCAAAGTACCAGTGATTTTATCACCACCCAGCACCTCTTGTACCCAGGCAGAGTCCTGTGTCAGGGCATAAAAGGCAGGCAGACCTTGCTGGTGTTAGATGAGGCCATGTGGACATGTCCATGACATAACAAACTAATTATCAGAGAAGATGTGATTGTTACACTTAATTGGTTTTCTGCAAGGAGAAATGAGCATGCTGTCGAGAAGTGTGTGTGCCCAGGGGAGGGAGGGAAGCCCAGGGATCCCTTCGGACTGTTTCCCAGCAGGTTCCCCTGCAGCCCCAGGGCCATGGGCAGGGAGCCTGGTGGGGGGCAGAGCAAGGGAGGCCTTGGGCTGGGCCTGTGCTGCTGAGCTGGGCCGGGCTCCTGGGCCCAAGGGGAGCTCCTGGCAAGCGGGCAGCGCTGCAGAGAGCCAGCTCTGCCCAGGAGCAGCTCCTGTGCCCAGCGCAGCAGGGCTGGGGGCACTGCCTGCAGCTGGCACAGGGAGGGGAAAGAAGGGAGAGATGTTTAAGGCTGTGTGGAGGGTTAGAAAGCTGAGAGTACACTGGAGAAGCAATGCTTGCAACCCTTAACATGGTACGTCTAAGTGAACTGCAATGCACTCGAGTATCCTGGAGGTGTCCTACACCTGGATTGTCCCAGAGCAGATCAGGCTGGAGACACTGTGCGTTTTTTTCTTGTAGAGAAGCACAAGCTCCAGAGCAGGGGTTTCTAAGCTGCAGGGTCAGTGTCCAGGCCCCGAGGGCTCCCTTGTCATCGGCCGGCTGCAGGCTGTGAAGCCGGGGGTGCAGGCAGGGGTTCCCAGGGCTGTGGTGCAGAGCAGGGTCCCTGCTGTGCCCCAGGGGCTGTGTGCCGGGGCAGGGCCTCTGCCGCCTGCCAGGCTCAGCACTCAGCCTGCCCGGGGAGCTGCCCAGGGCGCTGCGGGGAGAAGCTGCGGGTGGAAGGAGCCCCCCCGGCAGGGCAGGGTCCTGCTGCTGGCGGGAGGCTGCTGCCTGGGGCAGCCTGCTCACAGATCCACAGCACAACCAGGATGTATCCAAGGGGACTTTGCAACAGCCGGGTTAAGGTAGGGGATTTCAGCTTCTGTCACAGCTTTCCTGAGCATCCTGAGCTTTCAATCTTCTCTACTTGCTTCAGTGGTAATAGAAACATATGCTTTTAATTCCAAGAAGAGGCTGAGGCTCCATGATGGCTGAGAGGTTACAAGGATCTTTCCCTTCCCCTCAGCCCATAGAAAGCTCCACCACCACATGTGTAGCTTACATGCAGTGTCCCCTGTGTGACCTGGTCTCTAGGACATGCCCCCAGCGAGCTGCCCCTGGGCAGAGCCCTGCTGCCAGGAGGTGTCTGCAGGGCAGAGCTAAGCACCCGGCGGGTGGGATGGGGGCTGTGACCTGCAGGCAGGAGGCGTGGGGACAGAGAACCAGCTGCAGGCAGCAGAGCCTGCAAAGTATTCTGGCACCTCCTCGTCCACCGTCAAGCCCACAGGATTCAGGACATGACTCATAACCTCTCATCAGGAGGACCTGCAGTAGAGCGGACTCTCCTGAGTTCCGGTTGGTCCCTCCCTGGCCTTGCCTCGCCTGGCAGAAGCCCTGTGCTATTTCCCTCTGTTCCTGTACCTACTGTTGCTGTTCTTGTTCTGGGGCTCACTGCAGATCTGGCTTTCAGCTGCAGCTCAGGCTCTGACCCTCTGGGTGCCACCACGCAGACCTGTCCTTAGGGGAAAGGTGCCCAAACCCCCTTCTAAACTCTGAGGCTTGGGGCAATGCAGTCTATGGGGAAGGAAAACACTGAATCATTTTCCCAGATATTCCTGAGACCACAGTCATTGAGCAGCTCGATGTGGCAACTGGACTGAGCCCTAGAGGAGTCTGGCTGAGACCGGGGTAGATGGGCAGACTGGCTATCCTCACTACGCTAAGGACATTCACAAAATCTCACCTGGAATGTACGAAAAATGCCAGGGTTTTCTACCCTCAAAAAAACTCTTCCGAGTGTCACACATGCAGTTGGAACAAATTAAACCACAAATGCCATTTGGCAGTCAAGAGTGTTGAGAGTGGTAATGCTGGGAAGTCCACATACATCAGAGGTAGATTTAATCAGAGATCACTCCTGATTTCTTTATGCTTAGACCTGTAGGACAGGCGTGACTCCTCCAAAGTGCACAGCAGGGTCCCCTGCTCCCAGCAGCACCTTCCTCCAGCACCATCCAAAACTCAAGCAACAGAGCAGCAGAAAGGTCTTGGAAAGGGGAAAGTCACTGTGGGGGGTTCCAGTGAGAAGTGGAGTAGGTTTTTCTCAGAGACGTCTCTCCTAATTATCACTGTCTTTTCTTTCTTGGGTAGTCCCCTTTGTCCAGGAGGATCAGATGTCCAACAGCAGCTCCATCACCGAGTTCCTCCTGCTGGCATTTGCAGACACGCGGGAGCTGCGGCTCCTGCACTTCGCGCTCTTCCTGGCCATCTACCTGGCTGCCCTCCTGGGCAACGGCCTCATCCTCACCGCCGTAGCCTGCGACCACTGCCTCCACACCCCCATGTACTTCTTCCTCCTCAACATCGCCGTCCTCAACCTGGGCTGCATCTCCACCACTCTCCCCAAAGCCATGGCCAATTCCCTCTGGGACACCAGGGCCATTTCCTATGCGGGATGTGTTGCACAGGTCTTTTTCTTTCCCTCTCTGATGTCAGCAGATTTGTTTCTTCTCACCATTATGGCCTACGACCGCTACGTTGCCATCTGCAAGCCCCTGCACTACGGGAGCCTCCTGGGCAGCAGAGCTTGTGCCCAGATGGCAGCAGCTGCCTGGGGCAGTGGGGTTCTCTATGCTCTGCTGCACACTGCCAATACATTTTCCCTGCCCCTCTGCCAAGGCAATGCTGTGGACCAGTTCTTCTGTGAAATCTCCCAGATCCTCAAGCTGTCCTGCTCAGACTCCTACCTCAGGGAAGTTGGGCTTCTCACATTCAGTGGTTTCCTGGTTTTGGGGTGTTTTGTATTCATCGTGCTGTCCTATGTACAGATCTTCAGGGCTGTGCTGAGGATGCCCTCTGAGCAGGGGCAGCACAAAGCCTTCTCCACGTGCCTCCCTCACCTGGTCGTGGTCTCCCTGCTGGTTAGCACTGGTGTATCTGCCTACCTGAAGCCTCCCGCTATCTCCTCTCCATCCCTGGACATGATAATGGCTGTTCTATATGCAGTCATGCCCCCAGCAGTGAACCCCCTCATCTATAGCATGAGAAACCAGGAGCTCAAGAATGCCATTAGAAAAGTGATGTCATGGATGTTTATCAGGATTTGCTCAGGAAATTGATTGGACCTTTCGGCAGCTATAGACTGCTTCTTGTCTTCTTCTACACTTGAATTGTGGTTTATGTCATGACAGGCTAAGCCTGGTTGTACTTCTAGATGAATTTGGTTTTCTTTTTCATTTTCCCCTTGTGATAATGTTTTCCACAAAGAAATGCCATTCTTCATGACCTTGTACTTAAATACCAACATATCTTTTGTGACCCTGAGGCTCTGCATAAACAAGGAGCCAGCCTCTCTGTGTATTTAAACAAAATAAATGAACCTACAGCAAATTCTTTGTCTGGACCCCCCTCTCAGCAGAGCAGGACATAATGGGACCAGCAAACCCCTTTCTGTCTGCAGCAGCTCAGGGCAGGCTGCCCTGGCCCTGGGGCAGCAGGAACTGCCTGAGGACCCCAAGGATGTCACAGAAGGGCTGCGGGCCTCCGAGGATGTGCTGCAGAGGAGAGCAGGGGACACAGCATGGTACACTGACCTCTGTACGCTTGTTCCATGGATGTTCCCATCTGTGGAGCTGAGCCCTCTGTGCCCCCAGGAGCTGCTGTGCCCTTCAGAGGGGCTGGGGCTGTGGTGGTAGTGCCCAGAGCCCTGCAGCAGCCTGTGGTGGGCACTGCCCTGGGGCTGCTACCACTGGACTGGGATGAGGGCAGGGAGGTGGGCAGAAGGCAAGGAGTTGGGAGAGCCAGGCTTGGGGCCTGTGTCGAGGGAACGGCTAGCCCCGTCAGCCTCTGTCCTGGCCCAGAGCCCTGCAGACCTGGAGCAGGGCTGTCTGCAGAGCCTCCCATGGGACGTGGCTGGGTCAGGGCAGGGGCCATGGGCTGGAGGAGGCTGCAAAGGCAGGAGGGCCATGGCAGGAAGGGACCCTGAGGGTCTCATTGGGATTGTAACAGGGGGAGCTTGACCCAGCCCTGAATGTGCACTGCCATGTGTGGTGCCTTGGCAGCACGGCTGTGGGAGCATGTGTGGGGCAGTGGGACTGGGACGCTGCAGGGACAGGGCGCTGAGAGGGGCCACAAAGGATCTGCCAGGGTGTGGCAGCAAGGACAGGCTCTGAAATAGAAATTTATGGTGGAGGTGGAGGTATGGTTTTAGCAAGGGCAGAGCTCACCTGGAAGTGGTGTTATCGAGAAAAGTCAAGAGCAAAGAGAAGAGCTTTTGCTGGAGCTAAGGCACAGATTTCCCACCCAGCTCGCCCAGGGCTCGTCCTGAGCAAGGCGGCCACGAGCCCTGCCTGCCCTCCTGCCTGCCCCGCGCCGTCAGGTGGCTGTAGCAGAGGGGACCCACAGCTAGCCCCTCGATGGGGCTCTGCCAGCCCCTCGCCCTCCCCTCTGCAGTGATGTCATTTCTGCCCAGGGGCTCTCTGATGCGCGGGATGATGTCACAGTGCCTGCCGGCCAGCCCTTCTGAGGGCCAGTCAGGCTGCTGCAGTGGCAGTGACCTCACTCCAGCCCCCTCCCCACGGCCTGCCTCTCCCCTTCCCCTCTCCCCTCTCTGGACCCCGGGGTGTCACGCAGTCGGTGTCACGCAGCAGCTTTGCAGTGGTGGCCTCGGTGTTGGTGTTGCCAGGGAGGACATCTGCCCCTGAGCCAAAAGGACCTACTACTGCCAAGATGCATTTGGTGTTTCAAGCTGTCAGTGGCAGAGGTCTTGCAAAGTCTTTCTGCAGTTGTGCCCAGGGACCTTCACTCCATGGGTCCTGGGCTGGGGCTTTCACTTCAGACGAACCTGCGTCAGTCGTGGCACAAGAAAGACGCCTCTTACAGCTGTGCTCTGCATCCTCCTTCATGCTAGGGCACCACTCGGTGTCCTTCGCTCTGCTCACAGTGTTTGTCTTAGATCAGGGATGAACCAGATTAGGTCTGCTTGACTCTTCTGAGGCCCTATCCAAGGCCTCCTGCCTGCTGCACTTACAGCACAAGAACCATTACTTCTCCGTATTATGCAGATTGACCTGATGGGTCTGTTCATATTAATCCCTTTTAAATTCACTAGATGGACGGGGACATATTCCCAGACTGGGGCAAGCTGCTGGGCTCTGCCACAGCCACTCAAAATCACCTGCTCTTGAGTCTTTCAGCCTCAGTTTATCGCACATGGACAAAAAAGATTTTCTTGGGGGTCTCGATGGCCATTTCAAGTGTAGTTAACTCCAGGAATCCACTGGAACGTGTGCCAGGATGCATGGTGCCAGCCCACAGGAATCCCTCACACAACCTATGGTCTTGTCCAGGCCATAGTCTCGACTTCCCAGACTGCAGTGGCTGACTTCCAATGATTATGACCTATGTTAGACTCCTAGAAGCATGGAACCACAGAATCATGTAGATTGGAAAAGACCTCTCAGATCATCAAGTTCAACCATTAACCTAACACTGCCACGTCTACCACTAAACCATGTCCCTAAGCACCACATCTGTATGTCTTGTGAATACCTCCAGAGATGACCACTCCACCACATCGCCGGGCAGCCTGTTCCAATGTATCACAACCCTTTCAGGGAAGACATTTTTCCCAATATCCAACCTAAACCTCCCCTGGTGCAACGCGAGGCCATTTCTTCTTGTCCTGTCATTGAGCCGTGGGGAACACCACTTGTGACTGGCCGCCAATTGGATTTAACTCTGGGAAACAGAGTCAAAACCTTTACTAAACCTTAGGCAGACAACATCCACAGCCTCTCCCTCATCCACTAAGTGCATCACCTTCTCATAGGAGAACAGGTTCGTCAAACAGGACCTGCCTTCCATAAATCCATGCTGACTGGGCCTGATCACCTGTATGTTGTCCTGTATCTGCAGTGGGATGGCACACAAGATAATCTGCACCATAACCTTCCCCGGCACCAAAGTCAGACTGACAGGCTTGTAGTTCACTGGGTCCTCCTTTGGGCCTTTCCTGTAGATGGGCGTCACATTTGCTAACCGACAGTTGACTGGGACCTCCCCTGCTCATCTTCCACACACTCCAGAGACCTCCTAGACTATTTCCTCTCTGCTGTGTTGTCTTTCCAGCAGACATCTGGGAAGCTGAAGACCCCAACCAGACTGTATTTTCAGTAACCAAGTCAGTATCGGCCAGTGTGTGAATGGCTCTAGGACACTGGATGCACTCCGCGCACTCCAGTCTTTGATTCAATAACCTGCAGTGCTCTAGGACAGAAGTCACTGAGCACAAGCCAACATGTCAAAGCTCTTTGGTGTTTGTATAAAGCATTCCCATACTTCAAACTCACCTCTAGAAGAGTCCAAAACACTCCAGGCACCCACAATTGACATAAGCAATGGCAGCATTACTGCAGGCTGCTGCAAGGAGTCCCAGAAGTGCCTTTCCCTGATGACCAGCTCTGGAGAAGGCCTTGGGTTGCTTAGCTTGGATGGAATGCCAGTGGATATTGGAAAGCAAGAGAACCAAGGCTTTGCACATCTCTGGGCCCCAAGGGCAGATGCCACTCACAGACGTTGCCTGGGTGACATGTGGCAGCGATAGCTTCTGCCGAGAGGCAAAACCCCTCTCTCAACAGAAGGGATGACGAACAAAGCCTTCATCCCATTTGGCTGATCTCACAGTGATACCCAGGCACAAAGCTGCCAGGCTGTCACCATGACTGTGGCAGCGTTCCGCTCTGTCAAGGAACTAGTAACATTTCAGGAGAATCCAGCCCTAGTGCTTATTCTGCAACTAAATGTTTATTTTCTAACCCTGTCAGGCTTGTCATGCATACCACATTTTCTTTGTAGTGTCTCCTTCCTAGGGAGGAATAACACCAAGCACCTGTACAGGCTGAGTAGAGGGGGAGGATCACCTCCCTTGGCCTGCTGGCAACACCCTTCCAAATGCACCCCAGGATCCCGTTGGCCTTCTTGGCCACAAGGGCACAGTGCTGACTCACGATCAGCCTGCTGTCCACCAGGACTCCCAGGTCCTTCTTTGCAGAGCTGCTTTCCAGCAGGTCATTCCCAGCCTGTACTGGTGCTGGGGGTTATTCCGCCCTAGGAAGGAGACAGGACCCTGCACTTGCCCTTGTTGAACTTCACGGGGTTCCTCTCAGCCTATCTCTCCAGCCTGTTGAGGTCCCTCTGTGGTATCAGCCACTCCTTCCAGCTTTGTGTCATCGGCAAAGTTTGTGAGGGTGCACTCTGTTACATCATTCACTTCATTGATGAGTAAGTTGAACAACAGAGAGGAACTTTGGCACATCCCGTAGCCCTGCACACCCTGGCAGGGCAATTCCTGCTGTGGAAATCAGTCAGCGCAGTGTTTAGAAAGGGCCAGCCAGTGTTTGCTTTGTCTGCTTCCAAGTGTGTTCGCCAGGAGGGACCCTGCTGCCAACCGGGAGCTGTGAGCCCAGGAGCCCCAGGGACACATGAAGGGAGCCTGGTGGGGGGCAGAGCAAGGGAGGCCTTGGGTTGGGCCTGTGCTGCTGAGCTGGGCCGGGCTCCTGGGCCCAAGGGGAGCTCCTGGCAAGCGGGCAGCGCTGCAGAGAGCCAGCTCTGCCCAGGAGCAGCTCCTCTGCCCAGCGCAGCAGGGCTGGGGGCACTGCCTGCAGAGACAGAGTGGGTAAAGGCAGGCAGAAGTGGCAGGATGCACAGAGCTCGCTGGGGGAGAACACTTGCCAGCCCTGACCCCGGTAAGTCTCTGGCTGGAGGGCAATGCAGCCGCAGCTCCTGGAGGAAGGAGAAGGCGCGGGTGCAGGCAGGGGTGCCCAGGGCTGTGGTGCAGAGCAGGGTCCCTGCTGTGCCCCAGGGGCTGTGTGCCGGGGCAGGGCCTCTGCCGCCTGCCAGGCTCAGCACTCAGCCTGCCCGGGGAGCTGCCCAGGGCGCTGCGGGGAGAAGCTGCGGGTGGAAGGAGCCCCCCCGGCAGGGCAGGGTCCTGCTGCCGGCAGGAGGCTGCAGCCTGCTCAGAGCTCCACAGCACCACAAGGGTGTATCCAAGGGGACTTTGCAAAAGCAGAGACAAGGTAGGGTTTACCTAATCCTGTTTTGGTATTTCTGAGTCTCTGCTTTCAGTTTTCTCCTTTTGTCTCAGTGGGGATAGAAATAGGTGCTTTTATTTCCAAGAAGAGGCTGAGGCTGCTAAACCATCACAAGGAGATTTACAAGGATTCCAGCAAGTCCCTTGCCTTCCCCTCATCCCCTAGAAAGCTCCACCACCACACGTGCAGTGCCAGCAGGGTCTGTGTGACCTGGGCTCTAGGACGTGCCCCCAGCGAGCTGCCCCTGGGCAGAGGCCTGCTGCCAGGAGGTGTCTGCATGGCAGAGCTGAGCACCCAGCGGGTGGGATGGGGGCTGTGACCTGCAGGCAGGAGGCGTGGGGACAGAGACCCAGCTGCAGGCAGGGACAGCTGCAGGCAGAAGAGCCATGGTCAGGGAGTGAGAGGGAGCTGCTCCATGTCTAGCATCCCCATGGAGAAGACATGTCAGTCCTAAGGCCGTAGAAATGCTGCTGGATGGCTGTATGTGGGCAGCTGTTATGATCCCTCTGTCCCTGGAGAAGAGCAGAGAGCTGAGATCCTCCTCAGGTACAATGAGATGGGTGAAGGGCTTGGGGATCTGTCCCTTGAACCTGGATTCCTCTGCTCTAAGCAGCATCCAGGTTCTTTTCAGGGGAAAACCTGAGTGTGACCATCCTCCAGAGGTGCCTGCACAGGGCAGCTGGGACCAGGACGGATGGAAACAACTGCTGTCCTCACTCTGCCCTGACGGACAGTCCCTTTGCCTTGCAGGATCCCCAAGATTTCCCTTGGTGGGCAGTACAAGTGCCAAGGATGTATGCCTTATATACACTTCTCAGGTGTGGGGAGACATGTATAAAGAAACAGAGCAGAACGTTATGCAAAAATCCTTGCTCTGCAGTTGGGTGAATTCTGAGAATGACAAACTGCTAGTTTTAGCTGACAAACTCCTAGTTTTGCCAAGCACAGTTCATCTGAGAGCACCCTGTGTTCCATCTGTATACTGCTCTAGGGCAGGACCGTCTCCTGCAGAGTCCCTTGAGTCCTGAAGCGCCAATTTGAGATCTAACAGAGGACCAGTCTTCCCGAAAGTGAAGAGGCAATTTTTTTCAGGTTACTACAAGAAATGGAGTAGGTTTTCCTTACAGAGGTCTACCATAGCATTTTAACTCTTTCCTCCTTGGACAGGCCTCCCTATTCAGAGGCAGCAGATCTCCGTTCGCAGGAGGATCAAATATCCAACAGCAGCTGAATCTCTGTCCAGTGAGTTCCTGAGGCCACAGTAATTGGGCAGCTCCTTGTGGGCAACTAGACCAAGCCCTTGAGGACTCTGGCTGGGACCAGGACAAATGGAAAGACTGGCTGTCCTTACTGTAGTAAGGACAGTTCCTTTGCCTCCTGGGACTCACAAGATCTCCCCTGGAATACCTTACAAATGCCAGGGTTTTCTTCCCTCATATGAAATGCTTCTGAGTGTGACATAGGCAGCTGGAAGAAACTAAACCACAAACGCTTTTCTGCAGTCAAGAGTATTGACAGTTGTAATGCTACATAGATCAGAGATAGATTAAAGCAGAGAAAACAACCTGTTCTTATTTACCTAGAGCTGTAGGGCAAGTCTGATTCCTCCAGTGCCCACAGCACAGACCGTTGCTCCCAGGGGCACCCTCAAGACATCACCAACCAGATCTCAAGCAAGGTCTCAGAAAGGGGAAAGTAACTGTAGGGGGGCTTCAATGAGAACTGGGGTAGGTTTTCCTCAGAGTTGTCTCCTAGTTTATCACCATCTTTTCTTCCTTGTGTAGTTCCCTTTGTCCAGGAAGATCAGATGTCCAACAGCAGCTCCATCACCGAGTTCCTCCTCCTGCCATTCGCAGACACGCGGGAGCTGCAGCTCCTGCACTTCGCGCTCTTCCTGGCCATCTATCTGGCTGCCCTCCTGGGCAACGGTCTCATCCTCACCGCCGTAGCCTGCGACCACCGCCTCCACACCCCCATGTACTTCTTCCTCCTCAACCTCACCCTCCTCGACCTGGGCTGCATCTCCACCACTCTCCCCAAAGCCATGGCCAATTCCCTCTGGGACACCAGGGCCATTTCCTATGCAGGATGTGCTGCACAGGTCTTTCTGTTTGTCTTCCTGTTTTCAGCAGAGTATTCTCTTCTCACCATCATGGCCTATGACCGCTACGTTGCCATCTGCAAGCCCCTGCACTATGGGAGCCTCCTGGGCAGCAGAGCTTGTGCCCAGATGGCAGCAGCTGCCTGGGGCAGTACTTTTCTCTATGCTCTGCTGCACACGGCCAGTACATTCTCCCTGCCCCTCTGCCAAGGCAATGCTGTGGATCAGTTCTTCTGTGAAGTTCCCCAGATCCTCAAGCTCTCCTGCACAGACTCCTACCTCAGGGAAGTTGGATTTCTCATGTTCAGTGCTTTTTTGGGGTTTGGCTGTTTTGTTTTCATCGTGCTGTCCTATGTGCAGATCTTCATGGCAGTGCTGAGGATGCCCTCGGAGCAGGGACGGCACAAAATCTTCTCCACATGCCTCCCTCACCTGTTTGTGGTCTCCCTGTTTCTCAGCACTGTCATATTTGGCTACCTGAAGACCCCCTCCGTCTCTTCCCCATCCCTGGATCTGGTGGTGGCAGTTCTGTACTCGGTGGTGCCTCCAGTAGTGAACCCCCTCATCTACAGCATAAGAAACAAGGAGCTCAGAGATGCTGTTAGAAAAGTAGCTTCATGGGTGTTTCTGAATATTGATAAATTTCTCCTCTTTCTCCAAAAGTGATTTCCTGGATACTTGTTTCATTATCATTATTGTTACTTTTATCTTCATTGTCACTTCTGTTCATTAGTTTCCTAGAAAAATGGTTTTGATTTATACAGTGTCCATTCAGTTATGAAACTGCTCTATGCGTTTTTTTTTTTTTGTTTGTTTGTTTTGTTTTGTTTTTTGTCTACCTATATGTCAGCACTGCCTCTCTCTTTGCTTTTCTGTAATAAAACAGAATCTCCCCAATATACTGACAGAAAGTTTTCCTCTCCTTTCGTAGCTGGTGCCAATAACAGAGCTGAACAGTTTGGTAGTCTCACACTGATGGACAGCTGAACTCTGCCACACTGCTCTTTCACTCCCCCTCCTCAAACGAACAGCTGTCAACAGGCAGTTAACATGGCTTCACCAAGGGGAAGTCACGCTTGACCAGCCTGATAGCCTTTTATGAGGATATAACTGGGTGGACAGATGATGGTAAAGCAGTGGACGTGGTTTATCTTGATTTCAGTAAAGCCTTTGACACCGTCTCCCACAGCATCCTCACAGCTAAACTGAGAAAGTGTGGTCCGGACGATCAGATGGTGAGGTGGACTGTGAAGTGGCTGAAGGGAAGAAGCCAGATGGTTGTGGTTAATGGGATGGAGTCTAGTTGGAGGCCTGTATCTACTGGAGTCCTTCAAGGTTGGTACTGTAACCAGTACTATTCAATATATTCATCAACAACTTGGATGAGGAAATGGAGCGCACTGTCAGCAAGTTTGCTGATGACACTAAACTGGGAGGAGTGGCTGACATGCCACAGGGCTGTGCTGCCATCCAGTGAGACCTAGACAGGCTGGAGAGTTGGGTGGGGAGAAATTTAATGAAATGTAATGAGGGCAAGTGTAGAGTCCTGCATCTGGGCAAGAACAACTCCAGACACCAGTGGAAGCTGGGGACTGCCCTGCTGGAGAGCAGCGAAGGGTAAAGGGACCTGGGGGTCCTGGTGGACAGCAGGATGACCATGAGCTAACACTGTGCCCTTGTGGCCAAGAAGGCCAATGGCCTCCTGGGGTGTATCAGAACAGCTGTGGTTAGTAGGTCGAGAGAGATTCTCCTCCTCCTCTACTCTGCCCTGGTGAGACCTCATCTGGAATATTGTGTACAGTTCGGGGCCCCTCAGCTCAAGGACAGGGAACTGCTTGAGAGAGTCCAGCGCAGAGCCAGGAGGATGATTAAGGGAGTGGAGCATCTCCCTTATGAGGAAAGGCTCAGAGAGCTGGGTCTCTTTAGCTTAGAGAAGAGAAGACTGAGGGGTGACTCTATTAATGTTTATAAATATGTAAAGGGTGAGTGTCAGGAGGACGGAACCAGGGGCTCTTCTCAGTGACATCTAATGATAGGAGAAGTGACAGTGGGTGCAAGCTAGAAGATAGGAGGTTCCACTTAAATATGAGATGAAACTTTTTTACAGTGAGGGTGACAGAGCACTGGAACTGGCTGCCCAGGGGGGTTGTGGAGCCTCCTCCTCTGGAGACATTCAAAACCCACCTGGGCACATGCCTGTGTGACCTGATCTAGGCGTTCCTGCTCCATCAGGGGGATTGGAATAGATGATCTTTCAAGGTCCCTTCCAATCCCTAACATTCTGTGATTCTCTGTGTGATTCTGTGAAGATGGCAGCAGCTGCCTGGGGCAGTGGCTTTCTCAATGCTGTCCTGCACACTGCCAACGTATTTTCACTGACCCTCTGACAAGGTAATGCTGTGGACCAGTTCTTCTGTGAAATCCCCCAGATTTTCAAGCTCTCTTGCTCAGATGCCTAAGCTATTCATCCAATGGGATGGAGGAGAGAACTGGGAGAAAAAAAAAAAAGTAAAAGTTCATGGGTTGAGATAAAGGCTGTTTCATAGGACACAAAAGGAATTATTATGATTATTATTATTATTATAGACACCAATAGACTAAGGACATGACATTCTTTATGTGTCTCAAAAGACAGAAAAGGTGGTAGTGATTAATTGGAAAGTGTCAGACCTGAGCATGATGTAGAATGTATGGAATAAGCGGGGGATATTGTCCTAGTTTTGGCTGCGATAATTTTTCTTCCTAATAGCTGCTTTGGTGCTGTGTTTCATATTTACAGAATCACTGAATGGTCTGGGTAGGAAAAGACCTTGAAGATCATATAATTCCAACCTATTCTTTCTAATATCTAATCTAAATCTACCCTCTTTCAGTTTAAAACCATTACCCCTAGTCCTATCGCTACACTATTTGATGAAGAGTCCCTCCCCAGCCTTCCTGTAGTCCCCTTTAGGTACTGGAAGGCCACTGTAAGGTCTCCACAGAGCCTTCTCTTCTCCAGGCCGAACAACCTCAACTCCCTCAGCCTGTCTACATAGGAGAGATGCTCCAGCCCTTTGATCATCCTCATGGCCCTCCTCTGGACTCATTCTAATAGATCCATGTCCTTCTTGTGCTGGGGACCTGAGAGCTAAAAGCAGTACTTGAGGTGTGGCCTCACCACGGCCAAGAACAAAGGGACAATCACTTCCCTAGGCCTGCTGACCACAGTATTCCTGGTACAAGCCAGGATGCTGTTGGCCTTCTTGGCTACCTGAGCAAACTGCTGGCTCATATTCAGCCGACTATCCACCAATATCCCTAGGGCCCTTTCTGCCGGACAGCTGACCAGCCACTCTTCCCCCAGCATGGATGGGGCTGTTGTGCCCCAAGTGCAAGACTCAGCCCATGGGTCCAGCCTATACAGATCCCTCTGCCGAGCCCTCCTACCCTTGAGCAGATCAACACTCGCTCTGAATTTGGTGTCATCTGCAAACTTACTGAGGGTGCACTTGTTCCCCTCATCCAGATCATTGATGAAGATATTGAAGAGAACTGGCCCCAGTACTGGGCCCGGGGGGACACCAGTAGTGACCAGCCTCCAACTGCATTTAGCTCCACTTACCATGACTCTTTGGACCTGGCCACCCCGCCAGTTTTTAACCCAATGAAGCATACATCCATCTAGGCCTCGAGTAACCAGTTTCTCCTGGAGAATGCTGTGCGAAATGGTCTCAAAAGACTTACTGAAGTCTAGGTAGGCCATATCCACAGACTTTACCTCATCTATTCATGGTGACTACTTTCCCTCATGCTGACTGGGCCTGATCTCCTGGTTGTCCTGTAAATGTTGTGTGATGGTACTCAAGATAATCTGCTTCCCCTTCATGAGCTTCCCTGGCACCAAGGTCAGACTGACAGGCCTGCAGTTCACAGATCCTCCTTCTGGCCCTTCTTGTAGATGGCCGTCACCTTTGCTAGTCACCAGTTGACTGGGACCTCCCCTTATAGGCAGGACTGCTGATCAGTGATGGAAAGCCGCTTGGTGAGTGCTTCGGCCAGCTCCCTCAGTACCCTTGGGTGGATCCCATCTGGCCCCTGTAGACTTGCATATATCTTCGTGGAGTAGCGTGTCTCTAAATATTTCCTCACGGAGTATGAGAGCTTCATTCCACTCACTGTCCCTATCTACTAGTTCAGGAGTCTGAGTACCAGGGGAACAACTGTTCTTGCTGCTGGAGACTGAGGCAAAGGAAGCAATAAAAACCTCAGCATTTTCCTCATCACTTTTACCTATGTTTCCCCCCACAACCAATAGAGGATGAAGATTCTCATATATCCTCTTTTTTTTTTTTAATTTTATGAATTTAAAAATATATATTATTTTTTATATATCTTTAGTAAATAAATTGGGCTCCAGTTGGTCTTTCAACCTTCTAATTTTGTCCCTGCACAGCCTCACAACATTTAGGTTACGGTTCCAAACAAAATGACAGCATGCATGAGAAGGAAGCAGAGAAAAGGTAGAATCCGGTGGAATTCCATCCCCTATCATTCTGTGATACTGTGCTGCAGTTTTATTCCACTAAATCCTGTATTGTCCAAATAGTCCTGCAATTGTTGATGCAGTTATCTTATAATAGACAGCACAGTCAGGGTGAGCCATCCGCCTGCAGATATTAACAGCTGACAGAATGGAGCGTCAGTCAGGGAGAACCTTGAGAAATCCCAGGATTTCTCCTGCAGAAACCTCTTGACATTTACAAGGAGAAGAGCCTAGTCCTGTACCAGACAAGAGTAACCCCACACATCAGGGCAGACTGGGACCATGCTGAGTGAGC
Organism: Anser cygnoides; assembly: GCF_040182565.1. NCBI lineage: Eukaryota > Metazoa > Chordata > Aves > Anseriformes > Anatidae > Anser > Anser cygnoides. The sequence continues at coordinate 4,419,495 of NC_089900.1, read as the reverse complement.
CGTGCCCAGGAGGAGGAGGGCCTGGACACCACGAGCGATGCCATAGAGCAGAGGTGCCTGCTCACCAGGAACCAGGCCGGCTTCATAGACAGCTGTCTTATGAGATATTTGTGTCCATGGCTATGGCTGTTGTCTCTGCCACTAAAGCCTATGAGGAGACAGCCAATTGCTAAAGCACCAGAGTCTAATTGACACCTCGTCCACCTATGAACCAGGCAGGGGTCAGACTATTCTCCTGCACTTGGCAATGCACATCCCCATCTCCTACTGCCCCAGGAAGAGCCCTGAGCAAGGTGTGACAGAAACAGATTTCCCTTCCAGGGTGCCAGGGGACAAGGCGTAGTCCTTTTCTTTGGTGAAACACATCCAGGTTGTCTACACATCAGTGTCACCTTCACATTGCCTTTGTCTCCTTGTCCTCACTGCCTCCAATGCTCTGCTCTAACGAGCTCCAAGGGAGGCTGTGTCAGTCCTGGCCCTCAGGGGGACACTGCAGGACACTTGCATCTGACCTGGACTTCTTGAGAGATTTCTTCAATTGTCTCTCAGTGCCTGAGGTTTGTGGGCTCATCACCAAAGCCCCCAGAGGGGTGATTCCAATGCCTTGGGCTGGGCCTGTGCTGCTGAGCTGGGCCGGGCTCCTGGGACAGAGAGAGCTCCTGGCAAGAGGGCCCTGGTGCAGAGAGACAGCTCTGCCCAGGAGCAGCTCCTCTGCACAGCGCAGCAGGGCTGGGGGCTCTGACCACAGCAGAGACACAGAGGGGAGAGAAGGAGAAGGGCTGAAGGCAGTTGGGAGTGGGAGGACGCTGAGAGCTGACTGCAGGAGAAATCTGCACAGCCCTTGACAAGTTAAGTCTCTGGCTGCAGGGCCATGCAGCTGCACGTCCTAGAAGGGTCACCTCCTGGGTCTTGTTTCTGGGAGGGCAGTGGGCAATGCAGTGGGCTTTGAGAGTCCTGCTGGATTGCACTGCGAGGTGAGGAAGTCTGGAGGAAGCCCTTTGCAGTGCCCTAGCCCAGGTGCCCCCAGTCAGCCCAGGACACCCTGCCCTGGCTGGCCATGCCGGGCTCTCTGTCAGCTGCCCTGTAGCTCCTGCAGCCATGGAGGTGCCCCTTGGCAGTGCCCTGTTGGGTGGCAGGGTGCTGCAGGGCAGCACTGAGCACAGCCGCGTGGGATGGGGTCTGTGAGCACGGGCGGGGGAAAGAAGAGGTGGGCGCAGAGCAGCAGCTCCCAGCAGGGACAGCTGCAGGCAGCAGAGAGAGGGGCAGGCAGCCAGAAGGAGCTGTTGCCAGAAATGCCGTGGCAGGGGGGATTCGGGCACCTCGTGGCCATGCCCTGCAGTACAGTCACCTTCCCCTGGAGCAGCCCCTCCCTGGCCTCCTCTCCCCCCTGCAGCCCATGGGCTGTGGGGCAGGCATGGCCAGCACAGCAGGCAGAGCCCAGATGAAGAGAAGCTCCCAACCTCAGTCTGCCTCAGAGCTTCACCCAGAGACAAGGTGAGGATGCTGTCCAGCTGCACTTGGACTGGGGCTTCTCTGCTCTCAGCTGTCTCCAGTTTCGTCTCAGGGAAACACCTGAGTGGGATGCTCCTGCAGCTCACAGAGGGGTGACAAAGGGCAGCTGTGAACAGGACTGCTGGGCAGAGCTGCTCTGCTCAGTCTTCACCAAGGGACAGTCCCTTTGACTACTGGCACCCACAGGATTTCACCAGGTCTGCACAGGAAATCTCAGGGAGTTCAACCACCCGATACGTCTCCTAAGGATTATAGGGGCAAATGGAATAAAACACAGCAAACAAACCCCCTGAAGCTTTGCCTCTGCGTTCACATGAGCTTTTTGTAACAGCTCTGCAAATCTCATGGATCTGACAAGTGGACTGAACTTGAGTTTTCCCTGTGTTCCTTTTTCCCTCCCGATGCACAGCAGGAAGTACTCCACAACAGCCCCTACTCCCAGTGCCACTCTCAGCTAGCATTATCTTGAGCTCAAGAGAGCTGCATAAAGGTTCTTTGCAAAGAGAGGCTCAGGCTGGGGGTGATCTAAGACTTCCAATAGGTTTTCCTCAGAGAAGTCTGTTCTGACTTTGTTCTGCCTTCACCTTTTTAACAGGCAACGATTTCCATTGTCAGGAAATGTCCAACAGCAGCTCAATCACCGAGTTCCTCCTCCTGCCATTCGCAGACACGTGGGAGCTGCAGCTCCTGCACTTCGCGCTCTTCCTGGGCATCTACCTGGCTGCCCTCCTGGGCAACGGCCTCATCCTCACAGCCGTAGCCTGCGACCACCGCCTCCACACCCCCATGTACTTCTTCCTCCTCAACCTCGCCCTCCTCGACGTGGGCTGCATCTCCACCACTCTCCCCAAAGCCATGGCCAATTCCCTCTAGGACACCAGAGCCATCTATCAACGGTGTGTTGCACAGGTCTTTTTCTTTCTCTTCTTCATATCAGCAGAAATTTCTGTCCTTACTATCATGTCCTACGACCACTACGTTGCCATCTGCAAGCCCCAAGCAAGTTCTTTCAGCGTCTCGGTCGTTCAAAAAGCACCTCTGTGAAGCATGCAGAGACCTCTCTGGAGTACCCTAACTTCTCCCTGGGGTAGGAGAGGTAGATCCCCAGGATCCCCAAGCATCACTCTGTGTCACCCATCACAGCCTTGGTACGCACAAGCACCTCCCCGTGCTGCACAAGCAATTTGCTGAGGCAGCCAAAGATCTCCCCAGAGCACCCGGTCACCTGCGTGGGGTATTCAAGAACCTCCCTGGAGCACCCAAGTCTCTCAGCAAGCCACCGTGGTGTCTCTTGGAGCATGCAAACATCTCTGTGCAGCACCCAAGCGTCTGCCCCAGGCATACTTGGACATCCTAGAGCATTTTCCTGGAAACACAAGCGCCTCCCTGGGAGCACCCAAGCATATCCCCAGGCCACCCAGACACCTTCCTGAAACACCCAAGCATCTTCCTGTGGCACCCAGGCATCTCCCTGGGGAAACCAAGCACGTACTTGGAGAGCCCAAGCATCGTTGTGAGTCTCCATCTTTTGTGCGTGAGCAAACCAAGGGGCACCAAAGGATCACCTGGGGGCACCCAAGCATCTCCATGGGGCACCCAGGATCATCCTTGGAACACCCAAGCACCTGCACACAGCAGCCATGCACCTCCCTGGAGAAAGCATGCGTCTCCCTGGGGCACAGAAGCGTCGTCTTGGAGCTCCAGAACATCTCCCTGCATTGTTCAAGCATGTCTCTGGAGCACACAAGCAGCTTCCCACATCCCCAAGCATTTGAGCAGGTCACTCAAGCACCTCCCTGGATCCCACAGGCATCTTCCGCAGGTAGCCAGGCATTTCCCAGGCATGTCCCAGAGCACTCCAGCATCTCCACAAGACACTGAAGCACTTCCCTGGTGAAGCTAAGCACTTCCGTAGAGCACCCAGGCATCACCCCAGGGCACCCAAGCACCTCTCTTAAGTTGCCAAGCATAGCCACAGGGCACTAAAAAGATCTCCTTGGATGACACAAGCATTTCCTCAGAGCAAACCAGCATCTCCCTGGAATGCCCAAGAGCCTCTGGAGTGCCCATCCATCGCCCCAGGACCCCAACTCTTCCCCTGGTGCTCGCAAGTAATTCCCTTTGCACCCAAGTAGAAAGTCAGGGGAAAAAAGGGAAAGCGTCCCAGGGCACCCAAGCACATAACCCTAGAACGCAAGCTCTCACTTTGAGCACCGAAGCATCTCCCCATGCCATGCAAGCCCCATTCTGGAGCACTCAAGCATCTTCTAGGAGATGGTCTTAAACTACCAGAGCATTCATTTCCATTAGATATTAGGCATGTTCGTGGAGCACCCAGGCATGTCCCAGGGCAACCAAGGTTGAAATGGAGATTCCAGGGTGCTCCAGGGAGGTGCTTGAGTGCCCTGGGAAGAGCCTGGTGTGCCCAGGGAGCTTCTTGTCTCCTCCAAGGCTCTGCAGGGCTGATCCCGGGAGGTGCTTGTGTGTGCCAAGGCCATGCTCGGTTTCCAAAAGGAGGAAATTGCATGTTGCAGGGGGATGCTTGGTGTCACCCAGACACTGAGCAGCCCTGGGGAGATGGGTGTGTGCCTCAGGAGGTGCTTGGGTTCCCAGGGGAGATGCTTCGGTGCTGCAGTGAGATGCTGGTGTTCTGTCGGGAGGTGTGTTGGTGCTCCAGGCAGATGTTTGGGTGCCCTGGGGAGATGCTTGGGTTCCTCATGGAGGCGTCTGCATATTCAAGGGAGGTGTTTGGGTGTCCTGGGGAGATTCTTTGGTGCTCCAAGGTAGTGCTTGTGTGCCCCGTGGACAGAGTATGTAATGAGCAAGGGAGGAGCCTTGGGGCTTTCGGAAAGTGTAGGGGTGACGTGGATTGATGCCCGTTTGCCCCGGGGAGATCCTGGGATGTCCAGGAAGATGCTTGGGTGACCAGGGAGATGCTCGGGTGCCAGATGGAAAATGCTGGCGTCCCCTCGGCTGATGGCTGGCAGGAGCGTGTGCATCCCACAGAAGCTCTTGGGTGCCAAGGGAGGTGCTTCCCATGTCCAGTGAGATGTTTGTGTGCCCCAGGTGGTGTTGTGGAGCCCTGGGGAGATGCTTGCGTTCTCCACTCAGATGCACGAGTGCTGTGGGAAGAATCTTGGGCACTCCAATGAGGTGCTTGGGTGTTGCAGGCAGGTGCTTCTGTGCTGCAGGGAGATGCTTGGGTGATTGGGCAGAACTTTGTGTGCTTAGGGGATAACTTTGCGTGCTCCAGGGAGGCTTTTCTTGTGGCCCAGGGCTATGCTTATGTACCCCGGGTAGATGCTTGTGTGCCCTGGGAATGTCTTCGGGCTCTCTAGGAAGATGCTCTATTGCTCTGGGGCCACTTGGGTGCCCCAGGATGTGCATGAGTACTGCAGAGAGCAGTTTGTGTGCTCCAGGGAGGTGCTTGAGCGCTCCAAGTGTTGTTGAGTTCCCTGAGAAGGTGTTTGTTTGCCCCGCTGAGGTGCTTGCATGCTCCAACGAGAGCGCTGAGCGCTGGAGAACGAGGCGTGGGTGCTGTGGGGATATGTGTGTTTCCTCAGGTGAGAAGCATTGGTTTACTGGAAACAAGCTTGTGTCCGCCTGGGAAGTGCTTGTGGACCACAGGGAAGTGCTGGGGGTCCCCAGGAAGATAGCTGGATGCCCCTGGAGGTGCTCGTGTACCCTGAGGAGATGCTAGATTGCACGAAGGAGATGCTTGGGTGCTTTCGAGACATGCCTGGGTGCCCCTGTGTTGTGCTTTCTTGCTCCAAATCGATGCTTGGGTGCTCTGGGAGTGTTCTTGGGTGCCTCCAGGAGAAGACTGTGTGCTCCTGGAATGTGCTTGAACGCCCTGAGGAGATGCCAGCACGCCCTGGGAAAATGCTTGGGTCCCCCAGGGAGATCTTTGGTCTTCAAGGGAGGTGATTGCGTTCCCCAGCAAGGTGTTTGGCTGTCCCAGGGAAATGGGACGCAGGAAATGTGTCAGCCAGGCGTCACAATGGGCAGCGGGGCAGCGGTGGCTGTGTCACCCAGGCGTCACAGTGGGGCCGTGACACGGCAGCCCAGTCGGGATAAAAGGCCCCCGGTTGCGGGCAGGCCCCAGTCGGGATGGAAGCCCCTGGCAGCAGGCAGCAGAGGGCAGAGCAGGGCAGGACAGGGAGGTGAGTGCGCGATGGAGCAGGGGCTGAAGTGCAGTGCGAGCCTGAATGGCCCAGGAACCGCTGTGGGGAGGAGATGCTTGTGTGCTCATCCCGGTGCGGAGATGATGCCTGGGTGCCTCAGAAGATGCCCGCGGGACTCAGGAGCTGCTTTCTTGCTCGATGGAAGTTCTTGGCTATGCCGGGAAGAATCTGGGTGCTCCCCAGGCTTCTTAGCTGCTGTGTCCAGATGCTCCCTGGGTGTGCAGGGAGATGCTTGGTTTCTCCAAGAAGACAGCTGGGTGATGCAGAGATTCTTTTGGATGTCTCAGGAAGATGGATTGGTGATCCTGGCTGTTTCTTGGTGGCTCCAGAGAAATGCTTGAGTGCTCTTTGGGGATGCTTGTGTACCCTAGGAGATGTGCTTGTGTGCCCAAGGGAGAGGCTAGTTTGATCCAGGGTAAAGCTTTGTTTCTGCAGGGAGGATTTTGGGTGCTCCAGGGAGATGGTTGGGTGCTTTTTGTGTGATGCTTGGCTCCAGGGAGATGCTGGAGTGCTGTGGGGAGATGCTTGGTTCCTGCTCTTTGGTGTCTGTGTCCCCTGGGGGATGCGTGCATGAGCACGGGGACATACTTGAATGACCCTGGTAGGTACTTGTGCAGCCCTCGGAAGCTCTTGGGTGCCAAGGGAGGTGCTTCCCATGTCCAGTGAGATCTTTGTGTGCCCCAGGTGGTGTTTTGGTGCCCTGGGGAGATGCTTGGGTTCTCCAGTCAGATGTAGGACTGTGGTGGGAAGGTTCCTGTGGGAGGTGCAATGAGGTGCTTGGGTGTTGCAGGGAGGTGCTTCTGTGCTGCAGGGAGATGCTTGGGTGCCTGGGGCAGAACTTTGTGTGATTAGGGGATAGATTTTTGTGCTCTAAGGTGCAGCCAAACATTCCCCAGACCAGTCCCCATCTTGGGAGCAGCCAAGCATCTCCCCGGAGCACCCAACTATTGTACTAGGAGTACCCAAGCAGCTCCCCAGAGTACACGAGCATGTCCAAGGAGCATTCAGGCACCTCCCTAGAGAAGACATGAACCTCCCTAGGGAAAGAACCAGTCTCCCTTGGGAATACAAGCACCTTCCTGGAGCACTCTCCACGACACCCAAGCCTCTCGCCAAGGAACATAAGCACCTCTTGAAATCACCGAGATTTTCCCCAGGGCACACAAGCCTTGTGTTGGAGTAGACAAGCATCTCCCCAGGACACCTAAGCACTACATTCTACCTGTGAGGCATCATCCAAGGGCATTCCAGCACCTTCCAGGAGATCCCAACAGCACCCTGAGCTCACAAGGTTCTGCCTGGCTCAGCCAGGCATCTCTCTGGAGCACCCAAGCGTCATTGCAGGGCATCCAAACGTGACCCTTTTAAGGACCCAAGCATTTTGGGTAGACCTGTGCGGTGCCAGGGGTTGCACTTGATCATCCTTATGGGTCCCTTCCAACTCGGGATATTCTGTGATTCTACGATTCCCCAGCAGCAGCAATACATCTCCCCAGGAACGCAGCTATTTCCCTGAGGCACACAAGCATAACCCCGCGAGAACGCAAGCATCTTCCTGGAGGACCCACGCATCTCCCCGCAGCACTCAGGCACCCCACTGCAGCATTATTGAAACATCTCCCCAGGGAACCCAAGCACATCCCAAGGTACTCGGACGTCCCTCCAGAGCTCCCAAGCAAGTTCTTTCAGCATCTCGGTCGTTCAAAAAGCACCTCCGTGAAGCATGCAGAGACCTCTCTGGAGTACCCTAACTTCTCCCTGGGGTAGGAGAGGTAGATCCCCAGGATCCCCAAGCATCACTCTGTGTCACCCATCACAGCCTTGGTACGCATAAGCACCTCCCCATGCTGATCCAGGGAGGTGCTTGTGTGCGCCAAGGCCATGCTTGGTTTTCAAAAGAAGGAAATTGCATGTTTGCCGGGGGATTATGTCGAGTTCAGGGCGGCAATGTAGAGATTCAATCCAATGACAATTCAGGCAACTGTGGGGCTGGGACATACTGGCTGATAGAGTTCCAATAGGGTGAGGCTTTGGAAGAAGCCTGATGTGTCGTGGGGAAACCACAGGTATTGGGAAATCCTCAGGAAAACACAGGTTTGTGTTTGAAGCCAAAGCTAGTAAGGATGGAGAGAAATTAGGAGAGCTTTGGCAATCATGGGGTCAGAGGGAGGTGGGAATGTGAGTGTGTGGTAAAATTCTGCAGGGATGCAAGCACAGATACAGGAAAATGTACGACATGATGTGGAGGGGCATGGCGGAGGGCCACTGTGGGGCTGGAGCCCCCCAGTGGAACCGGTGTCTTTAGGGCTACAGCTGCAGCCTCTTCCTCTGAGGCCCAGCAGAGGACACCGGTCCCTTACAGCCCCTGGGCCTTTTTAGCTCCTCAACCCCACAGAGCCTGGCAAGTGTCCTACCAATGTCCTGCACTCGGAATTGCACACCCCCACATCACACTGCCCCTGCCAGAGCCCCGAGCAGCCCAGGAAGTGCAGGATGCCCCTTTCCAGGGGATGCGCTCAGGCCTTGGCCATCCCCCTTGGTGAAACACATCAAGGGCTTTCAGAGCCACATCCCCACTTGATTTTCCACCTGTAACCAGTGCCTCTGATTTTCTCCTTCACCATCTCCCAGGGACAGGCACCTTGTCCGCTTGTTCCCATTGTGGTCTCTTCAGGGATGGCCCTCAGTGGAGCTGGCCAACACCCTCAAACAGTTGGAGGCTTGCTTGTCTTTTACTTCTTCAGAGGCTTGCTCGTCTTTTACTTCTTCAGAGGCTTGCTCCAGCTTTCTGGTTCTGCAGTTCACGAACTTGGCAGCAGAAGGCCAATCAACATGCAAAACTCCCTCAGAAGCCAAGACTCTGGGCATAACTCTCCTGAAGTCTTCAATTCTTATGGGTTAATTAGGGAGATGCCAGGAGTCTTCTTAAAGGGAAAGAATTTAATAATAATAATAATAATAAACAACCTTCTAGGAAAGAATCTCTTCTTTCTGCCTTTTTTTTTTTTTTTTAGTTGTCCTCCTACAGATAAAATGATATCAGCGACCTCCAACTGATATTAATTCTGAATGTCTTCTAAGGGACTCTGAAAATGTTTTTTTAAAGACAGAAGGTCCTGTGTCATATCTCATAGCCCCAAATGGGTGCTTCAGCTATTCCAGGGTATCCTTGAGGCAGCAGCAACATCTTTGTGGGCAACTGAATCAAGCCCTGAAGGATATTGTAGGCCAAACTGAAATGTATGTGGAAAATTCCTTAATGTAATAAATTTGTAAGAAGACTTCAATTTCAGAATTTTTTATGCTTGTCTACAAGTTATCATCATTTTTTTAAAAGGTGATGTACATGGAGCAGTGAGTTATGACACTTTCTCCCCCTTTATGTGAAGAAAAAAAAATGTAACTCTCTCCAAAAATATATTTCTTCCCAACACTTGAAAGGGAGATTATGTTCCCAGGACATGCGCATATTGGCACATTTCACCTTTACATCTCAGGTCTAAGCAGAGCAGAGAGCAATGACGGTTAGAGAGGTTGGACACATCCTGCTTTTATCTCTTTGCTGTCAAGCAGCGGCCACACCTGTGCTAGGAATTCCCTCACACATCCTTCCTGTTTATGAACCAGCCAAATCTTTATGGCACAAGTGGCAGACTCCAACACCCAGAAGCCCGGAGCACAGAATTATCAGCAAATCACAGAATCATTTAGGTTGGAAACGACCTCTAAGATTATCCAGTCCAACCTTTGACCTAGCACTGCCATGTCCACCATTAAAACATGTCACAAAGCCCTACATCTTCATGTTTTTTAACGACCTCCAAGGATGATGACTCAACTACTTCCCCTGGCAGCCTGTTCCAATACTTCATAACTCTTTCAGAGAAGAAATTATTCTGAATATCAAACCTAAACCTCTCCTGGCACAACTTAAGGCTATTTCCTCTTGTCTTATCACTTGGTACTTTGAGAAGAGACTGATCCCCACTTCACTATAGTCTTTTTAAGGTGATTGTAAAGCACGGTAAGGTCTCCCCTGAGACTCCTTTTTAAGGCCCAGGGCACAGCTGAGGAAAGCAAATGTGACCCCTGTCTTAAAGGAATGCAAGATGAAAGACCCTGGAAACTATAGCCCAGACAGCCTTTCCTCAGTTCCCGGGAATCGGATGGGGTAGCTAAACATGGAAAACATTTCCAAGCACACGGAGGATAACAAAGTGATCAGGAGTCAGCATGGATTCACCAAGAGTTTCTTGAGACTTACCAGCTTGACAGCCAGTGATATCCCTTTTGGGAAACTGGAATTCCTGGGCATCTCCCTGAAGTGCCAGGGCACTGATGTGTATAGTGCATAGAAAAAGAGGAAGAACCAGAGGTCTGTGTGTGGTTACAGAGCTCTCATTTTGGATAGCAGAGATGGTGTAACAGCCCACAACAGGGGTGCGTCCAGGGGTGGAGAGGATTGTAAGGCACGGAGGGAGAGCAGACCTTTCAGGGGGAGAGCAGCGGCAACATAAGGAGCTTTGCCCTGGTTTTGGTGATGAGAATTCATGGGTCTGGATTAGCAGGCACACGAACATGGGTGACCTTGTAGTTGGTGTCACCTAGAGACCTCCTGTAAGGAAGAAGCAGCAGGTATGGCCTTCCTCAGACAACTGGAAAATGCCTCAAGTTTGCAGGAAATGGTCCTCACGGGGGAAGTTGAAACACTCAGATTTCTGCTAGAATACCAGTACAACAGAGCACAAGCCATCTAACGGGTTTCTGGAGGGCATCAATGCTAAATTGATGAGCATGCAAAGATATTGTTAGGACAGCCAAAGCCCTCCTGGAGTTGAATCTGGCAAAGGACGTGAAGAACAACAAGAAGGACTTCTACAAGGACATCAGCATTGAATGGAAGGCTGGATAAAATGCAGACTCACTGCTAAATACAGAGAAGGCAAAGGTGGCAGAGGACATAGAGAAGGCTGAGGCACTGCTCACTGTCCTCTTTGCCGCATTCTTTCCAACCTTGGCCTCTGGAACGGCAAGTCCTTGAGATCAGAACAAAAAAAGCCTGAAGCAGGGAAGTCGTACTTTGTGAGGTGGAGGAACTTGTTAGGGAACCCTTGGGCAAACTGGATTCCAAAGAAGTGGTGGTTAAGAACACGACTGGGAGGAGTAAGTAGGAATTTATAAAGCGGAAAATGTGTTTAACAAACCTGACTGCCTTCCACTAAAAGATGTCCTCAGATCGTGGAGGCTTGTGGTTGCTCAGGGAAGTTGTGGAGCCTCCATCCCTGGAGGTATTCAGAACCCATTTGGACATGGACCTGGGCAACCTGCTCAGGCTGATCCTGTTTGAGCAAAGGGGTTGGCCTAGGCAATCTCCAGAGCTCCCTTCCAACCTCAAACATTCTGTCATTCTATGATACCTGGCAGTGTTTCTGGAAACTTTTCCGTGGTACCTCAAACCAGTCTGAGTCCTGGTGCCCATGGAACAGAGTTTGCTTTTAGGATGACCTCACTCACTAGGTAACCCTGATGAGCAGAGATTACAAAAGCAGGCAGTGTCTCAACCCACAGCAGTATTCCCAGGTCCAGACTCCACTGACCAGCTCCTTCTTCCTTGAGGATTATGAATTGGAAGAACCTTTGGAGGCCTGTACCTTGGCCTGCCCTCAGCTGGGATAACTTGGCAGCTAGATCACGTTGGTCAGTGCTTGGTTCACCTCTCATGCCCAGAGGTGATTTTTTTTCCTCCTTTCATTTGATATCTTTCTGCTTTTTCTATCTTCTCTGCCCCAACTTGTGCCCCTGCCAGATCACCACACCTACTCAGACCAAGGGCAATCCCAGCCTGCTCTTGAAGCACAGCCTCACCAGGATCCCCTGGGACTCTGCAAGCAGGCTGTGAGGGCCTGCTCCAGGAAGAGATGCACTGCATGAGATCAGAGGAGGGCACGTGAGAAACCCAACAGCCAGTGCAGAGGGACAGTGGCAGTAATTGTGAGCTGATGTGGGGCCAGAGCCAGGGGCTGCAGAGATCACCAGTGAAGCCCTCCAGCAGCTCCTTTGCACACCCAGGCAGGGAATAACACACCCAGCGGTGCTCCTGAGAGAGGTCAGGACACGGGACAGGAGGCACTGTGAGCTGTGGTGCCGGGCACTGACGCTCAGCCCTGGCTCTGGGGTCTCCCAGCAGGTGCTGCCAGTGCCTGCAGCCCCCAGAGCCCCCCAGCCCTGTGGGCAGCACTGAGGCCCGTCCTGACCTTTGGGAGCTGCTCTGGCTGCAGAGGGGCTGCCAGGAGCGCTGGGGCTGGTGCTGCCCACCCACACATCCTGCCCCAGGTGTCTCCTGGTCCCTGCAGCCATGGCTGTGACTGAGGGGAGAGGCCGGCCTGGCTGGGGCGTGGGGCCTGGCAGTAGTTTGGGGGTGGTGGCCGTGTGAGAACTTGCTGCAGTGCTGTGGCTCCTGTCCACAGGCCTGTCTCTGGGCTGGCCCAGCATCACTGCCCCACTCACAGCCCCATGTCCCCTCTGTGTCGGCACTGCTTGGGGCAGAGGGCATCAGGGCCAGGGAAACAACCCCCCTGGCACGGTCCCCACAACAGAGCTTGGTGCCTTGTCCCCCCACAGCCCTCCTGGTCTGGCTGCTTTTCCCAGTGCCAGGCCCCAGACCAGCCCTTGCTACGTCTCACACAGGGGCTCGCTGACAGCCCCACTCTAGAGTCTGTAGGGTCTGGGCATGGGTGACAGGGCTGGTTGTTCCTCTAGTGCAGACACAGATCATAGCATGAGGAAGGAGCCAGACATTTCCAGGACCAGTTCCCACCTGGGATTTTATACTTTCCTTTTGGTTGATGCCAGCTCTGCTGAGCTTTGAAAGAAAAGCCCAGCCTTCAGGAAGTGAAAAAATCCCATTTATTATATAGAGAAAGCAATTATGTTGCTATGAGACAGTCTGCACTGCTACACACTTTGAGACTGACTTTTATCCAAGCTTCTGCTGAGACAATGCAGGTTCATTCAGCAATAGCAGTGGGAGGAGTGAATATATATTTTGGGGGGGGGGGGGGGGTGGAGGGGAGAACAGCAGAAGAACAAACAGTTAAAAATAATGAAATTAAAATAATGAAATATGGAAACAAGAAAAAATATAATAATGGAAAAGAACAAAGCACAAGGCTGGAATGGGATATATTGAGAGTCACCTGTGGAGAGATACGGGAACTTTATGATTCCTAAAAAATATAATTAAAAACACTTTCAAAATAGCATCCTTTAGTGCTTCAATCCTCACACTGTAGATGAGGGGGTTCACTGCTGGGGGAGCTGCTGAATACAGAATTGCAACTGCCATGTCTAGGGATGGGGAGGAGATGGAGGGGGGCTTCAGGTAGGCAAATATGGCCATGCTGATAAACAGGGTGACCACAGTCAGGTGAGGGAGGCATGTGGAAAAGGCTTTGTGCCGGCCCTGCTCAGAGGGCATCCTCAGCACTGCCATGAAGATCTGTACATAGGACACCACAATGAAAGAAAAACATCCAAACCCCAAAAAAGCACTGAACATGAGAAATCCAGCTTCCCTGAGATAGGAGTCAGTGCAGGAGAGCTTGAGGATCTGAGGAATTTCACAGAAGAACTGGTCAATAGCATTGCCTTGGCAGAGGGGCAGGGAAAATGTATTGGCGGTGTGCAGCAGAGCATAGAGAACCCCACTGCCCCAGGCAGCTGCTGCCATCTGGGCACAAGCTCTGCTGCCCAGGAGGCTCCCGTAGTGCAGGGGCTTGCAGATGGCAACGTAGCGGTCATAGGACATGACGGTGAGAACATAAAATTCTGCTGATATGAAGAAGAGGAACAAAAAGACCTGTGCAGCACATCCTGCATAGGAAATGGCCCTGGTGTCCCAGAGGGAATTGGCCATGGCTTTGGGGAGAGTGGTGGAGATGCAGCCCAGGTCGAGGAGGGCAAGGTTGAGGAGGAAGAAGTACATGGGGGTGTGGAGGCGGTGGTCGCAGGCTACGGCGGTGAGGATGAGGCCGTTGCCCAGGAGGGCAGCCAGGTAGATGCCCAGGAAGAGCGCGAAGTGCAGGAGCCGCAGCTCCTGCATGTCTGCGAATGGCAGGAGGAGGAACTCGGTGATGGAGCTGCTGTTGGACATCTGGTGCTGCCTCTGGGTATGGAGATCTGGACAGGTCGGAAAACAGCATGACAAGTCAGGGGAGTCTTCTCTGAGTTAAGCCTATGCCATTCCTTGTAGACCCTCCCCCTGCCAGACTCAAATGGTTCTTCTTTCTTTGTTGAAAAATGTCATTCAACTTCATGACATAAGCTTCATTTCTAAAGTTCAGTGTGCCGTGAGAAGCAGGGACCTCTGCTCCTGGACTCTTGAGGGAATCAGTCCTGACTCAGAGCAGTGAGTGCACAGGAACATGACAGCTGGGCAAAGTTTTATTTTCAGATTTTGTCAGATGAAATCCTTTCTTACACAGAAGGCCATGTCAGCATCTGCATTCACAGTGCTACAGAATTGTTGTGGTTTAACCCGGCTGGCAGCTAAACACCACACAGCCGTTCGCTTACCCTCCCCCCTCCCTCTCTGGGATGGGGGAGAGAAACGGGAAAGTGAAGCCTGTGAGTTGAGATAAAGACAGTTTATTAAAACAGGAATATAATAATAACAATAATAATAATAGTGATAATGATAATAGTATTAACAATAATAATGTGTAAGAAAACAAGTGATGCACAATGCAATTGCTCACCACCCGCTGACCGATGCCCAGCCTATTCCCGAGCAGCCGGCCCCCCCACCCCAGCCAGCCACCCCTATATATTGTTTAGCATGACGTCAGATGGTATGGAATACCCCTTTGGCCGGTTGGGGTCAGCTGTCCTGGGTCTGTCCCCTCCCAGCTCCTGCTGCACCCCCAGCCTGCTCGCTGGCAGGACAGAGCGAGAAGCCGAAAAGTCCTTGGCCTGGTGTAAACACTGCTCTGCAACAATTAAAACATCAGCATGTTATCAGCGCTCTTCTCATCCTAATCCAAAACATAGAACCCTACCAGCTACTCTGAGGAAAAATTAACTCTGTCCTAACTGGAACCAGGACAAGAATGAAGTTGGCAGAAAGGAGTTTTAGAGACATTTTTTTCTACATACCCTTTTCCCCCTCTTCATGTTGAAGCAGTGTTCTCTGAAGTCAGAAATCCTGAGCATTTCTGCTGCACTCACAGGGAATGGTTTTGAGACCTGAGAGGCAAAGGGATTCCCTGTGGCTCAGAGCAGAGTGAGGGAGCTGGCTGGACTTGTTCCCAACTGCCCTGAACCTGCAGCTTTTGGACAGCAATCACATTTCTGTTACCTGAAAAGCTGCCAGACACTGCTGAGAGCAAAGGAATCCACTGCCAGTCACTGAGTGCCCAGCCTTTCTCTAGGTACCTGAGCAAGGTCTCAGCATCACAACTCTAGCCAAGGACACCTATCACTCATTTCACCAACCCAACGGCATGTCCTTGCATGCAGCATCTCTCTGCTTCTTTCCTGGGCTTTCAAATAACATGAAGATGCTATGGAAAATATTTGCATCCTGCAGGGCAGCTCACCACTTGAAAGGACACCTCAAGGAGATAGCCAAGTGTCCTAATGACGGTGTCTCATTAAGGGAAAGTCAACTCATTCCCCAGCCTCACAGAATGCATTGTCCGTGATCCTAGGCAGCCCCCCTGCACCACAAAGGAAAATGGGCACATGGCTGGAGAGATGCGCCTCTGCTCTGCTGGAGGTGTGGCTGCAGAGGACGTGCTTCATGCCTTGGAGCCACGGCCACCAGGGCAGGGGTTTTCCTGGGTGGGAGAGGAGACAAGGGGACTTGCTCAGAGGAAGGGCTCTGCACTGATTCGAAAAAAAATATGGTCGTTTCTGATGAATTCTCCTTCTGACAACATTTTTGGTTTTAATTGCTTATCATTCCTTGATCGTATCCCTGGAGGTTTTATTTCCAGGTTTCCCTGTCTCATATCTTAGTCCTGTTTTTGCTCACAGCCCCAACCCAATCCCTGTGCAGTAAGCTTTGCCCTTCAGAAACTTGCCTGTATGCAGGGCACCAGCTAGGGGCACGTGCATCTTTGAAGGTGTAAAACAACATGTCAGAAAGCACTGATGGGTTCAGCAAACTTGATGCTGAACCTGTCCATGAACAAAATGGAGGTTGAAGGCAATTTATCAGCCCCCTCAAAAACCTTCCGATGATCAAAGTTACAGTTCAGGAATCCCAGAGATGTGTTCAAACCTCACAGTTACTTTTCCATTTCATTCTGCAACCTCTCTCCATCCCGTAAGTGTTGGAAAGTGAAAACAAAGCAGAAAATTCCTGCCTTGAAATTCCTCATGAAAAGTCCCCTTGGATACAACCAAGGGTCAGGAAACCCCCTTGGGTTGTGCTGCGGATCTGTGAGCAGGCTGCCCCAGGCAGCAGCCTCCCACCAGCAGCAGGACCCTGCCCTGCCGGGGGGGCTCCTTCCACCCGCAGCTTCTCCCCGCAGCGCCCTGGGCAGCTCCCCGGGCAGGCTGAGTGCTGAGCCTGGCAGGCGGCAGAGGCCCTGCCCCGGCACACAGCCCCTGGGGCACAGCAGGGACCCTGCTCTGCACCACAGCCCTGGGCACCCCTGCCTGCACCCGCGCCTTCTCCTTCCTCCAGGAGCTGCGGCTGCATTGCCCTCCAGCCAGAGACTTACCGGGGTCAGGGCTGGCAAGTGTTCTCCCCCAGCGAGCTCTGTGCATCCTGCCACTTCTGCCTGCCTTTACCCACTCTGTCTCTGCAGGCAGTGCCCCCAGCCCTGCTGCGCTGGGCACAGGAGCTGCTCCTGGGCAGAGCTGGCTCTCTGCAGCGCTGCCCGCTTGCCAGGAGCTCCCCTTGGGCCCAGGAGCCCGGCCCAGCTCAGCAGCACAGGCCCAGCCCAAGGCCTCCCTTGCTCTGCCCCCCACCAGGCTCCCTGCCCATGGCCCTGGGGCTGCAGGGGAACCTGCTGGGAAACAGCCTGAAGGGATCTCTGGGGTTCCCTCTCTCACCTGGGCACACACACTTCCTGGGGGTATGCTCATTTCTCCTAGCAGAAAACCAATTAAGTGGAACAATCTCATCTCCTTGTCCCAGTATAGGTTTGGACATGAAGTCATGGTCAGGGACTGATCTCCTTCATCCCCACTTGAGGAAGGAATTCAGCAGAGTCAGTCGAGGCATCTCATGCTGGTTGTTATTCCTGGGGCTGGAAGAGGGTCTCAGCTCCCTCCCATGTCTGCCACAGGCCCGCAGGACCTGGGATTCCTCTGGCCTCAGTTCAGGTGTCCACCACATAGGCAGCTTAATGCGAATTACTGAGCCACAACAGCTCCTTAGTGGAGATGGAGGACAGGCAGGAGCTGTTCAGATGCGAACATCTGGTGAAATTTGAGGTTGATCCCCTGGGAGTGTGGTGGAGGCATTCCTTTGGGTAACTGAAATGGCAGCAGATGGGCTTCCCTCCCTCCCCTGGCACACACACTTCTTCACACCAGGGTCTTTTCTCCTAGAAGAAAGTGAATTAGCTGTAACAATAACTTCTTCATGTCGCAGTATCAGTTAGGACACGAAGTCATGGTCAGGGACTGATCTCCTTCATCCCCCCTTAAGGTAGAGGTCCAGCAGAGTCAGTTAAAGCATCTCATTCAGGATTTTAGTCCTGTGGATAGAAGGGTGCTCATCTCACTCCCATGCCTGCCCCAGACCCACAGGACCTGGGATTCCTCTGCCCTCCCTTTAATGTACACCACATGGGCACCTGAAGGTGAGCTCCTTGTCTCAGCTCCAACATCATTAATGGAGATGGATGAAATCAGGGGGCTGCAAACACCTGGTGACATGTCAGGGGGCAGAGGGACATGCAGGTATCTACCCTGCTCTACCCTGAGGGACAGGGCAATAATATTGCCCTGGAGGAATCCCCTTGGAGGCTGGTGGGGAATACTTTTGGCCAGCTGAAGCGACAGCAAATGCACACATTTAGGACAACTAAACCTGTACCTCCTCAGTAGGCTCAGGGCAGCCTGTAGAGGTATCCACCTGACCCATGAGAACTGTGCCACAGGGAGACCTGAGTCTCTCTCCCTCTTCTCCATCTGGTTTTCCCTCCATCTCCAGTGACTGTAATGCCACTTGTCTCACGGACATCCCTACATTGCCTAACCTTGTTCAGGGCAGCTGCTCCATGTAATAGCCAGTTCCAGGCCGGCAGTGCTACCTGAGATGCCAACGCTGCCCAGCACCACTGGAGCATGCAGCTGACACGGGCAGCACAGGACCCACAGGACAGCTCTGGCCATTCATAGCTGGTACTTAACAGGAACCCCGGTGGCATCTCCGACAGATCTGGTGCTTATGAGCAAGTGACTGCTTCTCAGGGCTGCAGCAAGCCAAGGTCTGTCCCTCCTCTATCCAGTAGAGGCAGGCAGTGCATGGATATGAGGCACATCACACCGGGGTTTCCACTTGTGTTTGCCAACACTGCTTCTGCTTCTTACCCCCATCCTCTACTCAAGACACAGCCCAGTGATTTTTTCTGTGTCCCTGGATCACAGGACGCCCATAGCCGAGGACTTTGGCAGCAGCCCCTTCTCCTGCCCGGAGATCAGCCCCAGCTCCAGCACTGGCCCTCAGGGCTGCACCAACACCACAAAAGGCCCTCTGCTGTCAGGGCAGCACAGCCCAGGCCTGTTGCCTTCTGGTGTCAGGAACACCAGGGCGTGCTCTGCTTCGGGCCCCTCATTCATCCTCCCATGGCCATCTGCCATCCACGGCAGCATGTCTCTGCTGTGAAGGAAAGCCTCTGCATGCCCATGCTTGGGCACAAGATCTGGGACAAGCCTGAGTTTGGCCCTTGTGCCACAGCTGAGGTGCTGCAGCCCAGATGTGCCCCAATGCCCTCAGCGTGGGGCACAGGCAGGAGGAGCTGGATCCCCGCCTGCTGTCACAGGGCTGGGACATGGATGGAAGAGCTGCTGAGGTGTGGGGGGACAGGTCCCTCAGCTTGGGGGGCTGTGCTGGATGGGTGCAGATTCTTCAGAAGAGGCAAGCGGGGATGATCAACAGGGGGTTGCCCTCCATGTGAAGGATCTGTCTGGATGCATGGAGCTCCTCTATGGGATGGGCAGCAGACTGGGGGAGCCCTTGTGGGTGAGGGTCAGAGCAGAGCCAGTTAGGGTGACAGTGTGGTCGGAGGTAAATGCCTGCAGTCAGGCTGAAGAAGTGGACAAAGTCTTGTGGAAGCTATTGGACTAAGCTGAGTTCAATGACTCCATGTCACCCTGGGGGCCTTTAATCACTCGGACGGTCACAGGAAAGGGACACTGCTGGGTGCAAACATTCCCAAGGTTCCTGTGGGTTCTTGGAGACAGCTTCTGTGCACAGCTACGCGATGGGCCGACATAGGTGATGGTCACCAGGATCTGGGACTTGGAAACAGGACAACCTGTATCTTGACACTCCCCTTGCCAAATGCATGTGGTAGTCCAGCTGCTTTTCAGCACATGGAAAGAGATGAGGTTTCGGGGCCCAGCCCTACACCCAGCGCTGCACTGGCTCACTCTTGTCTTTCCCTGCAGCCCATTTGTCATAGTCCAGCTGACACAAGACCACGTGCCTCTGCGTGCGGTATGCCACAGGTCTCCTGAAGTGAGAGACTTTAGATCCTAAATCATGACGGGTTCCTCCTTCGTTGTGCACACAAAGGCAGAAGTGGTCTCCTGCAGGCCGATCTGGCAGCCTGGCTGCAAGGGGCAGGCTGCCCCTCCACCTCAGCCTCTTCCACGGGCTCCTCCTGCTCTGGAGGCCCATGGCCACGGGCCGTGGGGAGGCTGCGGCAGCCTTCAGGAGCACGCTGCGTCTGTCCCAGTCGGTTCTCCCCACTCTCCTCTTCATCTGCAGCGCATGCCCTACTCCTCTCCCTCACCATGACGTGCTGAGGGTATGTTTGCCATTCCCTCGTGTACCACCTCTGCCTCCCGCATGGCAGACAGGGGGATGGTGCTGAGGCCTCCTCAAAGCACAGAGCCCCGTGGGATGTGCGGGGCTGCAATTCCCTCCGTATAACACATCCTACTCGGACAACAGCAAAGGCTGGCTGTTGTTCAGCCAAGTTCAGGTGCGGTGAGGGACTGCTGTATCCCAGGTGCCTTTGCTCCCATCTTTTTCTTGAAAAAGGCCCAGCCCCAGGACAGGCCTCAAACCCCACCTTCCTGGAAGGGCTTCCAAGATAAGAGGTGTGTTGGGGCAGGAACACAGCGGTGACTTTTCCAGCGCTCCACTTCCTATATCCAATGGCCTTTGTCACCATTTGGAGATGTTCCTGGTAGATTTGTCAAGATCCTGTGGAAAAGAACAGGGCAGAAGGGAGGTGACAGTTTCTCAGGACAAGAAGGGAAATCTCTCGTCTCTCTCCCGACCTGCGCCATCTCCTTGCTGCTGACCTCATAGGCCTTCAAATGACACGTGCTGATGTCAGAGGGGGATGTCAGAGGGTCAGAGCAGAGGCGTGTTGGGGCAGGCAGACAGTGGGGACTTCTCCAGCACTCCAATCCTTTATTCTATGGCCTTTGTCACCATGTGGAGATGTTCCTGGTGGCTTTGCCAGGAACTGCTGCTAAAGAACTGGGCAGAAGGGAGGTGACTGTTTCTCAGGACAAGAAAGGAAATCTCTCGTCTCTCTCCTGAGCTGTGCTGTCTCCATGCTGCTGACATCATAAGCCTTCAGATGACACGTGCTGATGTCACAAAGGGATGCACTGCATCACCAGGATATCTTCACTGGAGCAGCGCCAGTGCCGGCACTTCCCTGCAAGGCCTGGTCCCTGCTGGGCACTGCTTGGGTGCTCCCCACCGCTGTCCTTCTGTGGCCAGGAGTGGGGGCAGCAGGCAGCAAGGTTGCACTGGGCGACCCTCGCTGACGGGCGGAGGAGCAGGGGCACCTTGCAGAGGAGCTGTGGTTGAGGAGCCAGGGCGGGCATCCCTTGTCCTGAGCTGAGGGCCAGCAGCAAGTGAGATGGAGGGTTGCTGGAGTGTGACCATCACCTCTGATCTGACTTCTGCATTCCCAGTGCTCCTGCAGCTCTCCCCCAAAGGTGAGGGTGTCAGGAGCCCCTTCCCAAGGGGTGTCCCAGGGGCTGTCAGCTGTCCCAAGCTGCAGGTCCTGGGCTGGGGGGTGGTGGTGGTGCTGGACAGAGCTGGTGGCTGCCACGAGAGCCCTGCCTGAGGGTCCCGCTGGGCTCAGGAGACGATGTGGCAGCCAGGACTCCTGGGTCCTGATGCCAGGGCTGTCCTGAGGCCCAGGGCTCCTCTGGTCATGGCTCAGACTTCTCCTGATGGGGGACAGTCCAGGGCCAGCTTTCCCTGGGAGCTGGTGCCTCTTTGGGATCTGGCTCTGGGAGGAAAGACCTCTGGTGTCCCAGAGACTGGCGTGGCCTGCAGGTCCCACAGGCCTCTCAGGAATGTCCCAGGAGTGCCTGCATGGTGTTTTTCTGGGATGCTTGTGTATGCCTGCATGTGTCATCGCCTGGGTGAGGTGCTTGCCAAGAGGTTGTGAGCTGGCTGGCCTGGAGCCTGACGTGTCTTTTCCTTGCTTTCCAGAGACTGAGGCTATCTGGGATGCTGTATCCAAGTACATCCTGGAAGAGCTGAAGCGGGATAAGGTGGGTTGGTGTCCTGGGCCCTGCAGAGCAATCCCTGCCCGAGCACCGTGGCAGTGCTCTAAGACTGCCCGGGGTGCCCGGAGCAGCTTCTTGGCCAGCTGGGAGAGAAACCAAGGCCAGATGTGCTCTGCCTCTCAGGTGTTTGGCACACCCTAGGGCTTCACTCTTCCCTGCGGTCTGAGTGGGGAGGGCGAGCAGAGAGATGGGGGAATATCCTGGCTCCGTGCCTAGGACAATTGCTGGGAGTCAGTCCCAGGCCTAATCCGTGTGCTGGAAACCTCCGGGCGCTTCTCTAGCCAAGGGATGTTGGCAAATCCTGTGAGGGGGGTGACGAAAGAAACAGAGGATGCGGCTCTTTTGCAAAGCTTTCCAAAGTGCCCCACCTTGCCCCATTGTCCCTGAGGAGCGGGCAGGGCACAGAGCAGTGTCCCCCTGCTCTGACAGTCATCCCTTTTCCCGTCTCTCAAGAACTCCCTCATCGGCCTTTCTGTCTTTTCTGTGTGCAGGGCGTTCGGGTTGCGGGACTCGGGACCTTTGCTGTTGTCCAAGAGCAATTCCATAGCAAAGAAGAGCCGCTCTTGGTTCGAAGGCCTTTCTTCGAGCTAGACATCGACGAGTTGTGGCTGGAGGAGATCTACTGTCCCACTGAGATCCTCCCTGGTGAGAAGGCAGCAGCCCCCCTCTTCCTGCCCCATGTCCGGAACGGTTTGTTCTCCCTGCTCTTTGGAAAGGCCCGGGAGAAGTAGAGGATTGTCTCCGACGGTCAGGGTACAGCTTGAGTTCCCCAAAAGAAACCGTGCCCCAGGAGCTCTTTCTCTTAGCGACCCTTTCTCTGGGAACTTGTTCTGAATGTTGCAAGCAACTTGGGCTTGCCGTGGCACTGAGGATGTTGCTTCTCCTTGCAGATGGTGTCAAGATCGAGCCGCTGAACTACGTGCAGCTATCGCGAGCCACCTCCTTCCCACTGCACGTGGTGAAGAACTGTGTGCAAGAGACCATCCTGTTGTACTGCTTCCTCCTGAGGAGCAAGGAGCACGTCCCCTTTGCCTTCAGGGACATTGGTGTTCTGACGTGCAAAGATGGTTTCCTCTGCATGAAGTTTTATCTAGACTGCGTCAAACGTCTGGAGAGCTCTGCGGACCTGGTCGCACTGCTCCACAGTGTAAGTTGGTGAGGTTTTGGGGGCTACTTCAATTTCTTTGGGAATCCTAGCAAAGGGTGAGGAATCCGACCGCTGTTGGCCAGCCTGGACATGGCAGGCCAGTCAAATGCCTTTCCCCACGCTTGCCCCCTTAGCTGCTTTCTCCATTAACAAAGAGAGTTTCTTCTGAGCATCTGGGCGCTTGCCCCTGCAAAAAGCCTGGCAGTGTTACTGTACAGCCTCCATATTCTGCCATGCAGCTCCTCCAGAGCAGAACAAAGGTTCATGGAAGAGGCTTTGGAGGAGGGCTTTGGAGAGAAGGCTTTCTTTTGGCTTGGGAGACAGGTTTGCTTCCTGTCAATGAGAGCCGTGAGAAAACCGCCTCAGAAACCCTCCAGCAGGTCTGTGTCTCTTTGCAGAGAATGTGGCCGGCACATCTGACCGCCTTCAGTGGAGAGACCACCGCTCGTGGGATCCCGATGTTCCCAAGGTGAGTGCATTTCCTCCGCAGCCCTTGGCTGACCCAGCGGGAGGCTTCCCACCTCCTGCTTTGGAACGTGCGCGGCTGGGTCTCCACCTTCAGCACCCAGTCAGGGCTAAATCCCGGGGAGACTGGTTCCTGGTTAACTAATGCTGAGTTTCGGCTACGAGTGTCTTCACCTGGAGAGGAGGGGCATTGTGGTTGTGTTTCTTGTGCCCGTGCTGCCGCGATTCCTGTCAGAGAGAGTTGTCTGCATGTGGAGGGGAATTTAGGCTACCTTTTCTGGTGCTGCGGGAAGACTGACAACAAACCCCATGCATGGACATGACGGAAAAGGGATGCCATGCCTTGTGCGACACCAGGAGGATTACTGCCAGCAAGCTGCAACGGGTAGGAGGCCAGCCTTCTTCAAGCCCGTGTCATCGTTTGTTTTCCAGGTTTCATCTGACTGTGAGGAGAAGGCCAGAGGCCAAAGCTTCCACCACCTCACAGGAGGAAGCTTCAGGAGAGCGCAGGATCAGAAGAGGTAAGGGAACAGGTCCCTGCTGTCTGGAGGTGGTCCCTGTCCCGTGCTGGCTGACTTGAACCAGGTTAAAAGGCAGTGCCCACGCGGCTGCTCTGAAGAGCTTCCTCCTTTCCTAGTTTCAGAGTGCCATCCTGGCAAGCTGCTGCAGAGGAGGAAGAAGCTTTCCCTCCCCATCCTGACAAGCTGGGAGCCGGGCACAAGGCAGCAAGATGTGGAGAAGAAGCCGTCTACCAGGTGAGACCCCTGGGGGAAAGGAGGAAGGAGCCACTTGCAGCCACACAGGAGAGATGTCCCCTTTGGACCCACCAGCCGCAGGGTGGCTCCTGACACACGTCCCAGCGGAGGCCGCTCTCTCAACGGATGGCAAGCGTGCAGCACGTTTGCCTGAGACTGGCACACCAGCTTCATTTTCCACCAGGGCCCCGATCCCTGGGGGAGCTGAATGCAGGGCCTTGTTGCGGAAGCTCTTCTCCCTTCAGGAGTCCCCCCACATTGCAGCAGAGTCCATCTTCTTGTCTGTGGGAGCAAATGTCCCCTGCCTTCATTCTAACATGTCTCACCGTGGCTTAGGATTGCCGTGGCCCCATCTCCCCTGCTGTTTCTTCCAGCCTAAGGAGCTGTGATACCAGATGGAAAAGTTTCTTTCAGGCATTTTTTTCAAATGCTATCCCAAACGTTGTGGCAGGCACAAGAGAGTGCTGAGGTAGGGAGATGGCATGACTGCCCTCCTTACCTGACGGTTTTCTCCGATGCTACTGGCTCCCCAGCGATAATCTGTTTTCCACCCGTAAGCGCACCGTGTTTCAGGGCCACAGAGGAGAAGCTGAGGTAAAGCCCGGGTGGGCCATAATGGTGTCTCTCGGCTCCTGTCCTTGCACAAGACACCGCTCCTCTCCTTCTTCCACCAAAAAGGGCCTGGATGCGGGCATCCCGAGCCTTCCTGAAGGCAGGTGGTGCCACAGCTTCGCGTTTGGCTCTCTCTGTCTCTGCTGAAGTGAACACAGCCAGTCCAATATGCCCGCTCGCTGCGGAACTGCCGTCTGCTGCAGAGGCTGACGCAGCTTGCGAGCGCGGACTGGAGACCGAATTCCCCTGGGCTCATGCAGCCTCCTCCTGGTGTCTGTTTGCAGCGTGCTCCCCCCGTGTCCGGGCAGCTCCCCCGGGACGAAGAGGACAGACAGGCAGGAAACAGCTCCTGAAGCCATGTCCACCACCACTGCGCTCCCTGCTCCTGAAGCCTCCAGGAGAGCGCTGCAGGTACCTGCTCTGCCTTGCTGCAATGACCGTGCTGTTTGGGCCTGTACAAAAGCCTCTGTGTGGAGCGATCCCGAGCAGGTCCCTTGGGATGCGTTCATTTCCACGTTTGTTACCTCCTTCATCTCTTCCTCAGGAGACAGAAGGTGGCGTCCCGCACACCTTCCCTGCCTCTTACTGCCTCCCGTGTTGCCACGAGCCACTTCATTTTGACCAGGGGCCATGGAAAAGGAACAAGGCCTTTCTGGGTCATTGATGGCAGAGGGCTTTGGTCACCGCGGGCTGTTCAGCTGTGTTTGTCACGAGTTGAGGAGCCTGGCCTAGCTTCAGGGCCCCTCATCCTTGAGGGTCGAAGCACTGCTGACAGACCGGCTGAGGCGAGGGGGCAGGAGTGCGGGTTAGGCCTGAGGGACAGCTGAGACCAATCCTGTCTGCTGTTGTGTTTTTGTTTTCTTTTTTTTTCCTCCAGGAGGTCTGGAACCTGTCTTCACAGTGGGACCAAACAGACTGCTCATGGCCCACGTACCAAAAGCTACAAGAGCAAGCCCGGGCAGAAATGGCTGCATGGGAAGCCTGGTCTGAGGGGGAGGACCAACAGATACCCCAGGTACTGGCAGTGATCAACAGCGCTGAGAACAGCAGCGATCCTCTCCGCCAGGGCTCCGAGGGCGGCAGGTCCCAGGGTGGTGGGAGCAGGACGGGCACCAGGCCGCAGGGCAGGGCTTTGCCTGCTCCTCCCTGTGAGGGAGAGGTTGTCAGCAGAAAGGGAGGGATAAAAGCAGCAGCCAGACGTGGGCTGGCAGCGCCGAGTCGCCTGGTTCCCAGGTCCTGTTGCAGGGCCCTTTCAAGAGGTCCTCTGGGAAACAGCACCTGTGTGTCCAGTCCTGTTTGATGAGAGTGTCTTCTCCTTGCAGCGATTCAACAGCCAACATGCTTGGACCCCCCATCCTCCAGCCCAGCCCAGGAGCGAGGAGGTCAGGAGGAGGTGGAGGAAGGCTGAGAACCCTGCCCCAGCAGAGGATTTGGGAGCAGCAGCCAAGCTGGAGAGACTCCGGCCTGAGTAAGTGTGTGCCGGCTCCGTTCCCGTCCTGGGGCACTCGAGTAGCTGTTGAGTGATGTCAGGACATGTCCAGGAGCCCGGTCCCTGAGTCCTGGGCTTGCCTCTGACACCCTTTGATTCCTCCTAAAGCGGGCATGACCTTGGTTACCACCAAGGCCTAAAAATCAGGTTGGAAGGGTGGGTGCAGGTGGCACTGCATGGGTGCAGGGTCTGGATGAGGGGAGAGGCAGAAGGGGTGTCTGAGAGAGGCTGAGGGATCCCTTTCTCCTGTTGTTGCAGCCGCCTTTCCCCACGAGCACGCCAAGTTTTGGAAAGGTTGGAGCCGCATCGCCATCAACAAAGCGTATTCAGAAATGTTGCGGAGGCAAACCGGCTGCGGCAAGAGCAGCAGCAGCAGCTCCCCTGGTAAGTATCTCCGAAAAGGGATGGTGCTTCCCGCTGCTGCAAGGCCCATCCTTCCCCTGGGGGCAGCACTGGGAGAAAGAGGGCACGTCTCCGACACCCCTCCCGAGACAGACGCGGGCTTTGGAGACTCTGGAGACTTTGGGACTGGAGCTCCCTGACACCTGACGGGGAGCGGCTGGGCACCCAGAACAGGCTTTCCCATGTGGGATGTGAAAGTCCTGTCTGAAAACAGAGGGGTCCCCTGGATGGCTGCCTCTCCCCTTTCCAAAGCCAAGAGTCTGTCCTTCCTTTGGAGAGCGCTGACACCAGGACACCTTGCCCTGAGGGGGAATACCTGTACAGAATACCCAGGGTCCTCCGCTCCACCTGACCCAGCCCCAGGCTGGTGAGCTGCACCCCTGGGGACCTTGTCGTGAGCTTGGGCACAAGGCATCTGTCTCACTTCACGGCAGCCTTGAAGCTTCCTGGGAAGCAGACCCCTACGTGCACGGCCCGAGCTAAGCCTGCAGTATTTCTCTGTGTTCAGCCTGTACACAACCTGCTGATCCTCTTTTTCTTTTGACTCCCTAGCGCTAGATGCTGGTACCGCAGTGGAGGGGAAGGTGCTGGGAATGGTGACGGCGGCAGCAGCGGAGCTCTGAGCAAAGGGGCTGGGACGCTCCCCCGCTTTCCACCCCTGAATGGAAAATAAAGAGCACCGGGGCTCTTCCCAAACAGACTGCTTGTGTCACTTCATCCACCCTAGACTTGAGTACGCATAAGCTGGATCTCTGCTTTGAAAGAGGAGTTTGGGTTGAAAGGAGAGCTCTTTCCAAGGCTCCCATTGCTATGCCTGCGCTAAGTGTGGCTTCCCGTCATGATACTCATCGCTGCCAGTTGCGCGCATTTCCAGTGCAGAAGTCTGTGTCTCAGCCCACGTCCCCATAGCTCCCTCCTAGCTAGGGGAGCTCCGTGGCAGACCTGCAGGGGAGGCCCATGGGGACGAGGAGCAGGCAGAGGCATGGGGAATCTGAGGGCATGTGAAAGGACTCTCAGGGCCAGGTGTGCGGGTGTGTATGTGCTTGTGAACCCCGAGAGTGCCGTGTGTGTGCCTGCAGCAGTGACCTGCTGTCTCTGCCAGCCCCAGTCAGGAGGGGACTCGGCTGTCTGTGCCTGTGTGTTACGTGTGTCCTGTGTGTGGGTGCTGTTGCAAGCAGCGCCTTGTCTGTGGTCATCTGTGTGACCGGCTGTATCAGTGTCCTCCCTGGGTGTCCCTGGCACAGGTGCTCAGCTTCGTTGCTGGTTGAACCTGCAAAGGGGAAACTGGCAGCCGTGTCCCTCAGCCTGGGCGGAGAGCTGGGGACCCTGGGCACTGGGCTGGGTTCCAGTGGCCGGGCAGGACCATGCTGGGTGGTATCGGTCTGTACTGGGCTCCAGAGCATCTGGGGTAGTCAGCAGGATCTGGTCAAGTTGTGTGTCTTGCTGAGATTGCGTGTACATAATGCTTATAATATGCTGGGGGACCGATCCTTTGCTTCTGTTCCCTTAGGGTTATATTTACAAGGAAGGTAGAGCATTGTGTGGGCACCCAAATGGGACCTGTGCTAGTAAATTCTTGGGTTGATTGGAACAAGTGGATTGAAAAGATGTTTACAGAGCATGAGGAGACAAGTAAGAGGCACAGATGGCTCAAACTGCAGGCCTGGTGGCTGGTATTCAGCGTTTAGGGGCTGAAAAGAAATGCTCACCAAAGCACATACAAGACCTCCTGGATCCTGATCACTTCCAGCTCTGGAGATGAGAAATGATAGTAGAGAGCTGGAAGAAAACTGACAGAATCAGGCAAAGGCTGAGCCTTCTACAGACTGAACTTTCCAAATGCCTGAAGAATCAGGTAGAGACGGGAAATGCACAGTTGCAAAGAAGTAGCCTTAACGTTCAGAGATTTAGACCTGGTGGAGCCGAGTAGCCCTATATCTACTCCAAATCTACTCCTTTTTAGTTTAAAACCACTAGTCCTTGTCCTATCACTACACCCCCTGAGAAAGAGTCCCTGCGCAGCTTTCTTGGAGGCCCCCTTTTGGTACTGGAAGGCTGCAATGAGGTCTGCCCAGAGCCTTCTCTTCTCTAGACTGAACAACTCTCCCAGCCTGTCTTCGTGGGACAACCCTCTGATCAGCCTCGTGGCCACACTTCTTTTGATGCAGCCCGCGATACGGCTGGCTTTCTTTTTTTTTATGGCATGTGCACATTGCCAGTTCATGCAGAGTCTCTCACCCACCAATGCTCCCAGGCCCTTCTCAGGGCTGCTCTCAACCCATTCTCCACCCAGCCTGGATTTGTGCTTAGGATTGCCCTGATCCAGGTGCAGGACCTTCCACTTGGCCTTGTTGAACCTCACGAGGTTTGCACTGGCCCAGCTCTCAAGCCTGTGCAGGTCCCCCTGGATGGCATCCCTTCCCTCCAGCATGTCGACCGTGCCACACAGCTTAGAGTCATCAGCAAACGTGCTGAGAGTGCACTCAATCTACCGTCCATGTCGCTGACAAATATATTAAATAATGCCGGCCCCATACTGACTCCTGAGGGACACGACTCATCACTGATCTCCACTTGGGCATGAAGCCGTTGACCACAACTCTCTGAGTGCAACCATCCAGCCAATTCCTTGCCCATGGAGTTGCTCATCCATCATATCCACGACTCTCCAATTTGGAGACAAGGATGTCATGCAGGACAGTGTCAAATGCCTTGCAGAAGTCCAGGTAGATGACGGCAGCTGCTCTTCCCCTATCCACCAGTGCTGTAACCCTGCTGTAGAAGGCCACCAGATTTTTCAGGCATGATCTGCCCTTACTGGAGCCACGCTGACTGTCACCAAGCACCTCTTTGTTTTCCACGTGCCTTGGAATAGTTCCCAGGAGGCTCTGCAGTACCTCATTCTCCCAGTCTGTTCCTTTGTATTCTGTGAATTGGCTAGTGTGGCTAGAGCACTTGACAGTGAAGACTGAAGCAAAAAAGTCGTTGACTACCCCAGCCTCCTCCGTGTACCATGTAACCAGGTCTCCCATTTCCTTCAGCAGAGGGCCCACGTTTTCCCTAGTCTTGCTTTTATCACCAATATACCTGTAGAAGCCCTTCCTGTTGCCCCTGACGCTCCTGACAAGAGTCAATTCTAGTGGGGCTTAGCTTTCTGAACTTGATCCCTGGCTGCTCGGTAAATGTTCCTGCATTCCTCCTAGGAGGCTCAAGGGAGACCTTATCGCCCCACTGCCCCACGCGTGGTCCCACAGCCATGCTGCCAAGGCACCGCACATGGCAGTGCACGATCAGGGCTGAGTCAAGCACTTACTGACCGCACCAGGGACAATAGACATGGAAGACAGAATGCAATGCACAGGAAAAATTACACATAATAAGCAACCAAATAACAGTAGTTTTGTAGCCACGGCCACCCTCATGTCCAGTCTCCAAATGGGGTCCTGCTATCATTTGTCTTCAGTTGTTTGGTTAATTCTTGTAATTCCTGTATCTTCACGTGTACCAAGTGGGAATGATCACTCGGGTTCATATAAGACATACCTGCAAAGTCCTCGCAACCATGACCATGGACAAGTAACAAAAATCAATCCCAGCTCTATTTTGTAGCGTAGCATGCCTTATTAACATTTACGTCAAGCAGCAAGCCAGGTAGCGCAGCACTAGTGGCATCACTAAATTTACTTAGTCAGCACGCTAGGCGATTCAGGGTGGTTAACGCTCGAGCACTAGCCAAACCGGGTTCCGTACTATTCACCCACCATGACACTAAGTTGTTTTTCCCTGTATAGGTGAAAAATGCGCAGTAGGTCGCTGACAACGAGCCCAGGAGGCTCAATTCTTGGGACGGGAGGCTTGGTGTCTGCCCAGCTCTGGATAACCAACCATTCCAGGAGTCGCTCCAGGCCTCGCAGCGTGGCTCTCAGGCCATGGCTTGGTCACATAAGCGGGCTAGGCGTTCCCGTCTCAGCAGCGCTCCGACCCGACAGATGCAAAAGGGGTGCTGCGGTGCAGCAAGACTCAGGCACATAATATCCTGGCCTGTGGCATTAGCCATGGTCACCCATACGTTCTGTTGAGGCTGTGGGATGATCCACGCTGACCTGGAAAACAGCCAGGGGGGGAGTGGGGGTGGGGTGATGGCAGGGGGGGGAACCATGGCCACGGGCCGCGGGGAAGCTGCAGCAGCCTTCAGGAGCACGCTGCGTCTGTCCCAGACATTTCTCCCCACTCTCCTCTTCATCTGCAGCGCATGCCCTACTCCTCTCCCTCACCATGATGTGCTGAGGGTATGTTTGCCATTCCCTCGTGTACCACCTCTGCCTCCCGCATGGCAGACAGGGGGATGGTGCTGAGGCCTCCTCAAAGCACAGAGCCCCGTGGGATGTGCGGGGCTGCAATTCCCTCCGTATAACACATCCTACTCGGACAACAGCAAAGGCTGGCTGTTGTTCAGCCAAGTTCAGGTGCGGTGAGGGACTGCTGTATCCCAGGTGCCTTTGCTCCCATCTTTTTCTTGAAAAAGGCCCAGCCCCAGGACAGGCCTCAAACCCGCCCTCCCTGGAAGGGTTACAGCTGTGGCTGTACAAATATATACATCACTATACAGACAGAAAATGTGAATATTTCCACCAAGAAAGGCAGATAATACAGATATGATTGGCACAAATTTACCCATTCGAAGATGGAGCATTTCAGGGAATCTTTTTAACTCTGTTTTTTCTGCTCTAACAGGCAGGAGAGTTTGACAAGTCACAGATTTTCTCTGTGCCAGGAGTGAGGGGTGGCATGAACAGTCCTGGGCAGGGAGGGTTTTGTGGCATCAGGGCTCTATGCAGGACAGAAAATTGTAATTTTATTACTGTAGGCCTGAGTATTACCTACTTGTTTTTAAAGCAGTTCAAACATTTCACCTCAATCAGCACATTACAGTCAGCTGAAATGACTGAACAATTCTAATACAATATAAGAGGTGTCCCATGACATCAAAATTATCATATTTCAGGATGCGTATTACAGCGAGAGAAAAATATTGATCTTCCCCTGTACTTGCATTGCCAGAATTTCTCTTATGCACTGCACTTCATCTTCTCAGTCTTTGAGGCATTTCCACCTGGCCTTATGAAACAGACCATGCTGGAAGTCACTTTTCCAGCAGAATGTGTGGACATGTGCAGTTTCCATTGTTCTGCAGAGTTCCCCTCCACTTGCTCTTGCTCTTTGGTCATTCAGATACTTCTCATATACCCTGTTGCTTCTAGGGATTTCGCGGAGGTTGAGTTTGCCTGTGTTTCATCAGTCCCTCTCATCATCCCTGTAGCTAACTCTGTAGCTGTATTTCTCTTTTACCATTTCCTATCACTCTGTGTCAAAAATTACTTGTACAGTCATCCCTTGTGGATGGTGCACCTCATTGGAGGCAACTTGGAGTTGGCTCACTGTTGTGGGCTCTGGTTTCTGTTTGTTTCTTTTCCTTTTGTTGGTGTTTGTTTCTTTTATATATATATTTTTATAAATACTGAAAACAAAGACAGCCACACACCAAAATAACAACAAAAAACTGTGTGCAGACAGATGTCTGAGGAAAGGAGGCAGGAGTTAGTGCAAAAAAGCTGTCACATCCAGCTGCAGACTTCAGTGGAGAAGCCCTGTGTAAGGAAAAGTGATGCAAGTCCCAGGTGGCTGATGAGAGAAGTGGTGGGGATGGGGAGCTGAGCAGCAAGGTTGTCCATAGAGTCTGGGACTGCAGGGGGCTGTTTTCCTACACATCCAGACCTCCTTAGGAGGCACATTGGATCCACGTCAACTAGAGAATGATTCTGTCACTTCTTATGAAAACTCAAGATTAATGGAAACTAATCTTAAATAAAGAAAATGCTTTCTGTAAAGTGCTCATAGAAAACTTCCTCTTTAACTGCACTCTTCAAACCTCACTAATTAACTGTACAAGTCTGGAAGACTGGATGAAAATGGCTGAATGGTAATGAGCCCCATGGTGCATTTGGTGCTGAGTCCATGAACCTCGGGTAGTGAGAGGAGAATGATGTAACTGCAGGAGAAGTTCAAGTCAGAAGGAGACTTTGAAGTGTGTGGGAGTATTAATGGGCCCCAGTGAGGGTCATTACTGACAAAGCCTCCCCAGGGACTTGTTAGAGCAGACAATGGGAGGCCATGATTGCAGGTAGGCAAAGGCACTGTGCAGGAGACTGATGCTCGGTAAAGGCCTTGGTTTGTTTGGTGAAGCACAAAGGCCAAGCCTTGTCCACAGCCCCTGGGAAGGGAGGCCCTGACCCTCACCCATGGCTCAGGGCTCTTCCTGGGGCAGTGGGATGTGGGGTGTGTGATGCTGTGTGAAGGACAATGCTATGACACCTCCTGGCCTCCCCACTGGGTTGCAAGGAGGCAACAAGGCCCCAGTGTCATGAGCACAGCAGGTCTCCTCATGAGCCTCAGTAGCAGACAGCTGCCATAGGCAGGGGGACAAAGCCCTTGGTTCTGCTGGGGCCTTCCAGCCTTGCCAGTGCTCTCAGTCTTCACCACCATAGGTCCTGCCCTGTCCTATCCCTTCCCACTTTTCCCTGCAGGCTGTAGGCGCCCACCTCACTTTTCCACCTTGCTCTAATACTTGCGTTTCCTTATTTTCACTGACGTCTGTGTAGTGGGTTTACATGGTGAGGTTTTTTTGTAGCGGAGGACTGCAGGGATGGCTTCTGTGACAAGAATGCAGAAGCTGCCCCATGTTAGATAAGGGCCAATTTCAGCTGGCTCCAAAGGGACCCACCGCTGGGCAGATCAGAGCCAAAAGACGATGTTGCTTGCACCTCTGTGAGAGCAGATCTAAGAAAAGGGGTAAAACAAAACAACAACAACAAAAACCTCCTGCACAACAGCAGTTTGGGAGAGAGAGGAGTGAGACCCAGCCCTGCGGACCCCAAGGTCAGATCAAGCATCAGGGACTGACCACAGCCCCTATTTCCCATTCCCCTGCACTGTTTGGGGGATAGAGGTAGAAGAGGGTGGATTGTTGGAGGGTGTTTTCTAGTTTTCTTTTAGTTTCTCACTGCCCTAGCCTGTTAGTAATAGGTAAGAAATTATATTAATCTCCCTATGCTGAGTCTGTTTTGCCCATGGCAGTAATTGCTGCGATATCCCTGTCCTTATCTCAACCCTTGAGCCCTTTTCATCATATTTTCTCCCCCTTTCCCTTTGAGGAGGGGGAGTGAGAGAGCAGCTGTGGTGGAGTTCAGCTGCCCAGCTGGGTAAAACCACCACACCTGCTCTAGCTGACTCTGCTTGATCAGGGAGATTGGACAACACAGTCTCCAAGGTTCCCCTTCCAACCTCAGCTATAGTAAGAATCTGTGAATATGTGATTACTCATTCAGCACGGATCCTCTCAGTCCTTTAGAGTATCACTTGGAAAACAGCTTTAAAAACAAACAAATAGACAAACAAGAAAGAAAAACCATACAAAACCAACCAACCAAAACCACCCCCAAGCTCCCAAAAGAACTACAAAGGCCATTAGGTTATTGTGGGTTTGGAGAATGTCTCAAAAACTTGTCTATAAGATATGAAATCACTTAAGATTACTTTAAGTTAGTCACAAATTACTTAAGATTGAACCATTCCTTTTATTTTATTATTATTATTTTTTAATGTAATATCTTTACCACCTCGCTGAGCATTTCTAGTTTGGATTATTTCTGCAGTAATTTTGGTACTTGAAGCCACTGTATCTTTGGAGTTTGGTCTTTTTATTTATTAATGGAGATATTTTTCTCTTCTTGGCAGCTATGCTTTCAGAGCTCCTGTCTGTTTTTCATCTCAGGATTAGTTTGTGTAGCAAGGCAGGCTGTGTTAGTGATGTTGTTTTCACAGCTCAGAGTTCTTCCAGTAGGATATTCAGTTTCTCCAGCTCTTTTCCTTGTCTCTTTAACACTTTCTTCTTTTTCTCCATTTACTTCTTGAGAGTCCCCCATCTGCTCTGCATCAGGCACAACATTCACTCCAAAGGCTAAGCATTATATTGATGGAGGTGTTCGTATCCAGTAGAATAAAGTTGCCTTATTTTTTTTTTCCCCACTCTAATCCTGCATTTAAGAAAGTAAAAGCAAGATATGGTCTCCAACAGTCTGTCAGAAAAAGTGAAGAGACTTGAACAAAAATGTCCTGGGGAGATTTTTCCAGGAGTGACTCATGGTTTGGACTATGGTCCATACTCATGGTTTTCCCGCCTGCTTAGTCACCCCCAGGAGCTTGCACAAAGTACGTTTCAAGGCTTCCTTCATCTGCTCATTCCTTAGACTGAATATGAAAGGGTTTAAAAGAGGTGTGACAGTGCTGGAGAGAACGGAGAGGGTTTTGTTGAGGTGCACAGAGTTCATCTGGGGTGGCCTGAGATAGATAAAGATGGAGATACCAAAGCCCAGGGAAACCACAATGAAATGTGAAGCACAAGTGGCAGATGCTTTCTGTCTGCCCTGGTTAGATGGGATCCAGAGTATGGTTGAAATGATCCAGACGTAGGATGCTGCAGTCAGTGCCAGGGAACCAAGGAGCAGGACCAAAGACACCACCAAATCATTCAGCTCGACAAACCAAACATCTGTACAAGCGAGGTGCAGGAGAGGCGCGCTGTCACAGAAGTAGTGGTCAATGACATTGGGACCACAGTAGGGCAGCCTGGCTCTGAGGACCACTGACGGCAGGATCATGACCAAGCCACCCACCCACACAGAGAGGACGAGCTGGTTGCACACCCTTGCTGTCATGATGGTGGGATACCTCAGGGGGTGGCATATTGCCACATACCGGTCGTAGGACATGATGGCAAAGAGGATGAACTCGGCTGCAACAAGGAAGAAGTAAAAGTAGAGCTGGCTAAAGCAGCCCGCAAAGGAGATGGTTTTCTTCTCTGATAGAACATTTGCCAGCATTTTCGGCACCACAGTGGAGGTTGTGGAGATCTCAATGAAGGAGAAATTACTGAGGAAGTAGTACATGGGAGAATGGAGATTGCAGTCTACATATACAAGTACAATGATAAGAGCATTTGCCAGGACAGTGACTAAATAAACAAGCAGGAACACCACGAAGAAGACAATCTCTACCTCAAGGCTGTTAGGAAATCCCACCAGGATGAACTCTGTCACAGTTGTGGTATTCCCCATTGTTCCCCACACGTCCTCTGTCAGCTCTTCGAAAATTCAGTTGAGTCATTTTAAATAAAGATCTTTTCTTAACAGTCACGTCTCCATTCCTCCCCATTTAGCAGTCACCGATACTTGTTACAGCTTTTCGCTTAAAAAGGACTGAGCAGACAAGTCCTTGCTGCCAAGCTGCTTCAGTGTCTCTGTTACCGTCAGTCAAAATTACCATCAAACATCAACATATGACTAGTTATTTTCACCCTGCATTTCCTACAGCTGTATTTTCAGTTATGCATGCTCAAAGTGGCAAAACATTGCATTTGCAAGGGAAATGCCCTTGCTTAGACATTGGTTGCTTCATGATTGCCTTCATCACGAAGGACATCCTACGTATTTAGTTTGGGTGCCTTCCTGAAAGCTGTTGTGCCTGAATTCCCGATGAGAGGTTCCGTTCTGGAAACCGAGAGGCAAAATACAGAGACAGACTGAGAGAGAGAGGAAAAGATGATCCCGCGTTCCTGGTTTCTGTTGTAACAGCAGCAGAACTCACTCTTTAGCTGAGTTACTTATTGCACAGCACCCAGCATGAGAAACACGGAGGAGCAAATGCAGGTGCAGGGTGATGGGGCTTGGAGTATCAGAATAAAAAGGGGCTCACACTCTCATTGCCAATATAACCGTGGCTCTCCTTCAGGTCTGACAAGCTGTACTCCATCCTGTGAGAATGGAGCAATGTTTTCTACGGTCTGCGTAAGTCCTGGCTGCAGATTCCTGTGGGAATTAGATTAGTCATGGCAAAAAAGCCTAAACGATTAATGTTTGAAGCCTCTCAGGGAAGGAAGCCCCAAAAGTAATGTTCAGGAGTGGGGCAGAAGTGATTATATCATTATTTTTTTTCTCTGTTTCGTGAAGAGGACACATTTCACAATGGGACAAGAATACTTGATAGACTGTCTGAGAAATTCCAAAGGAAATGATAAAATAATTCCCCTCTTCACAAATATTTGCACCCATCCTTCAGAGATACAACGGCAATGGGTAGATTCCAACCACTTTGTCCAAGGGACTTTGCAGGGTGAATGTCTTGTTTTTTTAACTAGCACAAAAGTGCACACTCACGGGGAATTCCAGGGTCCAGTTCATCTTCCTGGTTTAGGACAGAGCTAGCTGAGGACTAGGAATGTTAATGCCTCTCTGGATAGACATTTTCGTTGAAGAGGCAGTTCCCCCAGTTCAGATGGATCATATTAAATCACATTAACCCTGAAAAACTGTTCAGGCGGATGTCCTTCAGGGCTCATGGTGCTGTCTTGAGCAGTCCTAGTTCACTCATACCCAGTAACAAATGTGTGTGTGCATATTTGTGTGTTTTGTTTCATTTTGTTACCCTCGGAACACCTGAAATAAGGGCTCTAACTAAGTGATGCTGAGGCTGAGGCTGTGTGTCCCGGTTTGTTGCAGGACAGCCCGTAGGGCATTGGAGTGTATGGGTCTGGTAGGACAATCTTGCAGAATTACCCTGGGTGAACATTGCCAAGGGGACTGGAGGGGATAAACTGACGCGACAGAGGGGTGTACTGGTTTTGGCTGGGATAGAGTTAATTTTCATCTTCATAGTTCCCAAGAAGCTATGTTTTCTAGTTGTGTGTGCTGGTTTAACACTGGTAGGTAGCTAAGCACCACCATGCCATTCTCTTACTCACCCTCCTCAGAAGGGGGAGAAAACACCAAAAAAAATAAAATAAAAAATAAAGAGATAAAGGTAAAAATAAAGAGATAAGGTTGAGATAAAGACAGGGAGATCACTCGTACTCATAGTACCGTAACAGGCAAAACAGGCTCACCTTATGGGAGATTAATGTAATTTATTGCCTATTGATAACAGACTGGAGCAGTGAGAACCAAAGGCAAACCAAAACCACCTTCCTCCCATCTACCCTCTTCTACCTTCTCCTCCCAAGCAATGCAGAGGAATGGGGAATGCGGTCAGTCCATACTGCTTCGTTGATGATAATCCTTCATCCTCACTCTCTTCCCTTACTCCAGCATGGGGTCCCTCCCAGAGAAGTCCTTCCCGAACTGATCCAACATGAGCATCCCACAGACCGCGTGCAGTTCTTCCTATGGGGCACTGTTCTTTGGGAATGGGTGGCTCCAGTCCTCTTAGTTATGTTAGCACAGAAAAACTGTGTTGGAGCTGTGGCCGTGTCCTCGGGCTGGTGATGGCCATTACTGCTGTCCCTGTGCTGCTGTACTGAACAGGCTGGAAGTCCAGTGTCAGCTTGAGGGACTGTGGCCTGTGGATGAATCTACGTGGGAGCACGGATACCCCAAAGGGTCTGCATCTGTGGATATGTCCACAATGCAGAAGGTACATCCCTGAAGGGCTATGAGTCTCTGAGTCGATGAGTCGATGAGTCTTTGAGTCTACTAGGAGTCTACTAGGAGTCTATGCATCTACTAACAATGAGTCTGAGTCTACAAGTCTACGTCTACGAGTCTATGAGTCTTTGAGTCTGTGAGTCTGTGAGTCTATGAATAAGGCCACAGAGGAGCAGGTGAGGTGACATGAAGTGACTGTGGCCATGGATAAGTGCACACTGCAGCAAGTACACCGCTGAAGGAACTGTGCCTCATGGATAAGGCCACACCAGAGCAGGCACACCCCAAGGGGAGGGAGGCCTCTTAATAAGCCAGCACCGGAGCAGGGGCAAAGGGAGGAGTTCGCTGCAATGTTAAAACCTGTGGCCCTTTTGATTCTCTACCTCATCCAACTGCAGGGGAGTGAGTGTCTGTGTCGTGCTTTGCTTTCCACCAAGGTTAAACCACAACAGGTCTTTGTGGATGCATCGGGAGTGTTGCCAGCAGGGGAAGGAAATAAACTTTCCCCCTCAAGCCTAGTAAGACCTCAGTTGGAATGCTGTGTCCAGCGTTTGGCTCCCCGTTACAAAAGAGACATGGGACATACTGGAAAGAGTCCCAGGAAGGACCACAAAAATAATGACAGGACTGGAGCATCTCTCCTGTGAGGAAAGGCTGAGAGAGCTGGAACTGTTTAGTCTAGAGAAGAAAAGGCTCAGGGAGATCTCATATAGAAATACCTGAAGGCAGGGTGCAAAGAGGATGGAGCCGTGCTTTTTCCAGTGGTGCCCAGCGGCAGAACAAGACGCAGGAGGTTCCCTCTGAACATCAGAACATTCTTTACTCTGTGGGTGACTGAGAACTGGCACGGGTTGTCCAGAGAGGTTGTGGAGTCTCCCTCCTTGGAGATATTCAAAAGATGTCTGGACATGATCCTGGACAAGCGCATCTGGGTAGCCCTGCTTGCCCAGGGGGGTTGGACAAGACGACGCCCAGAGGCTCCTTTCAAGTTAAACCATTTTCTGACATATTTGCAGGGCCCCGGGGTGTCTCTCTTAAACCCAGCTCAGGAAAGTTATGGCTTTCCTGGATATCATGTGGTATATCCCAGCTGTAGGCAATTGTGCTGGGCACCTGACAAAGCCCTAGACACCTTTCTTATGCCATTAAAATGAGACCCCTTGGATTAAATAACGTTCATACGCGGGGATATGTACTTGTCTTAACTTAGTTTGCCCTAAGTATACACGTCTGGTCTAATTTTGGGTGGTCAAGGATATTCAATTTGGTCAAGGATATCCACTTTTTCACAAGGATATTTCACTTTTATTCACAGCGGTCAAAGAATTCCCTTTGAGAAACAGCCAAGAGCAGGTTGAGAGGCTGTGGGTAAAAATTAAGGACCAGACCAACAAAGGACATCTTGTGGTCGGGGTCTACTGCAGGCTGCCTGATCAAGAGGAGTCTGTCGATGAGGCCTTCTTGCTCCAGCTACAAGAAGCATCGCGCTCACAGGCTCTCATCCCCCTGGGGGATTTCAACCACCCGGATGTTTTCTGGGAAAGCCACGTGTAAGCAATCCAGGAGACTCCTGGAATGCAGTGAGGACAAATTCCACGTCCAGGTATTAGGCAAACCAAGCAAAGGAGAAGCGTTACCGGACCTGGTGCTCACCAGTGTGGAAGATCTCATTAAAGAGGTTAAGATTGGAGGAAGCCTGGGTTGCAGTGACCGTGCCGTGGTTGAGTTGGTGATCTCGAGGGATATGGGCCCTGCTAAGAGCAAAGTCAGGACCCTGAACTTGAGGAGAGCCAACTTCCAGCTGTTCAGAGAATTAGTAGGTGAGATCCCATGGGACACGGTCCTTAGGGACAGGATCTGATCAGAGCTGGCAGCTCTTTAAGGGTATTTTCTTTGGAGCGCAAGAGCTCTCTGTTCCCATACGTAATAAATCACGCAGGGAAGGCAGGAAACGGGCACGGCTGAACAAGGACCTGCTGGTCAAACTTAGGCAAAAGGAGGAAATGCACAGACAGTGGAAACAGGGCCATGTACCCTGCAAGCAAAGAGCAAGTTTGGGACCTCCTGACACAACTTAGCAACTAGAAGTCTGTGGGGCCTGAGAACATGCATCGCAGGGTCCTGAGGGAATTGGCTGATGTAGTCGCCAAGCCACTCTCCACCGTATTTGAAAAGTCCTGGCAGTCAGATGAAGTCCCTGGTGACTGGAAAAAGGGAAACATCACTCCCGTTTTTAAAAAGGGAAGAAAGGAGGACCCAGGGAACTAGAAACCAGCGAGCCTCACCTCTGTGCCTGGCAAGATCATGAAACGAATCCTGAAGGCAACGTTAAGGCACACGCAGGACAAGGAGGTGATCCGGGACAGCCAGCATGGCTTCACCAAGGGCAAATCCTGCCTGACCAGCCTGGTGGCCTTCTCTTATGGAGTGACTGCATCAGTCGACAAGGGAAGACTGACCAATGTCATCTACTTGGGCTTCAGTAAGGTCTTTGACACAGTCCCACACAACATCCTAATCTCTAAATTGGAAAGATGTGGATTTGAAGGGTGGACCATCCGGCAGATAAGGAATTGGCTCAATGGCTGCACGCAGAGTAGTGGTCACTGGTTCTATGTCCAGGTGGAGGCCAGTGATGAGCGGTGTCCCTCAGGGGTCTGTCTTGGGACCGGTGTTTTCACTATTGACCTATTAAAGCAGGTCCAGAAGTGGGCCACAAAGATGATCAGAGGGCTGGAGCGCCTCTCCTGTGAAGAGAGGATGAGAGAGGTGGGGCTGTTTAGTCTAGAGAAGAGAAGGCTCCAGGTAGACCTTACTGCAGCCTTTCAGTATTTAAAGGGGTCTTATAAAAAGGACGGAGAAAGACTCTTTACTCAAGTAGATAATGATAGGACAAGGGGGAAAGGTCATAAACTAAAAGAAGATAGATTTAGATTAGACATTAGGAAGAAATGCTTCCCTCTAAGGGTAGTGAGGCACTGGAACGGGTTGCCCAGAGAAGCTGTGGATGCCCCATTCCTGGAGGTGTTCAAGGCCAGGTTAGATGGAGCCTTGGCCAACCTGATCCAGTGGGTGGCATCCCCACCTATGGCAGGGGGGTTGGAGTTAGATGATCTTCCAACCCGAGCCATTCTGTGATTCTCTGATCTCTGGCCCACAGTCAATAATAAGGAAGGCTGTAAGTACGCTCAGAGGGTTTCCATTACAGCTCACAAAAACTAGCAGTTATCTTGGAGTCACCGAGTGTTTGCGTCTCCCCATGGAATAAAGAGCAGGGGCTCAGAGCAGCAGCTCCCATGCAGGCACATTTGCATGCCTGGACTGAACCAGGAGGAATCTCAGCTCCTGTGGGTGTGGGGGGTGCACGGGGGGAGCTGAATCCTGCCTAGCCTGCAGGCCTCCAGCTCGAGAGGAGATGCCTGCATTGCATCAGCTAGTCACTGACCTGAACAAGGGCAACAAACAACCCGTCTGGCCTTTTTTTTTTTTTTTTTCATGGGTGTCCAGAGGGAACGTGTACACTTTACAAAGCACGCTCTGGTAAGACAAACTATGCCGCTGGAATCAGTCTCTGATGTTTAGAGAAGGCCAAGTGGTGATTACTTCAGATGCTTCAAAGCATAATCCCCAGAGGGACCCTGCTGTCAGCCCTGGAGCCCCAGGGACATGTGCAGGGAGCCCAGAGGGGCAGAGCAAGGGAGGCCTTGGGCTGGTTCTGTGCTACCCCTGGGCAGGAGGGAGCTCCTGGCAAGTGTGGAGAGCCAGCTCTGCCCAGGAGCAGCTCCTCTGCACAGCGCAGCAGGGCTGGGGGCACTGCCTGCAGCTGGCACGGGGAGAGAAGGGAGGCAAGGAGAGCAGAGCGGCGGGATGGCCGAGCTCACGGCGTGGGAGGAATCTGCACGAGCCTGGACACAGTGAGTCCCCGGCAGCAGGGCAATGTGGATGAGGACTCAGCCTGCCCAGGGAGCTGCAGGGAGAAGCTGTGGGGGGAAGGAGCCTGCCTTCATTTCTGTGTTCTTGTTGCAGGGCAGGCTATATGCTGAGGGTTGATGAGGACCTTTGTGTTGTCCGAGAGCCCTTGCGCAGCCCCTGTGGATCAGCATCCTTGTCGTGGCCTCTTCATTACACCCTGCACAGCTAAAAGGGCGGCGATCGTACCTGCTCCTTGAGCTGCTCCCCTCTTCTCCCAGAACAGCCTGGTTCCTTTTTCAGCGTAACCGCTGAGTGCAGCACCTGAGGATGCTGCAAGCACCAAGCAGCTGGGCACAAGGGTTAAAACTAAACTCTAAAACTCTTTGTAAATAGACAGATGTGCTGCACCTCTCCTTCCACCTTCCTCTGTGGAAGAAGGTGCTGTGAAGTAGACATGACCCACCAGGAGCCGATGGGCAGAGGTGCCCCTTCTGTACAGGACACTCAGCCAGCACAAACCAAGGAGATGCACAAAGATCCTCCTGGAAAGAAATGCAATGTGAGGGTTTAGGAATGAAGGGAGCTTTGCTCAGAGAAGCTTGTTGCAAATGTCTGTTTTTTTTTCTACTTTGGCAGCATCCACCAGCAGAGGCATCAGATGTCCAACAGCAGCTCCATCACCGAGTTCCTCCTCCTGGCATTCGCAGACACGCGGGAGCTGCAGCTCCTGCACTTCGCGCTCTTCCTGGGCATCTACCTGGCTGCCCTCCTGGGCAACGGCCTCATCCTCACCGCCGTAGCCTGCGACCACCGCCTCCACACCCCCATGTGCTTCTTCCTCCTCAACCTCGCCCTCCTCGACCTGGGCTGCATCTCCACCACTCTCCCCAAAGCCATGGCCAATTCCCTCTGGGACACCAGGGCCATCTCCTATGCAGGATGTGTTGCACAGGTCTTTCTGTTTGTCTTCTTTATTGGAACTGAATTTTCAGTTCTCACCATCATGGCCTATGACCGCTACGTTGCCATCTGCAAGCCCCTGCACTACGGGAGCCTCCTGGGCAGCAGAGCTTGTGCCCAGATGGCAGCAGCTGCCTGGAGCTGTGGTTTTTTCAACGCTGTGCTGCACACCGCTGATACATTTTCCCTGCCCCTCTGCCGTGGCAATGTTGTGGACCAGTTCTTCTGTGAAATCCCCCAGATCCTCAAGCTCTCCTGCTCAGATGCCTATCTCAGGGAAGTTGGGTTACTTACGGGTAGTATTTCTTTATTCTGGGGTTGTTTCACTTTCATCATGCTGTCCTACGTGCAGATCTTCAGGGCCGTGCTGAGGATGCCCTCTGAGCAGGGCCGGCACAAAGCCTTTTCCACGTGCCTCCCTCACCTGGCCGTGGTCTTCCTGTTTATCAGCACTGCCATCTTTGCCTACCTGAAGCCCCCTTCCAACTCCTCCCAATCCCCGGACCTGGTGCTGGCAGTTCTCTACTCGGTGGTGCCCCCAGCAGTGAACCCCCTCATCTACAGCATGAGGAACCAGGAGCTCAAGGATGCAGTGAGGAAACTGTTCGCACACTTCCAGCATCAATGAGGCGCCCATCATTCTAACAGGCCACTCACCACAGACAGAAGAGACTTTAGGACCTTTGTATCCCTGATGCTGCCTTACTCACTAATTAGCTTTATTTGTAGGAATGTACGGGCTTGTATCGCAGAATGAGGGCGAGATGACCCAGGCCTGGAGGATGTGTCAGAAGATCAGGTGAGGAACTCCTGCTGTGCGCGTGGCCTTGGGTGTGTAACCAACGACGGTGATAAAAAGAACGAGACCTGAGCACGCGCAAGAACTGGGTTCCACCAGCAAACACGGTGAGGATGCCTACCGCCGACCACCAGAAGACCCCGAAAGACCACCAGTAGAAATAAACGGGGACGTTTACATATTCTAAGGAGTTCCAGGAAGTA
Source organism: Anser cygnoides (assembly GCF_040182565.1). Taxonomy (NCBI): domain Eukaryota; kingdom Metazoa; phylum Chordata; class Aves; order Anseriformes; family Anatidae; genus Anser; species Anser cygnoides. The sequence continues at coordinate 4,375,795 of NC_089900.1, read as the reverse complement.
ACAGTACCAATGTGTTAATTATTTTTTGGAAATCTAATGGATATGTATGCTCTGACTGCATATAACCTCTGTAGCTTGAACAACTCGGCGCGCACACCAGGTGGAGCAATCCCCTGTGGGCCCGGCCCCACAATTAATGACATTTCTGCTTTCTACTCCAAATTGAGTCTCAGAGAGTTTCTTCAACCCGCCTTTACAGTCTTACCAGCTGCTAAGTCCAGGTTGATCTTCCTGGGAGCAGCGCCGGTACTTTGATAACCCACCAACCAATGTGACCGGGAGCTCTGCTCCTTGCCGTTGTCTCCATGTTCGTTTTGCCAGCTCTGTGCCTCAGTTTTGCTGATTGTTCCCCTTTCCTTTCTTATTTTTAGCCCAATCTTTTCTTCTTAACCCAAACTTTTATTTTTTAACCCAATCTTTTCTTTTTAACCCAATCGTTTCTTATTTTTAACCCAATCAACACTCCCACATTCTGTCTCTTTCCTTATCAATCCGTACACCTGACCACCTCAGCCCTGCGAGGCTCCGTACTTACAAAGATGAGCTGCTCAGGAATTTAAAAGCCATGGGGGAGAAGGTAGAAATGAGGATCCTGAAAGAGGGAGACGAGGCACAGCAGAGGACTTGAGGTGAATAGGATCAGGTGCATGGGTGGTGGTTTCCTCCTTCCTTCCAGTGGCGGGGATCAATATTGAAAGGAACGGGCAGATCAATACGTGGCACCGAGGCTGGTGCCACTGACAGAGTTTTGGGTTTCTTGATGGTGGGGAGGTCTACGTGACACTGAGCCTACTGACTCCTGATGGGGAGCACCTTTCTTTGAGGGATCTTTGCCCAGGAGTCAGCAGGGCTGATGGACAGGGCTTTAAACTGGATCTGAAGGGGGACAGGGACAAAACCGGGCCCAGCGGTGCCGAGCTGTGGGACTGCATGACAATTTTGGAGGAACTGCACGATAATGAGGCCCTTCAGTCTTGGCTGCAGTGACAGTGAGATGGCGGAGTTCAGGATCTTAGAATCATAAAATCATAGAACATCCCCACTTGGAAGGGACCCATAAGGATCACCGAGTCCAGCTCCTGGCACCGCACAGGTCTACCCCAAAATTCAGACCATGTGACTAAGTGCACAGTCCAAACGCTTCTTAAACTCTGGCAGGCTTGGTGCAGTGACTCCTTCCCTGGGGAGCCTGTTCCAGCGGGCGACCGCCCTCTCGGTGAAGAACCTCTTCCTGATGTCCAGCCTGAACCTCCCCTGCCGCAGCTTGACACCGTTCCCTCGGGTCCTATCTCTGAAGAGAACAGATCGGTGCCTTCCCCTTCGCTCCCCCGTGTGAGGAAGCTGTAGGCTGCGATGAGGTCTCCCCTCAGCCTCCTCTTCTCCAGGCTGAAAAGGCCAAGTGACCTCAGCCGCTCCTCATACGTCTTCCCCTCTAGGCCCTTCACCATCTTCGTCGCCCTCCTCTGGACACTCTCCAACAGTCTCACGTCCTTTTCGTACTGCGGTGCCCAGAACCGCCCCAGGAGGTGTTCTGGAGCCCCAGGGAGGCGCTCGGGTTCTCCGCTCAGCTGTAGGAGTGCGGTGGGGACGTTCTTGGGTTCTCCGGTGAGAGGCTTGGGTGCTCCAGGGAGGTGCTTCTGCGCTGCAGAGAGATGCTGGGGCGACTCGCGGGAGAACTTTGGGTGCCTTTGTTGCCCAGAGAGGTGCTTGGGTCTTCCGAGGAGTTGATTGGGTTTTCTATTTAGGGGCTGGGTTCTTCAAAGTAACGCTCGTATGCCACTGGGCGATGTCTTAGCGCCTCAGGAGGCGATGGGTTCGCAGAGGAAGCTTTCAGTGCTCCAATCACGTGCTTGAGGGCCGTGGGGAGGTGCACGTGTCCTCCAAAAAGAACCTTAGGCTCCCTGGGGAGAAAGAGCTGAAATGTGGTTGCTCCAGGCAAGTGCTTTTATGTCCTGGGGAGATGCAATTCTCCACGGAGAGATGCTTCGGTCCCCTTGGGAGATACTTCACGGCTCGAGAGAGACGCTCAGAGATGTCGCCGCAGGGCACCGCGCCCTCGCGTCCTGCCCCAGAGTCACAGCAGATTTTGGGGTGGTTTTTCCTTGCCAGGCAGCTGAACTCTGCCACAACCGCTCTCACTGCCCCTCCTCAGAAGAGGAGGGGAAGAAGAAAAGGAAAGAAACAGCTCACGGGTACACATAAGGATAATTTAGTGAAAGGAATACATAATTATTAAGGGAAAATTATTATTAATTATATAATTTTTAAAAAGGGAAAGGGGGAAAAGGAAATAAAAAAAACAAGCAGAGGCTGTGTGGAAGTGCAGAGGAAAGAATTTACGCTCTACATCCCAAAAACGAGCGATGCTCCTTTGGGCATTCTGCAGGTCCGGGAGTCCTCCGGTGCCAAGATCCTGAACCGCAGCATCCTAAAATCGGGTGGAGGATTTGGAGATCGAGTCCCACCATCACCGTGACCTCCCAAGGAGGGCAAGGTCTTCTGCACGACGAGGTCCCGATGGGTGAAGTCTTCTGCACGAGATCCCGATGGCAAGTCGAGGAACGGAGGCTCTTGAACCACAGGGGGAGTGCTGGGAGAGGTGGAGCCCCACCACAAACGCAAGGTGGAGGAGCTCCAATGCCCAAGTCTTGGTCCCTCAAGGGTCCTCTTGCAGGAGGAAGCGGCCTGCGGGCACCAAGGTGAGCGTAGGATGGAGAGGAGGTCCTCTGGGTGCGGGGAGTCCTCTGCGGTGTGGGGTGGAGGTTGTGCTGAGGCGCCACGAAGGACCTGTCCCATGGCTCTGGTCATCTTGGTGGCTTGCGGTCACTTGGTGGCACGTGGTCACCTTGGTAGTTTGAGGGTCACCTCGGTGGCTCAGGATCACCTTGGTGGCTTGGAGCTCTCTCATTACCTTGTGGTCACTTTGGTGGCACGTGGTCACCTCAGTAGTTTGAGGGTCACCTTGGTGGCTCATGCTCACCTTCACCTCTTGTAGTCACCTTGGTGGCTCAGAGTCATCTAGGTGACTTTGGGTCACCTTAATATCTGGAGGCCACCCTGGTGACTTGGGGTCACCTTGATATCTTGTGGTCACCTTGGGGGCCTGGGTTCATCTCAGCATCGTGTGGTCACGGTGGCTTGGGGCTATCTCAGTATCTTGTGGTTGGGCCCAACTTGATGGCTTGGGGACACCTTGGTGGCTCACCATCATCTGGGTGGCCTGGGGGTCACCTCCTTGGCTGGGGTCATCTTGGTGGCTTGGGGGTTACCGCCTTGACTTGGGGACACCTTGGTGGCTTGGGGTCAACTCCTTTGTGTTACTTTGGAAGCTTGGGGTCACCTCCTTTGCTTGAGGACACCTTGGTGGCTTGGGGTCACCTCCTTGGCTTTGGGTTTTGGTGACTCAGGATCACCTTTGTTTGGGGACCCTTGAAGGCTGAGGGGTCACCTTGATGGCTTGGGATCACCTCCTTTGTATCACCTTGGAACCTTGGGGTCACCTCCTCAGCCTGGGGACACCTTGGTGGCTCGGGGTCACCTCCTTGGCTTGGGGTCACCTTGGTGGCTCAGGGGTCATCTCCTTTGTGTTACCTTGGAACCTTGGGGTCACCCCCTCGGCTTGGGGACACCTTGGTGGCTTGGGGTCACCTCCTTGTCTCAGGGGTAACCTTGGTGGCCACCTCCTTGGCTTGGGGACACCTTGGTGGCTTGGGGTCACCTCCTTGTCTCAGGGGTCATCTTGGTGCTTGGGGTCACCTCCTTGGCTTGGGGACATCTTGGTTGCTCAGGGTGACCTCCTTGGTTTGGGGACACCTTGGTGCCCTGGGATCACCTCCTTTGTATCACCAGGGAACCTTGGGGGTCACCTCCTTGGCTTGGGGACACCTTAGTGGCTTGGGGTCACCTCCTTGTCTCAGGGGTAACCTTGGTGGCCACCTTGGTGGCTTGGGGTCACCTCCTTGGCTTGGGGACACCTTGGTGGCTTGGGGTCACCTCCTTGTCTCAGGGGTCATCTTGGTGCTTGGGGTCACCTCCTTGGCTTGGGGACATCTTGGTTGCTCAGGGTGACCTCCTTGGTTTGGGGACACCTTGGTGCCCTGGGATCACCTCCTTTGTATCACCTTGGAACCTTGGGGTCACCTCCTTGGCTTGGGGACACCTTGGTGGCTTGGGGTCATCTTGGAACCTTGGGTCACCTCCTTGTCTCAGGGGTAACCTTGGTGGCCACCTCCTTGGCTTGGGGACACCTTGGTGGCTTGGGGTCACCTCCTTGTCTCAGGGGTCATCTTAGTGGCTTGGGAACACCTTGGTGGCTTGGAGGTGACCTCCTTTGCTTGGGGCCACCTCCTTGGCAGCTCAGGGGTCACCTCCTCAGCTTGGGGACATCTTGGTGGCACAAGGACACCTTGGTTGCTCGGGGTCACCTCCTCGGCTTGGGGACACCTTGGTGGCTGAGGGCCACCTACTGAACTTGGGGCCACCTGGGTGGCACGAGGTCACCTTGAGAAGGAGGGCACAGGAAGCCCCACCCCCCCCACCCGGCCAATCGCCTCGTCTCACCTCCAGGAGCCCCTCCCCTTGTCCCCGCCCCCACGCGCACGCAGCCAGGCGGGGTCGGCGTTCGCGGCTGTTTATTGGGGTCCGGGGGACAACGACGGGGCTGTCCCCAGGGCAGCGGGGACATTGGCCTGCGGAGAGGGGCACCGCGTCACCGCCGTGGCGCCCCCGCCACGCCCGCGTGGCCCCTGCGTGGCCGCTGTCCCCCAGCCCCGCGTCCCCGCTCACCTGCAGCAGCGTGGCCACCTGCGCCGCCGAGAAGCCGGGCACCGCCGCCAGGTCCTCCACCTGCGGGGACAGGGGCACCCGTGGGGACAGGGGCACCCGGGGGTGGCCCTGGGGACAGCACGGGGCGGGGGGGTGGCAGGGACACTGGGTGCCCCGGTGGGTTGGCGCGGGGTGACGCGGGGCATGCCAGGGGACACCCGGGGGTGGCACAGGGTGACATGGGGCATACCAGGGGACACCCAGGGGTGGCACAGGGTGACATGGGACACGCATGGGGACACTGGGAGGTGACACAGTGCCGTGGGACATGGCAGGGGACACCTGGGAGTGGCACAGGGTGACACAGGACATCCGGGGGTGGTGTGGGACACGCGTGGGGACCCTGTGAGGTGACACCGCGACACGGGGCACACCAGGGGACACCCGGGGGTGGCACAGGGTGACAACAGGTGACACACCGAGGGTGACACAAGGTGACCCGGGGAGGTGACAAGAAGACACGGGGGGTGACAGCGGGGAGGGGGGTGACAGCGGGGAGGTGACAGGCACTGACCGTGCGGAAGGGGCCGTGCTCCTGGCGCCAGGCGTGGACGCGCCCCCCCCGGCGGGGCCCCAGCCCCCGCAGCTGCGCCGGGTCCCCCCCGTTGAGCGCCCGCAGGACGTGGGCCCGGACCCCCGCCTCCAGCCGGGGGGCGGCCACCGCCTCCCACTGGGGACAGCCCTGGGGACAGCAGGGGACACTGAGCGGGGGGGGGGGCACAAATGGACCCCCCCCCCGTGTGTCACACCCCCCCACCCAGGGACCCACCTTCTGCCGCCGCCGCAGCACCACCAGGGAGGCCGGGGAGGGGGCGCCTGTGGGACAAAGCGTCAAGGGGGGGGGGGGACATTTGGGGACGGGGGGGGGGACACTTTGGGGGGGGGGGGGGACACTTTGGGGGACCACCGTACCCAGAGGAGGAGGAGGCGGAGGAGGAGGGGAGGGGGGTGGGCGCCGCTTCTTCAGCCTCTGTGGGGGGGAGGGGGGTGAGCACCCATGGGTGCCCCCCCCCCGGTGGGGTGCTGGTGGTGTCACCCCCTGCCCCGTGTCCCCCTGTCCCCTCCCCGTGTCACCTGCAGCGTGTTCTCAGCGTCCTCCAGCCAGCGCTGCAGGGCCCGGTCCTCCGGGGGGGGCGTGGGGGACCTGTGGGGGGGGGGGGGGGACAGGGAAGAGGGGGTCACAGGGGGCCCGTGCCACCCCCTTGTCCACCGCCCCCCCCCCCCAATGTCCCCAAATCCCTACCTGGGCTCCGGGGCGTCGCTGGCAACGGTGGCATCTGGGGGGGGAGGGGGGGGGGTCAGGGGGTGCCAAATAGCCCCCCTGCATCCCCCCCCGTCCCACATCCCCCCCCAGTGCCCCCCCATGTCCCATGCTCCCCCCTTCCTCCTCGTGTGTCCCCCTCACCCCTCCCCCACGTCCCCAGTGCCCCCCCATCCCTCCCCATAACCCCACAAACCCCCCAGTGCCCCCCACCCCTCCCCAAAGCTCCCCAAAATCCCCCAGCTCCCCCCGTCCCTCCCAGAGCCCCCCCAAGCTTTCCCCACCCGTCCCCATAGCCCCCCCAAACCTCCCCAATACCTTCCCATAGCCCCCCCAAACTCCCCCATAGCCCCCCCAGCTCCCTCCACCCCTCCCCAGAGCCCCCCCACACCCCTCCAGACCCCCCCAGTGCCCTCCCACCCCCTTGATACCCTCCCCATGTCCCCCAGCCCCCCAGTGCCCCCCACCCCTCCCTACAGGCCCCCAACCCCCCCAGTGGCCCCCACCCCTCCCCAGAGTCCCCCCCCAAACCCCCCCAGTGTCCCCCACCCCTCCCCAGAGCCCCCCAACCCCCCCATAACCCCCCACCCCTCCCCATAGCTCCCCCAACCCTCCCATAACCCCCCCCACCCCCTTGATGCCCCCTCATCCCTCCCCCATAGCTCCCAACCCCCCCCCCCCCGGACGCCCCCATCCCCATGACACCACCCCCAACACCAACACCCCCATAACCCCAACCCCCCCCCCCCCAAATAACTCACCCCCCCCCCTCATCCCCCACGGGGGGGGGGGGGCACCCGGCGCACCCCCCGGGCGAAGCTGAGGGCTCGGCGGGCCTGGGGGCGCCCGGGGGGGCGGGGGCAGAGGGCGAGGAGGAGGAGCAGGAGGGGGGGGCCGGGGGGGCGCGGCGCCCCCCCCAGCAGGCGGGTGAGGCGGCTCTCGCGGAGGGGGGGGCGCCCCCCCCGCCGCAGCGCCCCCAGCACCCTCCGCAGCACCCCCAGCGAGGCGTTGGTGGCCCCCCCCCTCGCGCAGGCGAACCCCCCCAGCCCCGCTGCACCGGGGGTCTTCCAGCCCCGCCAGGTCGGCCAAGGTCAAGGTGGGGGGGGGGGCACCCCCGGGTGCCGGGGGGGTCCCGGGGGGGGTCGCAGCGCACCCACAGCACCAGGTGGCCCCGGCTGGACGAGGCGTTGAGGAGGGTGGGGGCGGCGCGGCGGCGGGCGCCCAGCGAGGCCGCCAGGAGGGCGGGGGCCGGGGGGGGGCCCAGGGGGAGGCGGGTGAGGCCCCGCACCTCGGGGGGGCCCCCCCGGGCCTGGAGGATGCGCAGGGGGGGGCCCCCCGGGCACAGGAGGTCGCGGATCTGGGGGGAGAGGGGGGGTGAGGGGGGGCTGGGGGGAGTATGGAAGGATTTGGGGGGATTCAGGGGGGATATGGGGGGGATTTGGGGCCGTATGTGGGGGGTATGGGGATTTGAGGGGGATGTGGGGGTCTGGGGGAGCTATAGGGGGGAAATGGGGATTTGGGGGGGGGATGTGGGGGTATGGGGTTTGGTGCGGGGATGTGGGGGCTATACGGGGGATTTCAGGGGGGTATAGGGGGAATTTGGGGGAGGTATATGGGGATTTGGGGGTTTTGGGGGAGGATTTGGGGGTCTTGGGCGATTCTGGGGGGGAGATATGGGGCAGTTACAGGGAGGAAAGGGGGATTTTGGGGAGGGATATGGGGATTTGGGGGGGGTATGACGGTTTGGGGGCAGATAAGGGGCCATATGGGGGGTATGGGGATTTTGGGGGAGGATATGGGGATTTGGGGGGGATATTGGGAGGAGATATGGAGGGATGTGGGGGTTTGGGGGGAATATAGGTGGGATATAGGAGGATTTGGGGGGGGGGTGGGGGGGAAATGGGGATTTGGGGGCAGATATGGGGCATTATGGGGGGGGATATGGGGGGTTACGGGGGGGAAATGGGCATTGGGGGGGCATATGGGCATTTTGGGTGGGTTATGGGGGGGAAATGGGGGAATTTGGGGGGGGGTATGAGGGGTTTGGGGGCAGATATGGGGCCGTATGGGGGGGATATGGGGAGTATGGGGGGGAGATATGGGGCCCTATGGGGGGGATATGGGGAGCATGGGGGTAGATATGGGGCCGTATGGGGGGCAGATATGGGGGGGGATTTCGGGGGATTTGGGAAGATTTTGGGGGGATATAGGAGGTTTGCGGGGATTTGGGGGGGACATAAGGGGGAGTATGGGGGTTTGAGGGCGTACTGTGGGGGGGCTGGGGAGGATATGGGGGGGTTGGGGTAATTTGGGGGGTCTTTGGGGGAAGTATGGGGCTGTATGGGGGGGTGTGAGGATTTTGGGGGAGGATATGGGGTTTTTGGGTGGGTTACGGGGGGGAAATTGGCATCGGAGGGTGGATATGGGGATTTGAGGGGGTATGGGGGAATTTTGGGGGGGGATGTAGGGGGAATGGGTTTGAGAGGGTTATGGGGGTTTTGGGCAATTTTGGGGGGGATTTGGGGGGGATATGAAGGGATGTGGTGGATATGGGTGGGATATAGGAGGATTTGGGGGGGGTGTGGGGGGGAAATGGGGATTTGGGGGCAGATATGGGGCATTATGGGGGGGATATGGGGGGTTACGGGGGGGAAATGGGCATTGGGGGGGCATATGGGGATTTGGGGCATATGGAGATTTTGGGAGGGATGTAGAGATTTGGGGGGAATGTAGGGGGAAATGGGATTTGGGGGGGATATGGGGGTTTGGGCAATTTTGGGGGGGGGATTTAGAAAGGGAAGAGGGGTTTGGGGGCAGATATGGGGCCGTATGGGGGGTCATGGGGATTTTGGGGGAGGATATGGGGATTTGGGGGGGGATACTGGGGGGAGATATGGAGGGATGTGGGGATTTGGGGGCAGATACGGGGGGGGATATGGGGGGTTACGGGGGGGAAATGGGCATTGGGGGGGCATATGGGCATTTTGGGTGGGTTATGGGGGGGAAATGGGGGGATTTGGGGGCAGATATGGGGGAGTATGGGGGGCAGATATGGGGGGTTCAGGGGAACATGGGGCGATTTGGGGGATTTAGGGGGGATATGGGGGGTATGGGAAGATTTTGGGGGGGGATATAGGAGGTTTGGGGGGATTTGGGGGGGACAGGGGGGAGTATGGGGGTTTGAGGGGGCAATGTGGGGGGGCTGGGGAGGATATGGGGGGGTTGGGGGGGAAACAGAGTGGTTATGGGGATTTGGGGGGAATATGAGGGAAACTGGATACGATTTGGGGGGCACTGAGGGGATATAGGGGGTTTGGTGGGGGATATTGGGGGATTTGGGGGGGATATGAGGGGTTTGGGGGGGGTATGGGGATTTGGGAGGAGGATATGGGGATTTTTGGGGGGCTTACATGGGGCAAATTGGCATTGGGGGGGGATATGGGGGCATGTGGGGGATTTTTGGGGGGGATGGGGGGGGATATGGGAGGTTGGGGGTGTATAGGGGGGATTTGGGGGGGGGTATGGGGAGTTACAGGGGGGAATGGGCATTCGGGGATTTTAGGGGGTGCTATGGGGGTTTTGGGGGATTCTGGGGTGGGATATGGGGGCGTATAGGGGGGGGCTCCAGGGGGGAAATGAGGGTTTTGGGGGGGGAATATGGGGGTGTATGGGGGGGTTACGAGGAGAAAATGGGCACTGGGGATTTGGGGAGGGGTATGGGGATTTGGGGGGAATATGGGGGGGGGGGTGAAGAGGGGTGTGGGGGCAGATATGGCGGGGTATGGGGGGATCTGGGGGAGATATGGTTTTTTTGAGGGGGGTATAGGGTGGATTTGGGGGGTTTGCGGGGATTTGGAGGACGTATGGGGGGAGTATGGGGGGTTTGGGGGGGGGGTGTATGGGGGGATTTGGGGGTCTGGAGAGCATTTGGGGGAGATAATCGGGATTTTGGGGAGGGATATGGGGGCCGTATGGGGGGCATATGAGGATTTGGGGGAGATTTGGGGGGATATAGGGGGGATTTGGGGGGGTTGGCGGGAGTAGAGGGGGTTTGGGGATGGATATGGAGACGTATGGGGGGTATGGGCATTTTGGGGGAGGTTATGGGGATTTTGGGGGGGTCACGGGGGAAATTGGCATTGGGGACGATATGCGGAGGGATATGGGGGTGGGGGATTATGGGGGGTTATAGGGGCATTGGGGGTATCTGGGAATTTTTGGGGAGGATTTGGGGGGATCTGGGGAGGAAATGGGCATTGGGGGTGGGATATGGGGGGGTTGGGGATTCGAGGGAGGATACTGGGGGCTATGGGGGGATTTGAGGGGATATGGGGGGAGTATGAGGGCTGGGGGGATATGGGGGGATTTGAGGGGGATATGGGTTTTTTTGGGGGGAGATATGGGGAGGCATGGGGGGGATTTGGGGGAAGTATGGGGGGTTTGTGGGGGGATGTGGGGATTTGGGAGGGGATATGGGGGGTATCGGGGCTGGGGGGGATATGCGGGTTTGGGGGTGGATGTGGGGGGAATATGGGGGTTTTGGACGATTCTGGGGGGAGATATGGGGCGGTTACGGGGGGAAATGGGCATTGGGGGGCATATGGGGATTTGGGGGAGATATGCAGATTTGGGGAGGGATATTTGGGGGTATGGGGATTTTGGGGGAGGATATCGGGATTTTGGGGGGGTTTGGGAGCAGATATGGGGCTATATGGGGGGGTATGGGGATTTTGGGGGGGTTATGGGGGAGAAATTGGCATCGGGGGGGATATGAGGATTTGGGAGGGTATGAGGGGTTTGGGGGATTCTGGGGGGGCATATGGGGTTGTTATGGTGCGGGAATGGGCATGGGGGGAGCATACGGCGATTTTGGGGGCATTTTGGGGGGGATGTAGGGGGAAATGGGATTTGGGGGTTTTGAGCAATTTTGGGGGGATATGGGGGTTTGGGGGCAGATATGGGGGGGATATGAGGGGCTACGGGGGGCAAATGGGCATTGGGGGGCATATGGGCATTTTGGGTGGGTTATGGGGGAAATGGGGGAATTTGGGGGGGTATGAGGGGTTTGGGGGCAGATATGGGGCCGTATGGGGGATATGGGGAGCATGGGGGTAATGGGGGTTTTGGGGGGAAGATATGGGGATTTGGGGGGGGAAAATGGGGGGTTCAGGGGGAAATATGGGGGGGCTGTGCGGGGGAAATGGGGACTTGGGGGCAGATATGGGGCATTATGGGGGGGTATGGGGATTTTGGCGGAGGATATGGGGAGGAAATGGGCATTGGGAGGGATACTGGGATTTGGGGGGAGATATGGGGGGGTTGGAGGGTTATGGGGGGGGATATGGGGTTTGGGGGATGATATGGGGATTTTGTGGGGGATGGGGGGAAATTGGGATTTTGGGGAGGGATATGGGGGCCGTATGGGGGGCATATGGGGATTTGGGGGGGATGTGGGGGTATGGGGTTTGGTGCGGGGATGTGGGGGCTATACGGGGGATTTCAGGGGGGTATAGGGGGATTTTGGGGAGGGATATGGGGATTTGGGGGGTATGACGGTTTGGGGGCAGATAAGGGGCCGTATGAGGGGTCATGGGGATTTTGGGGGAGGATATGGGGATTTGGGGGGGATATTGGGGGGAGATATGGAGGGATGTGGGAAGGAAAGGGGGATTTTGGGGAGGGATATGGGATTTGGGAGGGGGTATGAGGGGTTTGGGGGCAGATAAGGGACCGTATCGGGGGTATGGGGATTTTGGGGGAGGATATGGGGATTTTGGGGGGGGTATGTGGTGGATATGGGTGGCATATAGGAGGATTTGGGGGGGGGATGTGGGGGGGAAATGGGAATTTGGGGGCAGATATGGGGCATTATGGGGGGGATATGGGGGGTTCCGGGGGAAATGGGCATTGGGGGGCATATGGGTACTTTGGGTGGGTTATGGGGGGAAATGGGGGGTATGAGGGGTTTGGGGGCAGATATGGGGCCGTATGTGGGGCAGATACGGGGGGATTTGGGAAGATTTTGGGGGGATATAGGAGGTTTGTGGGGATTTGGGGGGACATAAGGGGGAGTATGGGGGTTTGAGGGCAGACTGTGGGGGGCTGGGGAGGATATGGGGAGGGTTGGGGGTAATTTGGGGGGGCTTTGGGGGAACTATGGGACTGTATGGGGGGTATGAGGATTTTGGGGGAGGATATGGGGATTTTGGGGGGGGGTTACGGGGGGAATTGGCATCGGGGGGTGGATATGGGGATTTGGGGGGGTACGGGGGGAATTTTGGAGGGGGATGTAGGGGGAAATGGGTTTGAGAGGGTTGTGGGGGTTTTGGGAAATTTTGGGGGGATTTGGGGGGGGGATTTGGGGGGGGGGAAGAGGGGTTTGGGGGCAGATATGGGGCCGTATGGTGCGTCCTGTGGATTTTGGGGGAGGATATGGGGATTTGGGGGGATATTGGGGGGAGATATGGAGGGATGTGGGGGTTTGGGGGGGTATGTGGTGGATATGGGTGGGATATAGGAGGATTTGGGGGGGGATGTGGGGGGAAATGGGGATTTGGGGGCAGATATGGGGCATTATGGGGGGGGATATGGGGGGTTACGGGGGGAAATGGGCATTGGGGGGGGTATGGGCATATTGGGTGGGTTATAGGGGGGTATGAGGGGTTTGGGGGCAGATATGGGGGAGTATGGGGGGCAGATATGGGGGTTCAGGGGGAATATGGGGGCGATTTGGGGGGGGGATTTAGGGGGGGGATATGGGGGGTCTGGGGAAGATTTTTGTGGGATATAGGAGGTTTGGGGGGGGGGATTTGGGGGGGACAGGGGGAGTATGGGGGTTTGAGGGGGCAATGTGGGGGGGCTGGGGAGGATATGGGGGGGTTGGGGGGAAACAGAGTGGTTATGGGGTTTTGGGGGGAAGATATGGGGATTTGGGGGAGAAAATGGGGGGTTCAGGGGGAAATATGAGGGGGATGTGCGGGGAAATGGGGATTTGGGGACAGACATGGGGCATTATGGGGGGGATATGGGGGGGGGTTACGGGGGGAAATGGGCATTGGGGGGGCATATGGGCATTTTGGGTGGGTTATGGGGGGGTAATGGAGGTTTTGGGGGGAAGATATGGGGATTTAGGGGGAGGATATGGGGGGGAAATGGGGATCTGGGGAGGGATACGGGGCCATATGGGGGGATGGAGATTTGGGGGAAGGATATGGGGATTCTGGGGGGCTTACATGGGGCAAATTGGCATTGGGGGGGATATGGGGGCATGTGGGGGATTTTTGGGGGGATAGGGGGCCTTGGTGGGGATACAGGGGGGGGGGATATGGGAGGTTGGGGGTGTATAGGGGGGATTTGGGGGGTATGGGGGGTTACAGGGGGAAAATGGGCATTGGGGATTTGGGGAGGGGTATGGGGATTTGGGGGGAATATGGGGGGGGTGAAGAGGGGTGTGGGGGCAGATATGGCGGGGTATGGGGGGATCTGGGGGGGATATGGTTTTATTGGGGGGTATAGGGTGGATTTGGGGAGTTTGCGGGGATTTGGAGGGACGTATGGGGGGAGTATGGGGGGTTTGGGGGGGGTGTATGGGGGGATTTGGGGGTCTGGAGAGCATATGGGGGGGATAATCGGGATTTTGGGGAGGGATATGGGGGCCGTATGGGGGGCATATGAGGATTTGGGGGAGATTTGGGGGGGATATAGGGGGGATTTGGGGGGGTTGGCGGGAGTAGAGGGGGTTTGGGGATGGATATGGAGACGTATGGGGGGTATGGGCATTTTGGGGGAGGTTATGGGGATTTTTGGGGGATCACGGGGGGAAATTGGCATCGGGGGGGATATGGGGAGGGATATGGGGGGTGGGGGATTATGGGGTTATAGGGGCATTGGGGGTATCTGGGAATTTTTGGGGAGGATTTGGGGGGATCTGGGGAGGAAATGGGCATTGGGGGTGGGATATGGGGGGGGGGTTGGGGATTTGAGGGGTATGGGGGATTTGAGGGGGATATGGGTATTTTTGGGGGGAGATATGGGGAGGCGTGGGGGGATTTGGGGGAAGTATGGGGGTTTGTGGGGGGATGTGGGGATTTGGGAGGGGATATGGGGGGGTATGGGGGCTGGGGGGATATGCGGGTTTGGGGGTGGATGTGGGGGGAATATGGGGGTTTTGGGCGATTCTGGGGGGAGATATGGGGGGGGCGGTTACGGGGGGGAAATGGGCATTGGGGGGCATATGGGGATTTGGGGGAGATATGCAGATTTGGGGAGGGATATTTGGGGGTATGGGGATTTTGGGGGAGGATATCGGGATTTTGGGGGGGGGTTTGGGGAGATTTGGGGATTTTGGGGAGGGATATGGGGATTTGGGAGCAGATATGGGGCTATATGGGGGGGTATGGGGATGAAATTGGCATCGGGGGGGGATATGAGGATTTGTGGGGGTATGGGGGGTTTGGGGGATTCTGGGGGGATATGGGGTTGTTATGGTGCGGGAATGGGCATGGGGGAGCATACGGCGATTTTGGGGGGATTTTGGGGGGGGATGTAGGGGGAAATGGGATTTGGGGGTTTTGAGCAATTTTGGGGGGATATGGGGGTTTGGGGGCAGATATGGGGGGGATATGAGGGGCTACGGGGGCAAATGGGCATTGGGGGGGCATATGGGCATTTTGGGTGGGTTATGGGGGAAATGGGGGAATTTGGGGGGGGTATGAGGGGTTTGGGGGCAGATATGGGGCCGTATGGGGGGGATATGGGGAGCATGGGGGTAATGGGGGTTTTGGGGGGAAGATATGGGGATTTGGGGGGGGAAAATGGGGGGTTCAGGGGGAAATATGGGGGGCTGTGCGGGGGTAATGGGGACTTGGGGGCAGATATGGGGCATTATGGGGGGGTATGGGGATTTTGGCGGAGGATATGGGGAGGAAATGGGCATTGGGAGGGATACTGGGATTTGGGGGGAGATATGGGGGGGTTGGAGGGTTATGGGGGGGGATATGGGGTTTGGGGGATGATATGGGGATTTTGTGGGGGATGGGGGGAAATTGGGATTTTGGGGAGGGATATGGGGGCCGTATGGGGGGCATATGGGGATTTGGGGGGGATGTGGGGGTATGGGGTTTGGTGCGGGGATGTGGGGGCTATACGGGGGATTTCAGGGGGTATAGGGGGATTTTGGGGAGGGATATGGGGATTTGGGGGGGGGGTATGACGGTTTGGGGGCAGATAAGGGGCCGTATGAGGGGTCATGGGGATTTTGGGGGAGGATATGGGGATTTGGGGGGGATATTGGGGGGAGATATGGAGGGATGTGGGAAGGAAAGGGGGATTTTGGGGAGGGATATGGGATTTGGGAGGGGTATGAGGGGTTTGGGGGCAGATAAGGGACCGTATCGGGGGTATGGGGATTTTGGGGGAGGATATGGGGATTTTGGGGGGGGGGTATGTGGTGGATATGGGTGGGATATAGGAGGATTTGGGGGGGATGTGGGGGGAAATGGGAATTTGGGGGCAGATATGGGGCATTATGGGGGGGATATGGGGGGTTACGGGGGGAAATGGGCATTGGGGGCATATGGGCATTTTGGGTGGGTTATGGGGGAAATGGGGGATTTGGGGGCATATATGGGGGAGTATGGGGGGCAGATATGGGGGAGTATGGGGGGAATATGGGGGCGATTTGGGGGGATTTAGGGGATATGGGGGGTCTGGGAAGATTTTGGGGGGATATAGGAGGTTTGGGGGGATTTGGGGGGGACAGGGGGGAGTATGGGGGTTTGAGGGGGCAATGTGGGCGGGCTGGGGGAGGATATGGGGGGGGGGCTTTGGGGGGAAACAGAGTGGTTATGGGGATTTGGGGGGGAATATGAAGGGGGAAACTGGATACGATTTGGGGGGGGGCACTGGGGGGATTTTGGGGGTTTGGTGGGGGATATTGGGGGATTTGGGGGGGATATGAGGGGTTTGGGGGAGGTATGGGGATTTGGGAGGAGGATATGGGGATTTTGGGGGGCTTACATGGGGCAAATTGGCATTGGGGGGGATATGGGGGCATGTGGGGGATTTTTGGGGGGGATGGGGGGGATATGGGAGGTTGGGGGTGTATAGGGGGGATTTGGGGGGGGGGTATGGGGGGTTACAGGGGGAAAATGGGCATTCGGGGATTTTAGGGGGTGGTATGGGGCGTTTTGGGGGATTCTGGGGGGGTATGGGGGTGTAAAGGGGGGCTCCAAGGGGGAAATGAGGGTTTGGGGGGGGAATATGGGGGTGTATGGGGGGGTTACGAGGAGGGGCATTGGGGGCATTGGGGATTTGGGGAGGGGTATGGGGATTTGGGGGGAATATGTGGGGGCTGAAGAGGGGTGTGGGGGCAGATATGGCGGGGTATGGGGGGATCTGGGGGGGATATGGTTTTATTGGGGGGGGGGGTATAGGGTGGATTTGGGGGGTTTGCGGGGATTTGGAGGACGTATGGGGGGAGTATGGGGGGTTTGGGGGGTGTATGGGGGGATTTGGGGGTCTGGAGAGCATTTGGGGGAGATAATCGGGATTTTGGGGAGGGATATGGGGGCCGTATGGGGGGCATATGAGGATTTGGGGGAGATTTGGGGGGATATAGGGGGGATTTGGGGGGGGTTGGCGGGGGTAGAGGGGGTTTGGGGATGGATATGGAGACGTATGGGGGTATGGGCATTTTGGGGAGGTTATGGGGATTTTGGGGGGGTCACGGGGGGAAATTGGCATTGGGGACGATATGCGGAGGGATATGGGGGGTGGGGGATTATGGGGGTTATAGGGGCATTGGGGGTATCTGGGAATTTTTGGGGAGGATTTGGGGGGATCTGGGGAGGAAATGGGCATTGGGGGTGGGATATGGGGGGGTTGGGGATTCGAGGGAGGATACTGGGGGGCTATGGGGGGGATTTGAGGGGATATGGGGGAGTATGAGGGCTGGGGGGATATGGGGGGATTTGAGGGGGATATGGGTTTTTTGGGGGGAGATATGGGGAGGCATGGGGGGATTTGGGGGAAGTATGGGGGGTTTGTGGGGGGATGTGGGGATTTGGGAGGGGATATGGGGGGGTATGGGGGCTGGGGGGGATATGCGGGTTTGGGGGTGGATGTGGGGGGAATATGGGGGTTTTGGACGACTCTGGGGGGAGATATGGGGCGGTTACGGGGGAAATGGGCATTGGGGGGCATATGGGGATTTGGGGGAGATATGCAGATTTGGGGAGGGATATTTGGGGGTATGGGGATTTTGGGGGAGGATATCGGGATTTTGGGGGGGGTTTGGGAGCAGATATGGGGCTATATGGGGGGGGTATGGGGATTTTGGGGGGGGTTATGGGGGAGAAATTGGCATCGGGGGGGATATGAGGATTTGGGAGGGTATGAGGGGTTTGGGGGATTCTGGGGGGCATATGGGGTTGTTATGGTGCGGGAATGGGCATGGGGGGAGCATACGGCGATTTTGGGGGCATTTTGGGGGGGATGTAGGGGGAAATGGGATTTGGGGGTTTTGAGCAATTTTGGGGGGATATGGGGGTTTGGGGGCAGATATGGGGGGATATGAGGGGCTACGGGGGGCAAATGGGCATTGGGGGGGCATATGGGCATTTTGGGTGGGTTATGGGGGGGAAATGGGGGAATTTGGGGGGGGGGGTATGAGGGGTTTGGGGGCAGATATGGGGCCGTATGGGGGGGATATGGGGAGCATGGGGGGGTAATGGGGGTTTTGGGGGGAAGATATGGGGATTTGGGGGGGAAAATGGGGGTTCAGGGGGAAATATGGGGGGGCTGTGCGGGGGAAATGGGGACTTGGGGGCAGATATGGGGCATTATGGGGGGTATGGGGATTTTGGCGGAGGATATGGGGAGGAAATGGGCATTGGGAGGGATACTGGGATTTGGGGGGAGATATGGGGGGTTGGAGGGTTATGGGGGGGATATGGGGTTTGGGGGATGATATGGGGATTTTGTGGGGGATGGGGGGGGTGGGATTTTGGGGAGGGATATGGGGGCCGTATGGGGGGCATATGGGGATTTGGGGGGGGATGTGGGGGAGATATGGGAGATTTGGTGCGGGGATGTGGGGGCTATACGGGGGATTTCAGGGGGGTATAGGGGGATTTTGGGGAGGGATATGGGGATTTGGGGGGTATGACGGTTTGGGGGCAGATAAGGGGCCGTATGAGGGGTCATGGGGATTTTGGGGGAGGATATGAGGATTTGGGGGGGATATTGGGGGAGATATGGAGGGATGTGGGAAGGAAAGGGGGATTTTGGGGAGGGATATGGGATTTGGGAGGGGGTATGAGGGGTTTGGGGGCAGATAAGGGACCGTATCGGGGGTATGGGGATTTTGGGGGAGGATATGGGGATTTTGGGGGGGGTATGTGGTGGATATGGGTGGCATATGGGAGGATTTGGGGGGGGGGATGTGGGGGGGAAATGGGAATTTGGGGGCAGATATGGGGCATTATGGGGGGGATATGGGGGTTCCGGGGGAAATGGGCATTGGGGGGGCATATGGGTACTTTGGGTGGGTTATGGGGGGAAATGGGGGTATGAGGGGTTTGGGGGCAGATATGGGGCCGTATGTGGGGCAGATGGGGAGCATGGGGGGTAATGGGGGTTTTGGGGGGAAGATATGGGGATTTGGGGGGGAAAATGGGGAGGTTCAGGGGGAAATATGGGGGGGCTGTGCGGGGAGTAATGGGGACTTGGGGGCAGATATGGGGCATTATGTGGGGGGTATGAGGATTTTGGCGGAGGATATGGGGAGGAAATGGGCATTGGGAGGGATACTGGGATTTGGGGGGAGATATGGGGGGGTTGGACTGTATGGGGGGATATGGGGTTTGGGGGATGATATGGGGATTTTGTGGGGGATGGGGGGGGGGAAGTGGGATTTTGGGGAGGGATATGGGGAGCCGTATGGGGGGCATATGGGGATTTGGAGGGGGATGTGGGGGTATGGGTTTGGTGCGGGGATGTGGGGGCTATGGGGGATTTCAGGGGGGTGGGGGGGGATTTTGGGGAGGGATATGGGGATTTGGGGGGGGTATGACGGTTTGGGGGCAGATAAGGGGCCGTATGAGGGGTCATGGGGATTTTGGGGGAGGATATGGGGATTTGGGGGGGATATTGGGGGGAGATATGGAGGGATGTGGGGGTTTGGGGGGGGGGGTATGTGGTGGATATGGGTGGGATATAGGAGGATTTGGGGGGGGATGTGGGGGGAAATGGGGATTTGGGGGCAGATATGGGGCATTATGGGGGGGGATATGGGGGGTTACGGGGGGAAATGGGCATTGGGGGGTATGGGCATATTGGGTGGGTTATAGGGGGGTATGAGGGGTTTGGGGGCAGATATGGGGGAGTATGGGGGGCAGATATGGGGGTTCGGGGGGAATATGGGGGCGATTTGGGGGGATTTAGGGGGGATATGGGGGGTCTGGGAAGATTTTTGTGGGATATAGGAGGTTTGGGGGATTTGGGGGGGACAGGGGGAGTATGGGGGTTTGAGGGGGCAATGTGGGGGGGCTGGGGAGGATATGGGGGGGTTGGGGGGAAACAGAGTGGTTATGGGGTTTTGGGGGAAGATATGGGGATTTGGGGGAGAAAATGGGGGGTTCAGGGGGAAATATGAGGGGGATGTGCGGGGGAAATGGGGATTTGGGGACAGACATGGGGCATTATGGGGGGGATATGGGGGGTTACGGGGGGAAATGGGCATTGGGGGGGCATATGGGCATTTTGGGTGGGTTATGGGGGGTAATGGAGGTTTTGGGGGGAAGATATGGGGATTTAGGGGGAGGATATGGGGGGAAATGGGGATCTGGGGAGGGATACGGGGCCATATGGGGGGGGATGGAGATTTGGGGGAAGGATATGGGGATTCTGGGGGGGCTTACATGGGGCAAATTGGCATTGGGGGGGATATGGGGGCATGTGGGGGATTTTTGGGGGGGGATAGGGGGCCTTGGTGGGGATACAGGGGGGATATGGGAGGTTGGGGGTGTATAGGGGGGATTTGGGGGGGGTATGGGGGGTTACAGGGGGAAAATGGGCATTCGGGGATTTTAGGGGGTGGTATGGGGGTTTTGGGGGATTCTGGGGGGGGGGTATATGGGGGTGTAAAGGGGGGGGCTCCAGGGGGGGAAATGAGGGTTTGGGGGGGGGGAATATGGGGGTGTATGGGGGGTTACGAGGAGGGGCAAAATTGGGGGCATTGGGGATTTGGGGAGGGGTATGGGGATTTGGGGGGGAATATGTGGGGGCTGAAGAGGGGTGTGGGGGCAGATATGGCGGGGTATGGGGGGGATCTGGGGGGGATATGGTTTTATTGGGGGGGGGGTATAGGGTGGATTTGGGGAGTTTGCGGGGATTTGGAGGACGTATGGGGGGAGTATGGGGGGTTTGGGGGGTGTATGGGGGGATTTGGGGGTCTGGAGAGCATATGGGGGGGATAATCGGGATTTTGGGGAGGGATATGGGGGCCGTATGGGGGGCATATGAGGATTTGGGGGAGATTTGGGGGGGATATAGGGGGGATTTGGGGGGGTTGGCGGGAGTATAGGGGGTTTGGGGATGGATATGGAGACGTATGGGGGGGTATGGGCATTTTGGGGGAGGTTATGGGGATTTTTGGGGGATCACGGGGGGGTGGCATCGGGGGGATATGGGGAGGGATATGGGGGTGGGGGATTATGGGGGGTTATAGGGGCATTGGGGGTATCTGGGAATTTTTGGGGAGGATTTGGGGGGATCTGGGGAGGAAATGGGCATTGGGGGTGGGATATGGGGGGGTTGGGGATTCGAGGGAGGATACTGGGGGGCTATGGGGGGGGGGATTTGAGGGGATATGGGGGGAGTATGAGGGCTGGGGGATATGGGGGGGATTTGAGGGGGATATGGGTATTTTTGGGGGGAGATATGGGGAGGCATGGGGGGATTTGGGGGAAGTATGGGGGGTTTGTGGGGGGATGTGGGGATTTGGGAGGGGATATAGGGGGGTATGGGGGGCTGGGGGGATATGCGGGTTTGGGGGTGGATGTGGGGGGAATATGGGGGTTTTGGGCGATTCTGGGGGGGGATATGGGGCGGTTACGGGGGGAAATGGGCATTGGGGGGCATATGGGGATTTGGGGGAGATATGCAGATTTGGGGAGGGATATGTGGGGGTATGGGGATTTTGGGGGAGGATATCGGGATTTTGGGGGGGTTTGGGGCAGATTTGGGGATTTTGGGGAGGGATATGGGGATTTGGGAGCAGATATGGGGCTATATGGGGGGTATGGGGATGAAATTGGCATCGGGGGGGATATGAGGATTTGTGGGGGTATGGGGGGTTTGGGGGGATTCTGGGGGGATATGGGGTTGTTATGGTGCGGGAATGGGCATGGGGGGAGCATACGGCGATTTTGGGGGCATTTTGGGGGGGGATGTAGGGGGAAATGGGATTTGGGGGTTTTGAGCAATTTTGGGGGGATATGGGGGTTTGGGGGCAGATATGGGGGGGATATGAGGGGCTACGGGGGGCAAATGGGCATTGGGGGGCATATGGGCATTTTGGGTGGGTTATGGGGGAAATGGGGGAATTTGGGGGGGTATGAGGGGTTTGGGGGCAGATATGGGGCCGTATGGGGGGGATATGGGGAGCATGGGGGGTAATGGGGGTTTTGGGGGGAAGATATGGGGATTTGGGGGGGAAAATGGGGGTTCAGGGGGAAATATGGGGGGGCTGTGCGGGGGAAATGGGGACTTGGGGGCAGATATGGGGCATTATGGGGGTATGGGGATTTTGGCGGAGGATATGGGGAGGAAATGGGCATTGGGAGGGATACTGGGATTTGGGGGGAGATATGGGGGGGTTGGAGGGTTATGGGGGGGATATGGGGTTTGGGGGATGATATGGGGATTTATTGTGGGGGATGGGGGGGTGGGATTTTGGGGAGGGATATGGGGGCCGTATGGGGGGCATATGGGGATTTGGGGGGATGTGGGGGTATGGGGTTTGGTGCGGGGATGTGGGGGCTATACGGGGGATTTCAGGGGGTATAGGGGGATTTTGGGGAGGGATATGGGGATTTGGGGGGGGTATGACGGTTTGGGGGCAGATAAGGGGCCGTATGAGGGGTCATGGGGATTTTGGGGGAGGATATGGGGATTTGGGGGGGGATATTGGGGGGAGATATGGAGGGATGTGGGAAGGTTTGGGGGGGTATGTGGTGGATATGGGTGGGATATAGGAGGATTTGGGGGGGATGTGGGGGGAAATGGGGATTTGGGGGCAGATATGGGGCATTATGGGGGGGATATGGGGGGTTACGGGGGAAATGGGCATTGGGGGGGCATATGGGCATTTTGGGTGGGTTATGGGGGGAAATGGGGGGATTTGGGGGCATATATGGGGGAGTATGGGGGGCAGATATGGGGAGTATGGGGGGAATATGGGGGCGATTTGGGGGGATTTAGGGGGGATATGGGGGGTCTGGGAAGATTTTGGGGGGATATAGGAGGTTTGGGGGGATTTGGGGGGGACATAAGGGGGAGTATGGGGGTTTGAGGGGGCAATGTGGGCGGGCTAGGGAGGATATGGGGGGGTTTGGGGGGAAACAGAGTGGTTATGGGGATTTGGGGGGGGAATATGAAGGAAACTGGATACAATTTGGGGGGGCACTGGGGGGATTTTGGGGGTTTGGTGGGGGATATTGGGGGATTTGGGGGGGGATATGGGGGGTTTGGGGGGGTATGGGGATTTGGGAGGAGGATATGGGGATTTTGGGGGGCTTACATGGGGCAAATTGGCATTGGGGGGGATATGGGGGCATGTTGGGGGGATATGTGGGGGGGATGGGGGGACAAGCAGGGGATATGGGAGGTTGGGGGTGTATAGGGGGGATTTGGGGGGGGTATGGGGGGTTACAGGGGGAAAATGGGCATTCGGGGATTTTAGGGGGTGGTATGGGGGTTTTGGGGGATTCTGGGGGGGGTATGGGGGTGTAAAGGGGGGGCTCCAAGGGGGAAATGAGGGTTTGGGGGGGAATATGGGGGTGTATGGGGGGGTTACGAGGAGGGGCATTGGGGGCATTGGGGATTTGGGGAGGGGTATGGGGATTTGGGAGGGGAATATGTGGGGGCTGAAGAGGGGTGTGGGGGCAGATATGGCGGGGTATGGGGGGATCTGGGGGGATATGGTTTTTTGGGGGGGGGGGTATAGGGTGGATTTGGGGGTTTGCGGGGATTTGGAGGACGTATGGGGGGAGTATGGGGGGTTTGGGGGGGGTGTATGGGGGGATTTGGGGGTCTGGAGAGCATTTGGGGGAGATAATCGGGATTTTGGGGAGGGATATGGGGGCCGTATGGAGGGCATATGAGGATTTGGGGGAGATTTGGGGGGATATAGGGGGGATTTGGGGGGGGTTGGCGGGAGTAGAGGGGTTTGGGGATGGATATGGAGACGTATGGGGGTATGGGCATTTTGGGGGAGGTTATGGGGATTTTGGGGGGGTCACGGGGGGAAATTGGCATTGGGGACGATATGCGGAGGGATATGGGGGGGTGGGGGATTATGGGGGTTATAGGGGCATTGGGGGTATCTGGGAATTTTTGGGGAGGATTTGGGGGGATCTGGGGAGGAAATGGGCATTGGGGGTGGGATATGGGGGGGTTGGGGATTCGAGGGAGGATACTGGGGGGCTATGGGGGGGATTTGAGGGGATATGGGGGAGTATGAGGGCTGGGGGGATATGGGGGGATTTGAGGGGGATATGGGTTTTTTGGGGGGGAGATATGGGGAGGCATGGGGGGATTTGGGGGAAGTATGGGGGGTTTGTGGGGGGATGTGGGGATTTGGGAGGGGATATGGGGGGGTATCGGGGCTGGGGGGATATGCGGGTTTGGGGGTGGATGTGGGGGGAATATGGGGGTTTTGGACGATTCTGGGGGGAGATATGGGGCGGTTACGGGGGGAAATGGGCATTGGGGGGCATATGGGGATTTGGGGGAGATATGCAGATTTGGGGAGGGATATTTGGGGGTATGGGGATTTTGGGGGAGGATATCGGGATTTTGGGGGGGGGGTTTGGGAAATTTGGGGATTTTGGGGAGGGATATGGGGATTTGGGGGGGGGTATGGGGGATTTTGGGGGGGGGGGGTTATGGGGGAGAAATTGGCATCGGGGGGGATATGAGGATTTGGGAGGGTATGGGGGGTTTGGGGGATTCTGGGGGTGATATGGGGTTGTTATGGTGCGGGAATGGGCATGGGGGGAGCATACGGCGATTTTGGGGGCATTTTGGGGGGGATGTAGGGGGAAATGGGATTTGGGGGTTTTGAGCAATTTTGGGGGGATATGGGGGTTTGGGGGCAGATATGGGGGGGGATATGAGGGGCTACGGGGGCAAATGGGCATTGGGGGGGCATATGGGCATTTTGGGTGGGTTATGGGGGAAATGGGGGAATTTGGGGGGGGGTATGAGGGGTTTGGGGGCAGATATGGGGCCGTATGGGGGGATATGGGGAGCATGGGGGGGTAATGGGGGTTTTGGGGGGAAGATATGGGGATTTGGGGGGGAAAATGGGGGGTTCAGGGGGAAATATGGGGGGGGGCTGTGCGGGGGAAATGGGGACTTGGGGGCAGATATGGGGCATTATGGGGGTATGGGGATTTTGGCGGAGGATATGGGGAGGAAATGGGCATTGGGAGGGATACTGGGATTTGGGGGGAGATATGGGGGGGTTGGAGGGTTATGGGGGGGGATATGGGGTTTGGGGGATGATATGGGGATTTTGTGGGGGATGGGGGGGGGTGGGATTTTGGGGAGGGATATGGGGGCCGTATGGGGGGCATATGGGGATTTGGGGGGGGATGTGGGGGTATGGGGTTTGGTGCGGGGATGTGGGGGCTATACGGGGGGATTTCAGGGGGGTATAGGGGGATTTTGGGGAGGGATATGGGGATTTGGGGGGGGTATGACGGTTTGGGGGCAGATAAGGGGCCGTATGAGGGGTCATGGGGATTTTGGGGGAGGATATGGGGATTTGGGGGGGATATTGGGGGAGATATGGAGGGATGTGGGGGTTTGGGGGGGGTATGTGGTGGATATGGGTGGGATATAGGAGGATTTGGGGGGGGGATGTGGGGGGGGAAATGGGGATTTGGGGGCAGATATGGGGCATTATGGGGGGGATATGGGGGGTTACGGGGGGAAATGGGCATTGGGGGGGCATATGGGCATTTTGGGTGGGTTATGGGGGGAAATGGGGGGATTTGGGGGCATATATGGGGGAGTATGGGGGGCAGATATGGGGGAGTATGGGGGGAATATGGGGGCGATTTGGGGGGATTTAGGGGGGATATGGGGGGTCTGGGAAGATTTTGGGGGGATATAGGAGGTTTGGGGGGATTTGGGGGGGGGACATAAGGGGGGAGTATGGGGGTTTGAGGGGGCAATGTGGGCGGGCTAGGGAGGATATGGGGGGGGGGTGGCTTTGGGGGGGGGGAAACAGAGTGGTTATGGGGTTTGGGGGGGAAGATATGATTTGGGGGAGAAAATGGATACGATTTGAGGGGGCACTGGGGGGAAATGGGATTTGAGGGGTTTGGTGGGGGATATTGGGGGATTTGGGGGGGATATGAGGGGTTTGGGGGGCATATGGGGATTTGGGAGGAGGATATGGGGATTTTTGGGGGGGCTTACATGGGGCAAATTGGCATTGGGGGGGATATGGGGGCATGTGGGGGATTTTTGGGGGGGGATGGGGGGGTGGGGATATGGGAGGTTGGGGGGTGTATAGGGGGGATTTGGGGGGGTATGGGGGGTTACAGGGGGAAAATGGGCATTCGGGGATTTTAGGGGGTGGTATGGGGGTTTTGGGGGATTCTGGGGGGGGGTATGGGGGTGTAAAGGGGGGGCTCCAGGGGGGAAATGAGGGTTTGGGGGGGAATATGGGGGTGTATGGGGGGGTTACGAGGAGGGGCATTGGGGGCATTGGGGATTTGGGGAGGGGTATGGGGATTTGGGGGGGGAATATGTGGGGGCTGAAGAGGGGTGTGGGGGCAGATATGGCGGGGTATGGGGGGATCTGGGGGGGATATGGTTTTATTGGGGGGGGGTATAGGGTGGATTTGGGGAGTTTGCGGGGATTTGGAGGACGTATGGGGGGGGTATGGGGGGTTTGGGGGGTGTATGGGGGGGATTTGGGGGTCTGGAGAGCATTTGGGGGAGATAATCGGGATTTTGGGGAGGGATATGGGGGCCGTATGGGGGGCATATGAGGATTTGGGGGAGATTTGGGGGGATATAGGGGGGATTTGGGGGGGGTTGGCGGGAGTAGAGGGGGTTTGGGGATGGATATGGAGACGTATGGGGGGGTATGGGCATTCTGGGGGAGGTTATGGGGATTTTGGGGGGTCACGGGGGGAAATTGGCATTGGGGACGATATGCGGAGGGATATGGGGGGGGTGGGGGATTATGGGGGGTTATAGGGGCATTGGGGGTATCTGGGAATTTTTGGGGAGGATTTGGGGGGATCTGGGGAGGAAATGGGCATTGGGGGTGGGATATGGGGGTTGGGGATTCGAGGGAGGATACTGGGGGGCTATGGGGGGATTTGAGGGGATATGGGGGGAGTATGAGGGCTGGGGGGGATATGGGGGGATTTGAGGGGGATATGGGTTTTTTTGGGGGGGGAGATATGGGGAGGCATGGGGGGGATTTGGGGGAAGTATGGGGGGTTTGTGGGGGGATGTGGGGATTTGGGAGGGGATATGGGGGGGTATGGGGGCTGGGGGGGATATGCGGGTTTGGGGGTGGATGTGGGGGGAATATGGGGGTTTTGGACGATTCTGGGGGAGATATGGGGCGGTTACGGGGGGAAATGGGCATTGGGGGGCATATGGGGATTTGGGGGAGATATGCAGATTTGGGGAGGGATATTTGGGGGTATGGGGATTTTGGGGGAGGATATCGGGATTTTGGGGGGGTTTGGGGAGATTTGGGGATTTTGGGGAGGGATATGGGGATTTGGGAGCAGATATGGGGCTATATGGGGGGGTATGGGGATGAAATTGGCATCGGGGGGGATATGAGGATTTGGGAGGGTATGAGGGGTTTGGGGGATTCTGGGGGCATATGGGGTTGTTATGGTGCGGGAATGGGCATGGGGGGAGCATACGGCGATTTTGGGGGCATTTTGGGGGGGATGTAGGGGGAAATGGGATTTGGGGGTTTTGAGCAATTTTGGGGGGATATGGGGGTTTGGGGGCAGATATGGGGGGGATATGAGGGGCTACGGGGGGCAAATGGGCATTGGGGGGCATATGGGCATTTTGGGTGGGTTATGGGGGGAAATGGGGGAATTTGGGGGGGTATGAGGGGTTTGGGGGCAGATATGGGGCCGTATGGGGGGGATATGGGGAGCATGGGGGGGTAATGGGGGTTTTGGGGGGAAGATATGGGGATTTGGGGGGGGAAAATGGGGGGTTCAGGGGGAAATATGGGGGGGCTGTGCGGGGGAAATGGGGACTTGGGGGCAGATATGGGGCATTATGGGGGGTATGGGGATTTTGGCGGAGGATATGGGGAGGAAATGGGCATTGGGAGGGATACTGGGATTTGGGGGGAGATATGGGGGGGTTGGAGGGTTATGGGGGGGATATGGGGTTTGGGGGATGATATGGGGATTTTGTGGGGGATGGGGGGAAATTGGGATTTTGGGGAGGGATATGGGGGCCGTATGGGGGGCATATGGGGATTTGGGGGGGATGTGGGGGTATGGGGTTTGGTGCGGGGATGTGGGGGCTATACGGGGGATTTCAGGGGGGTATAGGGGGATTTTGGGGAGGGATATGGGGATTTGGGGGGTATGACGGTTTGGGGGCAGATAAGGGGCCGTATGAGGGGTCATGAGGATTTTGGGGGAGGATATGGGGATTTGGGGGGATATTGGGGGGAGATATGGAGGGATGTGGGAAGGAAAGGGGGATTTTGGGGAGGGATATGGGATTTGGGAGGGGGTATGAGGGGTTTGGGGGCAGATAAGGGACCGTATCGGGGGTATGGGGATTTTGGGGGAGGATATGGGGATTTTGGGGGGGGTATGTGGTGGATATGGGTGGCATATAGGAGGATTTGGGGGGGATGTGGGGGAAATGGGAATTTGGGGGCAGATATGGGGCATTATGGGGGGGATATGGGGGGGGTTACGGGGGGAAATGGGCATTGGGGGGGCATATGGGTACTTTGGGTGGGTTATGGGGGAAATGGGGGGTATGAGGGGTTTGGGGGCAGATATGGGGCCGTATGTGGGGCAGATACGGGGGGATTTGGGAAGATTTTGGGGGGATATAGGAGGTTTGTGGGGATTTGGGGGGGACATAAGGGGAGTATGGGGGTTTGAGGGCAGACTGTGGGGGGGCTGGGGAGGATATGGGGAGGGTTGGGGGTAATTTGGGGGGGCTTTGGGGGAACTATGGGACTGTATGGGGGGTATGAGGATTTTGGGGGAGGATATGGGGATTTTGGGGGGTTACGGGGGGAAATTGGCATCGGGGGGTGGATATGGGGATTTGGGGGTACGGGGGAATTTTGGAGGGGGATGTAGGGGGAAATGGGTTTGAGAGGGTTGTGGGGGTTTTGGGAAATTTTGGGGGGGATTTGGGGGGGGATTTGGGGGGGGAAGAGGGGTTTGGGGGCAGATATGGGGCCGTATGGTGCGTCCTGTGGATTTTGGGGGAGGATATGGGGATTTGGGGGGGATATTGGGGGAGATATGGAGGGATGTGGGGGTTTGGGGGTATGTGGTGGATATGGGTGGGATATAGGAGGATTTGGGGGGGGGATGTGGGGGGAAATGGGGATTTGGGGGCAGATATGGGGCATTATGGGGGGGGATATGGGGGGGTTATGGGGGGGGGAAATGGGCATTGGGGGGGTATGGGCATATTGGGTGGGTTATAGGGGGGTATGAGGGGTTTGGGGGCAGATATGGGGGAGTATGGGGGGCAGATATGGGGGGTTCGGGGGGAATATGGGGGCGATTTGGGGGGGGGATTTAGGGGGATATGGGGGTCTGGGAAGATTTTTGTGGGATATAGGAGGTTTGGGGGGGGGATTTGGGGGGGACAGGGGGGGAGTATGGGGGTTTGAGGGGGCAATGTGGGGGGGCTGGGGAGGATATGGGGGTTGGGGGGAAACAGAGTGGTTATGGGGTTTTGGGGGGAAGATATGGGGATTTGGGGGAGAAAATGGGGGGTTCAGGGGGAAATATGAGGGGGATGTGCGGGGGAAATGGGGATTTGGGGACAGACATGGGGCATTATGGGGGGGATATGGGGGGGGGTTACGGGGGGAAATGGGCATTGGGGGGCATATGGGCATTTTGGGTGGGTTATGGGGGGTAATGGAGGTTTTGGGGGGAAGATATGGGGATTTAGGGGAGGATATGGGGGAAATGGGGATCTGGGGAGGGATACGGGGCCATATGGGGGGGATGGAGATTTGGGGGAAGGATATGGGGATTCTGGGGGGGCTTACATGGGGCAAATTGGCATTGGGGGGGATATGGGGGCATGTGGGGGATTTTTGGGGGGGATAGGGGGCCTTGGTGGGGATACAGGGGGGGATATGGGAGGTTGGGGGTGTATAGGGGGATTTGGGGGGGTATGGGGGGTTACAGGGGGAAAATGGGCATTGGGGATTTGGGGAGGGGTATGGGGATTTGGGGGGAATATGGGGGGGGTGAAGAGGGGTGTGGGGGCAGATATGGCGGGGTATGGGGGGATCTGGGGGGGATATGGTTTTATTGGGGGGTATAGGGTGGATTTGGGGAGTTTGCGGGGATTTGGAGGGACGTATGGGGGGGGAGTATGGGGGGTTTGGGGGGGGTGTATGGGGGGATTTGGGGGTCTGGAGAGCATTTGGGGGAGATAATCGGGATTTTGGGGAGGGATATGGGGGCCGTATGGGGGGCATATGAGGATTTGGGGGAGATTTGGGGGATATAGGGGGGATTTGGGGGGGGGTTGGCGGGAGTAGAGGGGGTTTGGGGATGGATATGGAGACGTATGGGGATTTCGGGGGGGGAGGTTATGGGGATTTTTGGGGGATCACGGGGGAAATTGGCATCGGGGGGGATATGGGGAGGGATATGGGGGTGGGGGATTATGGGGGTTATAGGGGCATTGGGGGTATCTGGGAATTTTTGGGGAGGATTTGGGGGGATCTGGGGAGGAAATGGGCATTGGGGGTGGGATATGGGGGGGGTTGGGGATTTGAGGGGAGGGATACTGGGGGGCTATGGGGGGGGATTTGAGGGGATATGGGGGGAGTATGAGGGCTGGGGGGATATGGGGGGATTTGGGGGGATGGGTTTTTTTGGGGGGGGGGGGAGATATGGGGAGGCGTGGGGGGGATTTGGGGGAAGTATGGGGGGTTTGTGGGGGGATGTGGGGATTTGGGAGGGGATATAGGGGGGTATGGGGGCTGGGGGGGATATGCGGGTTTGGGGGTGGATGTGGGGGGAATATGGGGGTTTTGGGCGATTCTGGGGGGGAGATATGGGGCGGTTACGGGGGGAAATGGGCATTGGGGGGCATATGGGGATTTGGGGGAGATATGCAGATTTGGGGAGGGATATGTGGGGGTATGGGGATTTTGGGGGAGGATATCGGGATTTTGGGGGGGGGGGGGTTTGGGGAGATTTGGGGATTTTGGGGAGGGATATGGGGATTTGGGAGCAGATATGGGGCTATATGGGGGGGGTATGGGGATGAAATTGGCATCGGGGGGGATATGAGGATTTGTGGGGGTATGGGGGGTTTGGGGGATTCTGGGGGGATATGGGGTTGTTATGGTGCGGGAATGGGCATGGGGGAGCATACGGCGATTTTGGGGGGATTTTGGGGGGGGATGTAGGGGGAAATGGGATTTGGGGGTTTTGAGCAATTTTGGGGGGATATGGGGGTTTGGGGGCAGATATGGGGGGGATATGAGGGGCTACGGGGGCAAATGGGCATTGGGGGGGCATATGGGCATTTTGGGTGGGTTATGGGGGAAATGGGGGAATTTGGGGGGGGTATGAGGGGTTTGGGGGCAGATATGGGGCCGTATGGGGGGGATATGGGGAGCATGGGGGGGTAATGGGGGTTTTGGGGGAAGATATGGGGATTTGGGGGGGAAAATGGGGGGTTCAGGGGAAATATGGGGGGCTGTGCGGGGGTAATGGGGACTTGGGGGCAGATATGGGGCATTATGGGGGGGTATGGGGATTTTGGCGGAGGATATGGGGAGGAAATGGGCATTGGGAGGGATACTGGGATTTGGGGGGAGATATGGGGGGGTTGGAGGGTTATGGGGGGGGATATGGGGTTTGGGGGGATGATATGGGGATTTTGTGGGGGATGGGGGAAATTGGGATTTTGGGGAGGGATATGGGGGCCGTATGGGGGGCATATGGGGATTTGGGGGGGGATGTGGGGGTATGGGGTTTGGTGCGGGGATGTGGGGGCTATACGGGGGATTTCAGGGGGGTATAGGGGGATTTTGGGGAGGGATATGGGGATTTGGGGGGGTATGACGGTTTGGGGGCAGATAAGGGGCCGTATGAGGGGTCATGGGGATTTTGGGGGAGGATATGGGGATTTGGGGGGGGATATTGGGGGGAGATATGGAGGGATGTGGGGGTTTGGGGGGTATGTGGTGGATATGGGTGGGATATAGGAGGATTTGGGGGGGGGGGATGTGGGGGGAAATGGGGATTTGGGGGCAGATATGGGGCATTATGGGGGGGGGGGATATGGGGGGGGTTACGGGGGGAAATGGGCATTGGGGGGCATATGGGCATTTTGGGTGGGTTATGGGGGGAAATGGGGGATTTGGGGGCATATATGGGGGAGTATGGGGGGCAGATATGGGGAGTATGGGGGGAATATGGGGGCGATTTGGGGGGATTTAGGGGGGATATGGGGGGTCTGGGAAGATTTTAGGGGGATATAGGAGGTTTGGGGGGATTTGGGGGGGACAGGGGGGGGAGTATGGGGGTTTGAGGGGGCAATGTGGGCGGGCTAGGGAGGATATGGGGGGGCTTTGGGGGGAAACAGAGTGGTTATGGGGATTTGGGGGGAATATGAAGGAAACTGGATACGATTTGGGGGGGCACTGGGGGGATTTTGGGGGTTTGGTGGGGGATATTGGGGGATTTGGGGGGGATATGAGGGGTTTGGGGGAGGTATGGGGATTTGGGAGGAGGATATGGGGATTTTTGGGGGGCTTACATGGGGCAAATTGGCATTGGGGGGATATGGGGGCATGTGGGGGATTTTTGGGGGGGATGGGGGGGATATGGGAGGTTGGGGGTGTATAGGGGGATTTGGGGGGGGTATGGGGGGTTACAGGGGGAAAATGGGCATTCGGGGATTTTAGGGGGTGGTATGGGGGTTTTGGGGGATTCTGGGGGGGGTATGGGGGTGTAAAGGGGGGCTCCAAGGGGGAAATGAGGGTTTGGGGGGGGAATATGGGGGTGTATGGGGGGGTTACGAGGAGGGGCATTGGGGGCATTGGGGATTTGGGGAGGGGTATGGGGATTTGGGGGGAATATGTGGGGGCTGAAGAGGGGTGTGGGGGCAGATATGGCGGGGTATGGGGGGATCTGGGGGGGGATATGGTTTTATTGGGGGGGGTATAGGGTGGATTTGGGGGGTTTGCGGGGATTTGGAGGGGGGACGTATGGGGGGAGTATGGGGGGTTTGGGGGGTGTATGGGGGGATTTGGGGGTCTGGAGAGCATTTGGGGGAGATAATCGGGATTTTGGGGAGGGATATGGGGGCCGTATGGGGGGCATATGAGGATTTGGGGGAGATTTGGGGGGATACAGGGGATTTGGGGGGGTTGGCGGGAGTAGAGGGGGTTTGGGGATGGATATGGAGACGTATGGGGGGTATGGGCATTTTGGGGGAGGTTATGGGGATTTTGGGGGTCACGGGGGGAAATTGGCATTGGGGACGATATGCGGAGGGATATGGGGGGGTGGGGGATTATGGGGGGTTATAGGGGCATTGGGGGTATCTGGGAATTTTTGGGGAGGATTTGGGGGGATCTGGGGAGGAAATGGGCATTGGGGGTGGGATATGGGGGGGTTGGGGATTCGAGGGAGGATACTGGGGGGCTATGGGGGGGATTTGAGGGGATATGGGGGGAGTATGAGGGCTGGGGGGATATGGGGGGATTTGAGGGGGATATGGGTTTTTTGGGGGGAGATATGGGGAGGCATGGGGGGGGATTTGGGGGAAGTATGGGGGGGTTTGTGGGGGGATGTGGGGATTTGGGAGGGGATATGGGGGGGTATGGGGGCTGGGGGGGATATGCGGGTTTGGGGGTGGATGTGGGGGGAATATGGGGGTTTTGGACGATTCTGGGGGGAGATATGGGGGGGCGGTTACGGGGGGAAATGGGCATTGGGGGGCATATGGGGATTTGGGGGAGATATGCAGATTTGGGGAGGGATATTTGGGGGTATGGGGATTTTGGGGGGGTTATGGGGGAGAAATTGGCATCGGGGGGATATGAGGATTTGGGAGGGTATGAGGGGTTTGGGGGATTCTGGGGGGGCATATGGGGTTGTTATGGTGCGGGAATGGGCATGGGGGGAGCATACGGCGATTTTGGGGGCATTTTGGGGGGGATGTAGGGGGAAATGGGATTTGGGGGTTTTGAGCAATTTTGGGGGGATATGGGGGTTTGGGGGCAGATATGGGGGGGATATGAGGGGCTACGGGGGGCAAATGGGCATTGGGGGGGCATATGGGCATTTTGGGTGGGTTATGGGGGGGAAATGGGGGAATTTGGGGGGGTATGAGGGGTTTGGGGGCAGATATGGGGCCGTATGGGGGGGATATGGGGAGCATGGGGGGGTAATGGGGGTTTTGGGGGGAAGATATGGGGATTTGGGGGGAAAATGGGGGTTCAGGGGGAAATATGGGGGGGCTGTGCGGGGGAAATGGGGACTTGGGGGCAGATATGGGGCATTATGGGGGGGTATGGGGAGGAAATGGGCATTGGGAGGGATACTGGGATTTGGGGGGAGATATGGGGGGGTTGGAGGGTTATGGGGGGATATGGGGTTTGGGGGATGATATGGGGATTTTGTGGGGGATGGGGGGAAATTGGGATTTTGGGGAGGGATATGGGGGCCGTATGGGGGGCATATGGGGATTTGGGGGGTATGACGGTTTGGGGGCAGATAAGGGGCCGTATGAGGGGTCATGGGGATTTTGGGGGAGGATATGGGGATTTGGGGGGGATATTGGGGGGAGATATGGAGGGATGTGGGAAGGAAAGGGGGATTTTGGGGAGGGATATGGGATTTGGGAGGGGGTATGAGGGGTTTGGGGGCAGATAAGGGACCGTATCGGGGGTATGGGGATTTTGGGGGAGGATATGGGGATTTTGGGGGGGGGGTATGTGGTGGATATGGGTGGCATATAGGAGGATTTGGGGGGGATGTGGGGGAAATGGGAATTTGGGGGCAGATATGGGGCATTATGGGGGGGATATGGGGGGTTACGGGGGGAAATGGGCATTGGGGGGCATATGGGTACTTTGGGTGGGTTATGGGGGAAATGGGGGGTATGAGGGGTTTGGGGGCAGATATGGGGCCGTATGTGGGGCAGATACGGGGGGGATTTGGGAAGATTTTGGGGGGATATAGGAGGTTTGTGGGGATTTGGGGGGGACATAAGGGGAGTATGGGGGTTTGAGGGCAGACTGTGGGGGGGCTGGGGAGGATATGGGGAGGGTTGGGGGTAATTTGGGGGGGCTTTGGGGGAACTATGGGACTGTATGGGGGGGGTATGAGGATTTTGGGGGAGGATATGGGGATTTTGGGGGGGGGGGTTACGGGGGGGGGAAATTGGCATCGGGGGGTGGATATGGGGATTTGGGGGGGGTACGGGGGGAATTTTGGAGGGGGATGTAGGGGGAAATGGGTTTGAGAGGGTTGTGGGGGTTTTGGGAAATTTTGGGGGGATTTGGGGGGGGATTTGGGGGGGGGGGAAGAGGGGTTTGGGGGCAGATATGGGGCCGTATGGTGCGTCCTGTGGATTTTGGGGGAGGATATGGGGATTTGGGGGGGATATTGGGGGGAGATATGGAGGGATGTGGGGGTTTGGGGGGGGGTATGTGGTGGATATGGGTGGGATATAGGAGGATTTGGGGGGGGGGGGGATGTGGGGGGAAATGGGGATTTGGGGGCAGATATGGGGCATTATGGGGGGGGATATGGGGGGGGGGTTACGGGGGGAAATGGGCATTGGGGGGGTATGGGCATTTTGGGTGGGTTATAGGGGGTATGAGGGGTTTGGGGGCAGATATGGGGGAGTATGGGGGGCAGATATGGGGGTTCGGGGGAATATGGGGGCGATTTGGGGGGGGGGATTTAGGGGGGATATGGGGGTCTGGGAAGATTTTGTGGGATATAGGAGGTTTGGGGGGGGATTTGGGGGGGACAGGGGGAGTATGGGGGTTTGAGGGGGCAATGTGGGGGGGCTGGGGAGGATATGGGGGGGTTGGGGGGAAACAGAGTGGTTATGGGGTTTTGGGGGGAAGATATGGGGATTTGGGGGAGAAAATGGGGGGTTCAGGGGGAAATATGAGGGGGGATGTGCGGGGAAATGGGGATTTGGGGACAGACATGGGGCATTATGGGGGGGATATGGGGGGTTACGGGGGGAAATGGGCATTGGGGGGGCATATGGGCATTTTGGGTGGGTTATGGGGGTAATGGAGGTTTTGGGGGGAAGATATGGGGATTTAGGGGGAGGATATGGGGGAAATGGGGATCTGGGGAGGGATACGGGGCCATATGGGGGGGATGGAGATTTGGGGGAAGGATATGGGGATTCTGGGGGGCTTACATGGGGCAAATTGGCATTGGGGGGGGATATGGGGGCATGTGGGGGGATTTTTGGGGGGGATAGGGGGCCTTGGTGGGGATACAGGGGGGGATATGGGAGGTTGGGGGTGTATAGGGGGGATTTGGGGGGTATGGGGGGTTACAGGGGGAAAATGGGCATTGGGGATTTGGGGAGGGGTATGGGGATTTGGGGGGGGAATATGGGGGGGGGGGTGAAGAGGGGTGTGGGGGCAGATATGGCGGGGTATGGGGGGGATCTGGGGGGGGATATGGTTTTATTGGGGGGGGTATAGGGTGGATTTGGGGAGTTTGCGGGGATTTGGAGGACGTATGGGGGGGGAGTATGGGGGGTTTGGGGGGGTGTATGGGGGGATTTGGGGGTCTGGAGAGCATATGGGGGGGATAATCGGGATTTTGGGGAGGGATATGGGGGCCGTATGGGGGGCATATGAGGATTTGGGGGAGATTTGGGGGGATATGGGGGATTTGGGGGGGGGTTGGCGGGAGTAGAGGGGTTTGGGGATGGATATGGAGACGTATGGGGATTTCGGGGGAGGTTATGGGGATTTTTGGGGGATCACGGGGGGGAAATTGGCATCGGGGGGATATGGGGAGGGATATGGGGGGTGGGGGATTATGGGGGGTTATAGGGGCATTGGGGGTATCTGGGAATTTTTGGGGAGGATTTGGGGGGATCTGGGGAGGAAATGGGCATTGGGGGTGGGATATGGGGGGGTTGGGGATTTGAGGGGTATGGGGGATTTGAGGGGGATATGGGTATTTTGGGGGGAGATATGGGGAGGCGTGGGGGGATTTGGGGGAAGTATGGGGGGTTTGTGGGGGGATGTGGGGATTTGGGAGGGGATATGGGGGGGGGTATGGGGGCTGGGGGGGATATGCGGGTTTGGGGGTGGATGTGGGGGGAATATGGGGGTTTTGGGCGATTCTGGGGGGAGATATGGGGCGGTTACGGGGGGGGAAATGGGCATTGGGGGGCATATGGGGATTTGGGGGAGATATGCAGATTTGGGGAGGGATATGTGGGGGTATGGGGATTTTGGGGGAGGATATCGGGATTTTGGGGGGGTTTGGGGAGATTTGGGGATTTTGGGGAGGGATATGGGGATTTGGGAGCAGATATGGGGCTATATGGGGGGTATGGGGATGAAATTGGCATCGGGGGGATATGAGGATTTGTGGGGGTATGGGGGGTTTGGGGGATTCTGGGGGGATATGGGGTTGTTATGGTGCGGGAATGGGCATGGGGGGAGCATACGGCGATTTTGGGGGGATTTTGGGGGGGGGATGTAGGGAAATGGGATTTGGGGGTTTTGAGCAATTTTGGGGGGATATGGGGGTTTGGGGGCAGATATGGGGGGGATATGAGGGGCTACGGGGGGCAAATGGGCATTGGGGGGGCATATGGGCATTTTGGGTGGGTTATGGGGGGGAAATGGGGGAATTTGGGGGGGGGGGTATGAGGGGTTTGGGGGCAGATATGGGGCCGTATGGGGGGGATATGGGGAGCATGGGGGGTAATGGGGGTTTTGGGGGGAAGATATGGGGATTTGGGGGGGAAATGGGGGGTTCAGGGGGAAATATGGGGGGGCTGTGCGGGGGTAATGGGGACTTGGGGGCAGATATGGGGCATTATGGGGGGGTATGGGGATTTTGGCGGAGGATATGGGGAGGAAATGGGCATTGGGAGGGATACTGGGATTTGGGGGAGATATGGGGGGTTGGAGGGGTTATGGGGGGGGATATGGGGTTTGGGGGATGATATGGGGATTTTGTGGGGGATGGGGGGGAAATTGGGATTTTGGGGAGGGATATGGGGGCCGTATGGGGGGCATATGGGGATTTGGGGGGGGGATGTGGGGGTATGGGGTTTGGTGCGGGGATGTGGGGGCTATACGGGGGATTTCAGGGGGGTATAGGGGGATTTTGGGGAGGGATATGGGGATTTGGGGGGGTATGACGGTTTGGGGGCAGATAAGGGGCCGTATGAGGGGTCATGGGGATTTTGGGGGAGGATATGGGGATTTGGGGGGGATATTGGGGGGAGATATGGAGGGATGTGGGGGTTTGGGGGGGTATGTGGTGGATATGGGTGGGATATAGGAGGATTTGGGGGGGGGATGTGGGGGAAATGGGGATTTGGGGGCAGATATGGGGCATTATGGGGGGGGATATGGGGGGTTACGGGGGGAAATGGGCATTGGGGGGGCATATGGGCATTTTGGGTGGGTTATGGGGGGAAATGGGGGATTTGGGGGCATATATGGGGGAGTATGGGGGGCAGATATGGGGGAGTATGGGGGGAATATGGGGGCGATTTGGGGGGATTTAGGGGGGATATGGGGGGTCTGGGAAGATTTTGGGGGGATATAGGAGGTTTGGGGGGGATTTGGGGGGGACAGGGGAGTATGGGGGTTTGAGGGGGCAATGTGGGCGGGCTAGGGAGGATATGGGGGGGGGGCTTTGGGGGGAAACAGAGTGGTTATGGGGATTTGGGGGGAATATGGGGATTTGGGGGAAACTGGATACGATTTGGGGGGGGCACTGGGGGGGGGATTTTGGGGGTTTGGTGGGGGATATTGGGGGATTTGGGGGGGGATATGAGGGGTTTGGGGAGGTATGGGGATTTGGGAGGAGGATATGGGGATTTTTGGGGGGCTTACATGGGGCAAATTGGCATTGGGGGGGGGGATATGGG
This sequence comes from Anser cygnoides, assembly GCF_040182565.1. NCBI lineage: Eukaryota > Metazoa > Chordata > Aves > Anseriformes > Anatidae > Anser > Anser cygnoides. The sequence goes on along the minus strand of NC_089900.1, from coordinate 4,337,073 downwards.
GGCATGTGGGGGATTTTTGGGGGGGATGGGGGGGATATGGGAGGTTGGGGGTGTATAGGGGGGATTTGGGGGGGTATGGGGGGGTTACAGGGGAAAATGGGCATTCGGGGATTTTAGGGGGTGGTATGGGGGTTTTGGGGGATTCTGGGGGGGTATGGGGGTGTAAAGGGGGGCTCCAAGGGGGAAATGAGGGTTTGGGGGGGGGAATATGGGGGTGTATGGGGGTTACGAGGAGGGGCATTGGGGATTTGGGGAGGGGTATGGGGATTTGGGGGGGAATATGGGGGGGGTGAAGAGGGGTGTGGGGGCAGATATGGCGGGGGTATGGGGGGATCTGGGGGGGGATATGGTTTTTGGGGGGGGTATAGGGTGGATTTGGGGGTTTGCGGGGGATTTGGAGGACGTATGGGGGAGTATGGGGGGTTTGGGGGTGTATGGGGGGATTTGGGGGTCTGGAGAGCATTTGGGGGAGATAATCGGGATTTTGGGGAGGGATATGGGGGCCGTATGGGGGGCATATGAGGATTTGGGGGAGATTTGGGGGGATATAGGGGGGATTTGGGGGGGGTTGGCGGGAGTAGAGGGGTTTGGGGATGGATATGGAGACGTATGGGGATTTCGGGGGAGGTTATGGGGATTTTTGGGGGATCACGGGGGGAAATTGGCATCGGGGGGGGATATGGGGAGGATATGGGGGGTGGGGGATTATGGGGGGTTATAGGGGCATTGGGGGTATCTGGGAATTTTTGGGGAGGATTTGGGGGGATCTGGGGAGGAAATGGGCATTGGGGGTGGGATATGGGGGGGGTTGGGGATTTGAGGGGTATGGGGGATTTGAGGGGGGATATGGGTATTTTTGGGGGGAGATATGGGGAGGCGTGGGGGGGATTTGGGGGAAGTATGGGGGGTTTGTGGGGGGATGTGGGGATTTGGGAGGGGATATAGGGGGGTATGGGGGCTGGGGGGGATATGCGGGTTTGGGGGTGGATGTGGGGGGAATATGGGGGTTTTGGGCGATTCTGGGGGGGGGAGATATGGGGGCGGTTACGGGGGAAATGGGCATTGGGGGGCATATGGGGATTTGGGGGAGATATGCAGATTTGGGGAGGGATATGTGGGGGTATGGGGATTTTGGGGGAGGATATCGGGATTTTGGGGGGGGGTTTGGGGAGATTTGGGGATTTTGGGGAGGGATATGGGGATTTGGGAGCAGATATGGGGCTATATGGGGGGGTATGGGGATGAAATTGGCATCGGGGGGGATATGAGGATTTGTGGGGGTATGGGGGGTTTGGGGGATTCTGGGGGGATATGGGGTTGTTATGGTGCGGGAATGGGCATGGGGGGAGCATACGGCGATTTTGGGGGGATTTTGGGGGGGATGTAGGGGGAAATGGGATTTGGGGGTTTTGAGCAATTTTGGGGGGATATGGGGGTTTGGGGGCAGATATGGGGGGGATATGAGGGGCTACGGGGGCAAATGGGCATTGGGGGGGCATATGGGCATTTTGGGTGGGTTATGGGGGGGAAATGGGGGAATTTGGGGGGGTATGAGGGGTTTGGGGGCAGATATGGGGCTGTATGGGGGGGATATGGGGAGCATGGGGGGGTAATGGGGGTTTTGGGGGGAAGATATGGGGATTTGGGGGGAAAATGGGGGGTTCGGGGGGGGAAATATGGGGGGGCTGTGCGGGGAAATGGGGACTTGGGGGCAGATATGGGGCATTATGGGGGGGTATGGGGATTTTGGCGGAGGATATGGGGAGGAAATGGGCATTGGGAGGGATACTGGGATTTGGGGGGAGATATGGGGGGTTGGAGGGTTATGGGGGGGATATGGGGTTTGGGGGATGATATGGGGATTTTGTGGGGGATGGGGGGGGAAATTGGGATTTTGGGGAGGGATATGGGGGCCGTATGGGGGGCATATGGGGATTTGGGGGGGGATGTGGGGGTATGGGGTTTGGTGCGGGGATGTGGGGGCTATACGGGGGATTTCAGGGGGGTATAGGGGGATTTTGGGGAGGGATATGGGGATTTGGGGGGGGGGTATGACGGTTTGGGGGCAGATAAGGGGCCGTATGAGGGGTCATGGGGATTTTGGGGGAGGATATGGGGATTTGGGGGGGATATTGGGGGAGATATGGAGGGATGTGGGGGTTTGGGGGGTATGTGGTGGATATGGGTGGGATATAGGAGGATTTGGGGGGGGGATGTGGGGGGGAAATGGGGATTTGGGGGCAGATATGGGGCATTATGGGGGGGATATGGGGGGGTTACGGGGGGGAAATAGGCATTGGGGGGGCATATGGGCATTTTGGGTGGGTTATGGGGGGGAAATGGGGAATTTGGGGGCATATATGGGGGAGTATGGGGGGCAGATATGGGGGAGTATGGGGGGAATATGGGGGCGATTTGGGGGGATTTAGGGGGGATATGGGGGGTCTGGGAAGATTTTGGGGGGGATATAGGAGGTTTGGGGGGGGATTTGGGGGGGACAGGGGGGGAGTATGGGGGTTTGAGGGGGCAATGTGGGCGGGCTAGGGAGGATATGGGGGGGGGCTTTGGGGGGAAACAGAGTGGTTATGGGGATTTGGGGGGAATATGAAGGAAACTGGATACGATTTGGGGGGCACTGGGGGGATTTTGGGGGTTTGGTGGGGGATATTGGGGGATTTGGGGGGGATATGAGGGGTTTGGGGGAGGTATGGGGATTTGGGAGGAGGATATGGGGATTTTTGGGGGGCTTACATGGGGCAAATTGGCATTGGGGGGGATATGGGGGCATGTGGGGGATTTTTGGGGGGGATGGGGGGGATATGGGAGGTTGGGGGTGTATAGGGGGGATTTGGGGGGGTATGGGGGGTTACAGGGGGAAAATGGGCATTCGGGGGATTTTAGGGGGTGGTATGGGGGTTTTGGGGGATTCTGGGGGGGGGTATGGGGGTGTAAAGGGGGGGGGGCTCCAAGGGGGAAATGAGGGTTTGGGGGGGGAATATGGGGGTGTATGGGGGGGTTACGAGGAGGGGCATTGGGGGCATTGGGGATTTGGGGAGGGGTATGGGGATTTGGGGGGGGGAATATGTGGGGGCTGAAGAGGGGTGTGGGGGCAGATATGGCGGGGTATGGGGGGATCTGGGGGGATATTGTTTTTTGGGGGGGGGTATAGGGTGGATTTGGGGGGTTTGCGGGGATTTGGAGGACGTATGGGGGGAGTATGGGGGGTTTGGGGGGGGTGTATGGGGGGGATTTGGGGGTCTGGAGAGCATTTGGGGGAGATAATCGGGATTTTGGGGAGGGATATGGGGGCCGTATGGGGGGCATATGAGGATTTGGGGGAGATTTGGGGGGATATAGGGGGGATTTGGGGGGGGGGGGTTGGCGGGAGTAGAGGGGGTTTGGGGATGGATATGGAGACGTATGGGGGGGTATGGGCATTTTGGGGGAGGTTATGGGGATTTTGGGGGGGTCACGGGGGGAAATTGGCATTGGGGACGATATGCGGAGGGATATGGGGGTGGGGGATTATGGGGGGTTATAGGGGCATTGGGGGTATCTGGGAATTTTTGGGGAGGATTTGGGGGGGATCTGGGGAGGAAATGGGCATTGGGGGTGGGATATGGGGGGGTTGGGGATTCGAGGGAGGATACTGGGGGGCTATGGGGGGGATTTGAGGGGATATGGGGGAGTATGAGGGCTGGGGGGATATGGGGGGGGATTTGAGGGGGATATGGGTTTTTTGGGGGGGAGATATGGGGAGGCATGGGGGGATTTGGGGGAAGTATGGGGGGTTTGTGGGGGGATGTGGGGATTTGGGAGGGGATATGGGGGGGGTATCGGGGCTGGGGGGGATATGCGGGTTTGGGGGTGGATGTGGGGGGAATATGGGGGTTTTGGACGATTCTGGGGGGAGATATGGGGCGGTTACGGGGGGAAATGGGCATTGGGGGGCATATGGGGATTTGGGGGAGATATGCAGATTTGGGGAGGGATATTTGGGGGTATGGGGATTTTGGGGGAGGATATCGGGATTTTGGGGGGGGGTTTGGGAGCAGATATGGGGCTATATATGGGGGGGGTATGGGGATTTTGGGGGGGGGTTATGGGGGAGAAATTGGCATCGGGGGGATATGAGGATTTGGGAGGGTATGAGGGGTTTGGGGGATTCTGGGGGGCATATGGGGTTGTTATGGTGCGGGAATGGGCATGGGGGAGCATACGGCGATTTTGGGGAGCATTTTGGGGGGGGATGTAGGGGGAAATGGGATTTGGGGGTTTTGAGCAATTTTGGGGGGATATGGGGGTTTGGGGGCAGATATGGGGGGGATATGAGGGGCTACGGGGGGCAAATGGGCATTGGGGGGCATATGGGCATTTTGGGTGGGTTATGGGGGAAATGGGGAATTTGGGGGGGGTATGAGGGGTTTGGGGGCAGATATGGGGCCGTATGGGGGGGATATGGGGAGCATGGGGGGGTAATGGGGGTTTTGGGGGGAAGATATGGGGATTTGGGGGGGAAAATGGGGGGTTCAGGGGGAAATATGGGGGGGCTGTGCGGGGGAAATGGGGACTTGGGGGCAGATATGGGGCATTATGGGGGGGTATGGGGAGGAAATGGGCATTGGGAGGGATACTGGGATTTGGGGGGAGATATGGGGGGGTTGGAGGGTTATGGGGGGATATGGGGTTTGGGGGATGATATGGGGATTTTGTGGGGGATGGGGGGGGGGTGGGATTTTGGGGAGGGATATGGGGGCCGTATGGGGGGCATATGGGGATTTGGGGGGGGGGATGTGGGGGTATGGGGTTTGGTGCGGGGATGTGGGGGCTATACGGGGGGATTTCAGGGGGGTATAGGGGGATTTTGGGGAGGGATATGGGGATTTGGGGGGGTATGACGGTTTGGGGGCAGATAAGGGGCCGTATGAGGGGTCATGGGGATTTTGGGGGAGGATATGGGGATTTGGGGGGGATATTGGGGGAGATATGGAGGGATGTGGGAAGGAAAGGGGGATTTTGGGGAGGGATATGGGATTTGGGAGGGGGTATGAGGGGTTTGGGGGCAGATAAGGGACCGTATCGGGGGTATGGGGATTTTGGGGGAGGGATATGGGGATTTTGGGGGGGGGGGGTATGTGGTGGATATGGGTGGCATATAGGAGGATTTGGGGGGGGGGATGTGGGGGGGGGAAATGGGAATTTGGGGGCAGATATGGGGCATTATGGGGGGGATATGGGGGGGGTTACGGGGGGGAAATGGGCATTGGGGGCATATGGGTACTTTGGGTGGGTTATGGGGGGAAATGGGGGGTATGAGGGGTTTGGGGGCAGATATGGGGCCGTATGTGGGGCAGATACGGGAGGGATTTGGGAAGATTTTGGGGGGATATAGGAGGTTTGTGGGGATTTGGGGGGGACATAAGGGGGAGTATGGGGGTTTGAGGGCAGACTGTGGGGGGCTGGGGAGGATATGGGGAGGGTTGGGGGTAATTTGGGGGGGGCTTTGGGGGAACTATGGGACTGTATGGGGGGGGTATGAGGGATTTTGGGGGAGGATATGGGGATTTTGGGGGGGTTAAGGGGGGGAAATTGGCATCGGGGGGTGGATATGGGGATTTGGGGGGGTACGGGGGAATTTTGGAGGGGGATGTAGGGGGAAATGGGTTTGAGAGGGTTGTGGGGGTTTTGGGAAATTTTGGGGGGGATTTGGGGGGGGGGTTTGGGGGGGGGGGGAAGAGGGGTTTGGGGGCAGATATGGGGCCGTATGGTGCGTCCTGTGGATTTTGGGGGAGGATATGGGGATTTGGGGGGATATTGGGGGAGATATGGAGGGATGTGGGGGTTTGGGGGGGGGTATGTGGTGGATATGGGTGGGATATAGGAGGATTTGGGGGGGGGGATGTGGGGGGGGAAATGGGGATTTGGGGGCAGATATGGGGCATTATGGGGGGGGGATATGGGGGGGTTACGGGGGGGGAAATGGGCATTGGGGGGGGGTATGGGCATATTGGGTGGGTTATAGGGGGGTATGAGGGGTTTGGGGGCAGATATGGGGGAGTATGGGGGGCAGATATGGGGGGTTCGGGGGGAATATGGGGGCGATTTGGGGGGATTTGGGGGGGATATGGGGGGTCTGGGAAGATTTTTGTGGGATATAGGAGGTTTGGGGGATTGGGGGGGACAGGGGGAGTATGGGGGTTTGAGGGGGCAATGTGGGGGGGCTGGGGAGGATATGGGGGGGTTGGGGGAAACAGTGGTTATGGGGTTTTGGGGGGAAGATATGGGGATTTGGGGGAGAAAATGGGGGGTTCAGGGGGAAATATGAGGGGGATGTGCGGGGAAATGGGGATTTGGGGACAGACATGGGGCATTATGGGGGGGGATATGGGGGGGTTACGGGGGGAAATGGGCATTGGGGGGGCATATGGGCATTTTGGGTGGGTTATGGGGGGGTAATGGAGGTTTTGGGGGGAAGATATGGGGATTTAGGGGGAGGATATGGGGGGAAATGGGGATCTGGGGAGGGATACGGGGCCATATGGGGGGGATGGAGATTTGGGGGAAGGATATGGGGATTCTGGGGGGGCTTACATGGGGCAAATTGGCATTGGGGGGGATATGGGGGCATGTGGGGGGATTTTGGGGGGGATAGGGGGCCTTGGTGGGGATACAGGGGGGATATGGGAGGTTGGGGGTGTATAGGGGGGATTTGGGGGGGGGGTATGGGGGGTTACAGGGGGAAAATGGGCATTGGGGATTTGGGGAGGGGTATGGGGATTTGGGGGGGGAATATGGGGGGGGTGAAGAGGGGTGTGGGGGCAGATATGGCGGGGTATGGGGGGATCTGGGGGGGGATATGGTTTTATTGGGGGGTATAGGGTGGATTTGGGGAGTTTGCGGGGATTTGGAGGACGTATGGGGGAGTATGGGGGGTTTGGGGGGGGTGTATGGGGGGATTTGGGGGTCTGGAGAGCATATGGGGGGATAATCGGGATTTTGGGGAGGGATATGGGGGCCGTATGGGGGGCATATGAGGATTTGGGGGAGATTTGGGGGGATATAGGGGGGATTTGGGGGGGGTTGGCGGGAGTAGAGGGGGTTTGGGGATGGATATGGAGACGTATGGGGGATTTCGGGGGAGGTTATGGGGATTTTGGGGGATCACGGGGGGGGTGGCATCGGGGGGGATATGGGGAGGGATATGGGGGGTGGGGGATTATGGGGGGTTATAGGGGCATTGGGGGTATCTGGGAATTTTTGGGGAGGATTTGGGGGGATCTGGGGAGGAAATGGGCATTGGGGGTGGGATATGGGGGGGTTGGGGATTTGAGGGGTATGGGGGGATTTGAGGGGGATATGGGTATTTTTGGGGAGATATGGGGAGGCGTGGGGGGGATTTGGGGGAAGTATGGGGGGTTTGTGGGGGGATGTGGGGATTTGGGAGGGGATATAGGGGGGTATGGGGGCTGGGGGGGATATGCGGGTTTGGGGGTGGATGTGGGGGGAATATGGGGGTTTTGGGCGATTCTGGGGGGGAGATATGGGGCGGTTACGGGGGAAATGGGCATTGGGGGGCATATGGGGATTTGGGGGAGATATGCAGATTTGGGGAGGGATATGTGGGGGTATGGGGATTTTGGGGGAGGATATCGGGATTTTGGGGGGGGGGGGTTTGGGGAGATTTGGGGATTTTGGGGAGGGATATGGGGATTTGGGAGCAGATATGGGGCTATATGGGGGGGGTATGGGGATGAAATTGGGATCGGGGGGGGATATGAGGATTTGTGGGGGTATGGGGGGTTTGGGGGATTCTGGGGGGGATATGGGGTTGTTATGGTGCGGGAATGGGCATGGGGGGAGCATACGGCGATTTTGGGGGATTTTGGGGGGGATGTAGGGAAATGGGATTTGGGGGTTTTGGGCAATTTTGGGGGGATATGGGGGTTTGGGGGCAGATATGGGGGGGGATATGAGGGGCTACGGGGGGCAAATGGGCATTGGGGGGGCATATGGGCATTTTGGGTGGGTTATGGGGGGAAATGGGGGAATTTGGGGGGGGTATGAGGGGTTTGGGGGCAGATATGGGGCCGTATGGGGGGGATATGGGGAGCATGGGGGGGTAATGGGGGTTTTGGGGGGAAGATATGGGGATTTGGGGGGGAAAATGGGGGGTTCAGGGGGAAATATGGGGGGGCTGTGCGGGGGAAATGGGGACTTGGGGGCAGATATGGGGCATTATGGGGGGTATGGGGATTTTGGCGGAGGATATGGGGAGGAAATGGGCATTGGGAGGGATACTGGGATTTGGGGGGAGATATGGGGGGGTTGGAGGGTTATGGGGGGGATATGGGGTTTGGGGGATGATATGGGGATTTTGTGGGGGATGGGGGGGGGGTGGGATTTTGGGGAGGGATATGGGGGCCGTATGGGGGGCATATGGGGATTTGGGGGGGGATGTGGGGGTATGGGGTTTGGTGCGGGGATGTGGGGGCTATACGGGGGATTTCAGGGGGGTATAGGGGGATTTTGGGGAGGGATATGGGGATTTGGGGGGGGTATGACGGTTTGGGGGCAGATAAGGGGCCGTATGAGGGGTCATGGGGATTTTGGGGGAGGATATGGGGATTTGGGGGGATATTGGGGGGAGATATGGAGGGATGTGGGAAGGAAAGGGGGATTTTGGGGAGGGATATGGGATTTGGGAGGGGGTATGAGGGGTTTGGGGGCAGATAAGGGACCGTATCGGGGGTATGGGGATTTTGGGGGAGGATATGGGGATTTTGGGGGGGGGGTATGTGGTGGATATGGGTGGCATATAGGAGGATTTGGGGGGGGGGATGTGGGGGGGAAATGGGGATTTGGGGGCAGATATGGGGCATTATGGGGGGATATGGGGGGTTACGGGGGGAAATGGGCATTGGGGGGGCATATGGGCATTTTGGGTGAGTTATGGGGGAAATGGGGGGATTTGGGGGCATATATGGGGGAGTATGGGGGGCAGATATGGGGGAGTATGGGGGGAATATGGGGGCGATTTGGGGGGATTTAGGGGGGATATGGGGGGTCTGGGAAGATTTTGGGGGGATATAGGAGGTTTGGGGGATTTGGGGGGGACAGGGGGAGTATGGGGGTTTGAGGGGGCAATGTGGGCGGGCTAGGGAGGATATGGGGGGGGGCTTTGGGGGGAAACAGAGTGGTTATGGGGATTTGGGGGGAATATGAAGGAAACTGGATACGATTTGGGGGGGCACTGGGGGGATTTTGGGGGTTTGGTGGGGGATATTGGGGGATTTGGGGGGGATATGAGGGGTTTGGGGGAGGTATGGGGATTTGGGAGGAGGATATGGGGATTTTTGGGGGCTTACATGGGGCAAATTGGCATTGGGGGGGGATATGGGGGCATGTGGGGGATTTTGGGGGGGATGGGGGGGATATGGGAGGTTGGGGGTGTATAGGGGGGATTTGGGGGGGGTATGGGGGGTTACAGGGGGAAAATGGGCATTCGGGGATTTTAGGGGGTGGTATGGGGGTTTGGGGGATTCTGGGGGGGTATGGGGGTGTAAAGGGGGGGCTCGAGGGGGGAAATGAGGGTTTGGGGGGGGGAATATGGGGGTGTATGGGGGGGTTACGAGGAGGGGCATTGGGGGCATTGGGGATTTGGGGAGGGGTATGGGGATTTGGGGGGGGGAATATGTGGGGGCTGAAGAGGGGTGTGGGGGCAGATATGGCGGGGTATGGGGGGGATCTGGGGGGGGATATGGTTTTTTGGGGGGGGGGTATAGGGTGGATTTGGGGGGTTTGCGGGGATTTGGAGGACGTATGGGGGGAGTATGGGGGTTTGGGGGGTGTATGGGGGATTTGGGGGTCTGGAGAGCATTTGGGGGAGATAATCGGGATTTTGGGGAGGGATATGGGGGCCGTATGGGGGGCATATGAGGATTTGGGGGAGATTTGGGGGGGATATAGGGGGGATTTGGGGGGGTTGGCGGGAGTAGAGGGGGTTTGGGGATGGATATGGAGACGTATGGGGGGTATGGGCATTTTGGGGGAGGTTATGGGGATTTTGGGGGGTCACGGGGGGGGGTGGCATTGGGGACGATATGCGGAGGGATATGGGGGGTGGGGGATTATGGGGGGTTATAGGGGCATTGGGGGTATCTGGGAATTTTTGGGGAGGATTTGGGGGGATCTGGGGAGGAAATGGGCATTGGGGGTGGGATATGGGGGGGTTGGGGATTCGAGGGAGGATACTGGGGGGCTATGGGGGGATTCGAGGGGATATGGGGGAGTATGAGGGCTGGGGGGATATGGGGGGATTTGAGGGGGATATGGGTTTTTTTGGGGGGGAGATATGGGGAGGCATGGGGGGGATTTGGGGGAAGTATGGGGGGTTTGTGGGGGGATGTGGGGATTTGGGAGGGGATATGGGGGGGGTATGGGGGCTGGGGGGATATGCGGGTTTGGGGGTGGATGTGGGGGGAATATGGGGGTTTTGGACGATTCTGGGGAGATATGGGGCGGTTACGGGGGGAAATGGGCATTGGGGGGCATATGGGGATTTGGGGGAGATATGCAGATTTGGGGAGGGATATTTGGGGGTATGGGGATTTTGGGGGAGGATATCGGGATTTTGGGGGGGTTTGGGAGCAGATATGGGGCTATATGGGGGGGTATGGGGATTTTGGGGGGGGTTATGGGGGAGAAATTGGCATCGGGGGGATATGAGGATTTGGGAGGGTATGAGGGGTTTGGGGGATTCTGGGGGGGCATATGGGGTTGTTATGGTGCGGGAATGGGCATGGGGGGAGCATACGGCGATTTTGGGGGGGATGTAGGGGGAAATGGGATTTGGGGGTTTTGAGCAATTTTGGGGGGATATGGGGGTTTGGGGGCAGATATGGGGGGGATATGAGGGGGTACGGGGGGCAAATGGGCATTGGGGGGGCATATGGGCATTTTGGGTGGGTTATGGGGGGAAATGGGGGAATTTGGGGGGGGTATGAGGGGTTTGGGGGCAGATATGGGGCCGTATGGGGGGGATATGGGGAGCATGGGGGGGTAATGGGGGTTTTGGGGGGAAGATATGGGGATTTGGGGGGGGAAAATGGGGGGTTCAGGGGGAAATATGGGGGGCTGTGCGGGGGAAATGGGGACTTGGGGGCAGATATGGGGCATTATGGGGGGGTATGGGGATTTTGGCGGAGGATATGGGGAGGAAATGGGCATTGGGAGGGATACTGGGATTTGGGGGAGATATGGGGGGGTTGGAGGGTTATGGGGGGGGATATGGGGTTTGGGGGATGATATGGGGATTTTGTGGGGGATGGGGGGAAATTGGGATTTTGGGGAGGGATATGGGGGCCGTATGGGGGGCATATGGGGATTTGGGGGGGATGTGGGGGTATGGGGTTTGGTGCGGGGATGTGGGGGCTATACGGGGGATTTCAGGGGGGTATAGGGGGATTTTGGGGAGGGATATGGGGATTTGGGGGGGGGTATGACGGTTTGGGGGCAGATAAGGGGCCGTATGAGGGGTCATGGGGATTTTGGGGGAGGATATGGGGATTTGGGGGGGGATATTGGGGGGAGATATGGAGGGATGTGGGAAGGAAAGGGGGATTTTGGGGAGGGATATGGGATTTGGGAGGGGGTATGAGGGGTTTGGGGGCAGATAAGGGACCGTATCGGGGGTATGGGGATTTTGGGGGAGGATATGGGGATTTTGGGGGGGTATGTGGTGGATATGGGTGGCATATAGGAGGATTTGGGGGGGGGGATGTGGGGGGGAAATGGGAATTTGGGGGCAGATATGGGGCATTATGGGGGGGATATGGGGGGTTACGGGGGGAAATGGGCATTGGGGGGCATATGGGTACTTTGGGTGGGTTATGGGGGGGGGAAATGGGGGGTATGGGGGGTTTGGGGGCAGATATGGGGCCGTATGTGGGGCAGATACGGGAGGGATTTGGGAAGATTTTGGGGGGATATAGGAGGTTTGTGGGGATTTGGGGGGACATAAGGGGAGTATGGGGGTTTGAGGGCAGACTGTGGGGGGGCTGGGGAGGATATGGGGAGGGTTGGGGGTAATTTGGGGGGGGCTTTGGGGGAACTATGGGACTGTATGGGGGGGGTATGAGGATTTTGGGGAGGATATGGGGATTTTGGGGGGGGGGGGGGGGGTTACGGGGGGGGGGGGTGGCATCGGGGGGTGGATATGGGGATTTGGGGGTACGGGGGAATTTTGGAGGGGGATGTAGGGGGAAATGGGTTTGAGAGGGTTGTGGGGGTTTTGGGAAATTTTGGGGGGGGATTTGGGGGGGGATTTGGGGGGGGGGAAGAGGGGTTTGGGGGCAGATATGGGGCCGTATGGTGCGTCCTGTGGATTTTGGGGGAGGATATGGGGATTTGGGGGGATATTGGGGGAGATATGGAGGGATGTGGGGGTTTGGGGGGGTATGTGGTGGATATGGGTGGGATATAGGAGGATTTGGGGGGGGGATGTGGGGAAATGGGGATTTGGGGGCAGATATGGGGCATTATGGGGGGGGGGGGGATATGGGGGGTTACGGGGGAAATGGGCATTGGGGGGGTATGGGCATATTGGGTGGGTTATAGGGGGGTATGAGGGGTTTGGGGGCAGATATGGGGGAGTATGGGGGGCAGATATGGGGGGTTCGGGGGGGAATATGGGGGCGATTTGGGGGGGATTTAGGGGGGATATGGGGGGTCTGGGAAGATTTTTGTGGGATATAGGAGGTTTGGGGGGATTTGGGGGGACAGGGGGGGAGTATGGGGGTTTGAGGGGGCAATGTGGGGGGGCTGGGGAGGATATGGGGGGTTGGGGGGAAACAGAGTGGTTATGGGGTTTTGGGGGAAGATATGGGGATTTGGGGGAGAAAATGGGGGTTCAGGGGGAAATATAGAGGGGGATGTGCGGGGGAAATGGGGATTTGGGGACAGATATGGGGCATTATGGGGGGGATATGGGGGTTACGGGGGGAAATGGGCATTGGGGGGGCATATGGGCATTTTGGGTGGGTTATGGGGGGGTAATGGAGGTTTTGGGGGGAAGATATGGGGATTTGGGGAGGATATGGGGGGAAATGAGGGATCTGGGGAGGGATACGGGGCCATATGGGGGGGATGGAGATTTGGGGGAAGGATATGGGGATTCTGGGGGGCTTACATGGGGCAAATTGGCATTGGGGGGGGATATGGGGGCATGTGGGGGATTTTTGGGGGGGATAGGGGGCCTTGGTGGGGATACAGGGGGGATATGGGAGGTTGGGGGTGTATAGGGGGATTTGGGGGGGTATGGGGGGGGTTACAGGGGGAAAATGGGCATTGGGGATTTGGGGAGGGGTATGGGGATTTGGGGGGGAATATGGGGGGGTGAAGAGGGGTGTGGGGGCAGATATGGCGGGGTATGGGGGGATCTGGGGGGGATATGGTTTTATTGGGGGGGGGTATAGGGTGGATTTGGGGAGTTTGCGGGGATTTGGAGGGACGTATGGGGGAGTATGGGGGGTTTGGGGGGGTGTATGGGGGGATTTGGGGGTCTGGAGAGCATTTGGGGGGGATAATCGGGATTTTGGGGAGGGATATGGGGGCCGTATGGGGGGGCATATGAGGATTTGGGGGAGATTTGGGGGGATATAAGGGGGGATTTGGGGGGTTGGCGGGAGTATAGGGGGTTTGGGGATGGATATGGAGACGTATGGGGATTTCGGGGGGGAGGTTATGGGGATTTTTGGGGGGTCACGGGGGGAAATTGGCATCGGGGGGGATATGGGGAGGGATATGGGGGGTGGGGGATTATGGGGGTTATAGGGGCATTGGGGGTATCTGGGAATTTTTGGGGAGGATTTGGGGGGATCTGGGGAGGAAATGGGCATTGGGGGTGGGATATGGGGGGGGTTGGGGATTTGAGGGGTATGGGGGATTTGAGGGGGATATGGGTATTTTTGGGGGGAGATATGGGGAGGCGTGGGGGGATTTGGGGGAAGTATGGGGGGTTTGTGGGGGGATGTGGGGATTTGGGAGGGGATATAGGGGGTATGGGGGCTGGGGGGGATATGCGGGTTTGGGGGTGGATGTGGGGGGAATATGGGGGTTTTGGGCGATTCTGGGGGGAGATATGGGGTGGTTACGGGGGAAATGGGCATTGGGGGGCATATGGGGATTTGGGGGGGGGAGAATATGCAGATTTGGGGAGGGATATGTGGGGGTATGGGGATTTTGGGGGAGGATATCGGGATTTTGGGGGGGGGGTTTGGGGAGATTTGGGGATTTTGGGGAGGGATATGGGGATTTGGGAGCAGATATGGGGCTATATGGGGGGGGGTATGGGGATGAAATTGGCATCGGGGGGGATATGAGGATTTGTGGGGGTATGGGGGGTTTGGGGGATTCTGGGGGGATATGGGGTTGTTATGGTGCGGGAATGGGCATGGGGGAGCATACGGCGATTTTGGGGGGATTTTGGGGGGGATGTAGGGGGAAATGGGATTTGGGGGTTTTGGGCAATTTTGGGGGGATATGGGGGTTTGGGGGCAGATATGGGGGGGGGATATGAGGGGCTACGGGGGCAAATGGGCATTGGGGGGGCATATGGGCATTTTGGGTGGGTTATGGGGGGGAAATGGGGGAATTTGGGGGGGGTATGAGGGGTTTGGGGGCAGATATGGGGCCGTATGGGGGGGGATATGGGGAGCATGGGGGGGTAATGGGGGTTTTGGGGGGAAGATATGGGGATTTGGGGGGGGAAAATGGGGGGTTCAGGGGGAAATATGGGGGGGCTGTGCGGGGGTAATGGGGACTTGGGGGCAGATATGGGGCATTATGGGGGGTATGGGGATTTTGGCGGAGGATATGGGGAGGAAATGGGCATTGGGAGGGATACTGGGATTTGGGGGGAGATATGGGGGGGTTGGAGGGTTATGGGGGGATATGGGGTTTGGGGGATGATATGGGGATTTTGTGGGGGATGGGGGGGGTGGGATTTTGGGGAGGGATATGGGGGCCGTATGGGGGGCATATGGGGATTTGGGGGGGATGTGGGGGTATGGGGTTTGGTGCGGGGATGTGGGGGCTATACGGGGGATTTCAGGGGGGTATAGGGGGATTTTGGGGAGGGATATGGGGATTTGGGGGGGGTATGACGGTTTGGGGGCAGATAAGGGGCCGTATGAGGGGTCATGGGGATTTTGGGGGAGGATATGGGGATTTGGGGGGGATATTGGGGGGAGATATGGAGGGATGTGGGGGTTTGGGGGTATGTGGTGGATATGGGTGGGATATAGGAGGATTTGGGGGGGGGGATGTGGGGGAAATGGGGATTTGGGGGCAGATATGGGGCATTATGGGGGGGGGATATGGGGGGTTACGGGGGAAATGGGCATTGGGGGGCATATGGGCATTTTGGGTGGGTTATGGGGAAATGGGGGGATTTGGGGGCATATATGGGGGAGTATGGGGGGCAGATATGGGGGAGTATGGGGGGAATATGGGGGCGATTTGGGGGGATTTAGGGGGGATATGGGGGGTCTGGGAAGATTTTGGGGGGATATAGGAGGTTTGGGGGGATTTGGGGGGGACAGGGGGGAGTATGGGGGTTTGAGGGGGCAATGTGGGCGGGCTAGGGAGGATATGGGGGGGCTTTGGGGGGGAAACAGAGTGGTTATGGGGATTTGGGGGGAATATGAAGGAAACTGGATACGATTTGGGGGGGCACTGGGGGGATTTTGGGGGTTTGGTGGGGGATATTGGGGGATTTGGGGGGGATATGAGGGGTTTGGGGGAGGTATGGGGATTTGGGAGGAGGATATGGGGATTTTGGGGGGCTTACATGGGGGCAAATTGGGCATTGGGGGGGGATATGGGGGCATGTGGGGGATTTTTGGGGGGGAAATGGGGATCTGGGGAGGGATACGGGGCCATATGGGGGGTTGGGGGTGTATAGGGGGGAAGGATTTGGGGGGGGGGTATGGGGGGTTACAGGGGGAAAATGGGCATTCGGGGATTTTAGGGGGTGGTATGGGGGGTTTGGGGGGATTCTGGGGGGGGGTATGGGGGTGTAAAGGGGGGGCTCCAGGGGGGAAATGAGGGTTTGGGGGGGGAATATGGGGGTGTATGGGGGGTTACGAGGAGGGGCATTGGGGGCATTGGGGATTTGGGGAGGGGTATGGGGATTTGGGGGGGAATATGTGGGGGCTGAAGAGGGGTGTGGGGGCAGATATGGCGGGGTATGGGGGGGATCTGGGGGGGATATGGTTTTTTGGGGGGGGTATAGGGTGGATTTGGGGGGTTTGCGGGGATTTGGAGGACGTATGGGGGGAGTATGGGGGGTTTGGGGGGGGGGTGTATGGGGGGATTTGGGGGTCTGGAGAGCATTTGGGGGAGATAATCGGGATTTTGGGGAGGGATATGGGGGCCGTATGGGGGGCATATGAGGATTTGGGGGAGATTTGGGGGGATATAGGGGGGATTTGGGGGGGGTTGGCGGGAGTAGAGGGGGTTTGGGGATGGATATGGAGACGTATGGGGGGTATGGGCATTTTGGGGGAGGTTATGGGGATTTTGGGGGGGGTCACGGGGGGAAATTGGCATTGGGGACGATATGCGGAGGGATATGGGGGTGGGGGATTATGGGGGGTTATAGGGGCATTGGGGGTATCTGGGAATTTTTGGGGAGGATTTGGGGGGATCTGGGGAGGAAATGGGCATTGGGGGTGGGATATGGGGGGGTTGGGGATTCGAGGGAGGATACTGGGGGGCTATGGGGGGGATTTGAGGGGATATGGGGGGAGTATGAGGGCTGGGGGGATATGGGGATTTGAGGGGGATATGGGTTTTTTTGGGGGGGAGATATGGGGAGGCATGGGGGGGGATTTGTGGGAAGTATGGGGGGTTTGTGGGGGGATGTGGGGATTTGGGAGGGGATATGGGGGGTATGGGGGGCTGGGGGGGATATGCGGGTTTGGGGGTGGATGTGGGGGGAATATGGGGGTTTTGGACGATTCTGGGGGGGGGGGAGATATGGGGCGGTTACGGGGGAAATGGGCATTGGGGGGCATATGGGGATTTGGGGGAGATATGCAGATTTGGGGAGGGATATTTGGGGGTATGGGGATTTTGGGGGAGGATATCGGGATTTTGGGGGGGGTTTGGGAGCAGATATGGGGCTATATGGGGGGTATGGGGATTTGGGAGCAGATATGGGGCTATATGGGGGGGATGGGGATGGAAATTGGCATCGGGGGGGATATGAGGATTTGGGAGGGTATGAGGGGGTTTGGGGGATTCTGGGGGGCATATGGGGTTGTTATGGTGCGGGAATGGGCATGGGGGGAGCATACGGCGATTTTGGGGGGATGTAGGGGGAAATGGGATTTGGGGGTTTTGAGCAATTTTGGGGGGATATGGGGGTTTGGGGGCAGATATGGGGGGGATATGAGGGGCTACGGGGGGCAAATGGGCATTGGGGGGCATATGGGCATTTTGGGTGGGTTATGGGGGGAAATGGGGGAATTTGGGGGGGGGGTATGAGGGGTTTGGGGGCAGATATGGGGCCGTATGGGGGGGATATGGGGAGCATGGGGGGGTAATGGGGGTTTTGGGGGGAAGATATGGGGATTTGGGGGGGGAAAATGGGGGGTTCAGGGGGAAATATGGGGGGGGCTGTGCGGGGGAAATGGGGACTTGGGGGCAGATATGGGGATTTTGGCGGAGGATATGGGGAGGAAATGGGCATTGGGAGGGATACTGGGATTTGGGGGGAGATATGGGGGGGTTGGAGGGGTTATGGGGGGGATATGGGGTTTGGGGGATGATATGGGGATTTTGTGGGGGATGGGGGGGGGGTGGGATTTTGGGGAGGGATATGGGGGCCGTATGGGGGGCATATGGGGATTTGGGGGGGGATGTGGGGGTATGGGGTTTGGTGCGGGGATGTGGGGGCTATACGGGGGGATTTCAGGGGGGTATAGGGGGATTTTGGGGAGGGATATGGGGATTTGGGGGGGGTATGACGGTTTGGGGGCAGATAAGGGGCCGTATGAGGGGTCATGGGGATTTTGGGGGAGGATATGGGGATTTGGGGGGGATATTGGGGGGAGATATGGAGGGATGTGGGAAGGAAAGGGGGATTTTGGGGAGGGATATGGGATTTGGGAGGGGGTATGAGGGGTTTGGGGGCAGATAAGGGACCGTATCGGGGGTATGGGGATTTTGGGGGAGGATATGGGGATTTTGGGGGGGGGTATGTGGTGGATATGGGTGGCATATAGGAGGATTTGGGGGGGATGTGGGGGGAAATAGGAATTTGGGGGCAGATATGGGGCATTATGGGGGGGATATGGGGGGTTACGGGGGGGAAATGGGCATTGGGGGGGCATATGGGTACTTTGGGTGGGTTATGGGGGAAATGGGGGGTATGAGGGTTTGGGGGCAGATATGGGGCCGTATGTGGGGCAGATACGGGAGGGATTTGGGAAGATTTTGGGGGGATATAGGAGGTTTGTGGGGATTTGGGGGGGACATAAGGGGAGTATGGGGGTTTGAGGGCAGACTGTGGGGGGCTGGGGAGGATATGGGGAGGGTTGGGGGTAATTTGGGGGGGGCTTTGGGGGAACTATGGGACTGTATGGGGGGGGTATGAGGATTTTGGGGGAGGATATGGGGATTTTGGGGGGGGTTACGGGGGGAAATTGGCATCGGGGGGTGGATATGGGGATTTGGGGGGTACGGGGGAATTTTGGAGGGGGATGTAGGGGGAAATGGGTTTGAGAGGGTTGTGGGGGTTTTGGGAAATTTTGGGGGGATTTTGGGGGGGATTTGGGGGGGGGGAAGAGGGGTTTGGGGGCAGATATGGGGCCGTATGGTGCGTCCTGTGGATTTTGGGGGAGGATATGGGGATTTGGGGGGGATATTGGGGGGAGATATGGAGGGATGTGGGGGTTTGGGGGGGGTATGTGGTGGATATGGGTGGGATATAGGAGGATTTGGGGGGGGGGGGGATGTGGGGGGAAATGGGGATTTGGGGGCAGATATGGGGCATTATGGGGGGGGATATGGGGGGTTACGGGGAAATGGGCATTGGGGGGTATGGGCATATTGGGTGGGTTATAGGGGGGTATGAGGGGTTTGGGGGCAGATATGGGGGAGTATGGGGGGCAGATATGGGGGGTTCGGGGGGGAATATGGGGGCGATTTGGGGGGGATTTAGGGGGATATGGGGGGTCTGGGAAGATTTTTGTGGGATATAGGAGGTTTGGGGGGATTTGGGGGGACAGGGGGCAGTATGGGGGTTTGAGGGGGCAATGTGGGGGGGCTGGGGAGGATATGGGGGGTTGGGGGGAAACAGAGTGGTTATGGGGTTTTGGGGGGAAGATATGGGGATTTGGGGGAGAAAATGGGGGGTTCAGGGGGAAATATGAGGGGGGATGTGCGGGGGAAATGGGGATTTGGGGACAGATATGGGGCATTATGGGGGGGATATGGGGGGGTTACGGGGGGAAATGGGCATTGGGGGGCATATGGGCATTTTGGGTGGGTTATGGGGGGTAATGGAGGTTTTGGGGGGAAGATATGGGGATTTAGGGGGAGGATATGGGGGGAAATGGGGATCTGGGGAGGGATACGGGGCCATATGGGGGGGGATGGAGATTTGGGGGAAGGATATGGGGATTCTGGGGGGCTTACATGGGGCAAATTGGCATTGGGGGGGATATGGGGGCATGTGGGGGATTTTTGGGGGGGATAGGGGGCCTTGGTGGGGATACAGGGGGGATATGGGAGGTTGGGGGTGTATAGGGGGGATTTGGGGGGTATGGGGGGTTACAGGGGGAAAATGGGCATTGGGGATTTTAGGGGGTGGTATGGGGGTTTTGGGGGATTCTGGGGGTATATGGGGGCGTATGGGGGGGCTCAGGGGGGAAATGAGGGTTTTGGGGGGAATATGGGGGTGTATGGGGGGGTTACGAGGAGAAAATGGGCATTGGGGATTTGGGGAGGGGTATGGGGATTTGGGGGGGGAATATGGGGGGGGTGAAGAGGGGTGTGGGGGCAGATATGGCGGGGTATGGGGGGATCTGGGGGGGGATATGGTTTTATTGGGGGGGGTATAGGGTGGATTTGGGGAGTTTGCGGGGATTTGGAGGACGTATGGGGGGAGTATGGGGGGTTTGGGGGGGGTGTATGGGGGGATTTGGGGGTCTGGAGAGCATTTGGGGGGGATAATCGGGATTTTGGGGAGGGATATGGGGGCCGTATGGGGGGCATATGAGGATTTGGGGGAGATTTGGGGGGGATATAGGGGGGATTTGGGGGGCTTGGCGGGAGTATAGGGGGTTTGGGGATGGATATGGAGACGTATGGGGATTTCGGGGGAGGTTATGGGGATTTTTGGGGGGTCACGGGGGGAAGTGGCATCGGGGGGGATATGGGGAGGGATATGGGGGGTGGGGGATTATGGGGGGTTATAGGGGCATTGGGGGTATCTGGGAATTTTTGGGGAGGATTTGGGGGGGATCTGGGGAGGAAATGGGCATTGGGGGTGGGATATGGGGGGGGTTGGGGATTTGAGGGGTATGGGGGATTTGAGGGGGATATGGGTATTTTTGGGGGGAGATATGGGGAGGCGTGGGGGATTTGGGGGAAGTATGGGGGGTTTGTGGGGGGATGTGGGGATTTGGGAGGGGATATAGGGGGGTATGGGGGCTGGGGGGGATATGCGGGTTTGGGGGTGGATGTGGGGGGAATATGGGGGTTTTGGGGCGATTCTGGGGGGAGATATGGGGCGGTTACGGGGGGGAAATGGGCATTGGGGGGCATATGGGGATTTGGGGGAGATATGCAGATTTGGGGAGGGATATGTGGGGGTATGGGGATTTTGGGGGAGGATATCGGGATTTTGGGGGGGGTTTGGGGAGATTTGGGGATTTTGGGGAGGGATATGGGGATTTGGGAGCAGATATGGGGCTATATGGGGGGGGTATGGGGATGAAATTGGCATCGGGGGGGATATGAGGATTTGTGGGGGTATGGGGGGTTTGGGGGGATTCTGGGGGGGATATGGGGTTGTTATGGTGCGGGAATGGGCATGGGGGGAGCATACGGCGATTTTGGGGGGATTTTTGGGGGGGATGTAGGGGGAAATGGGATTTGGGGGTTTTGGGCAATTTTGGGGGGATATGGGGGTTTGGGGGCAGATATGGGGGGGATATGAGGGGCTACGGGGGCAAATGGGCATTGGGGGGCATATGGGCATTTTGGGTGGGTTATGGGGGGGAAATGGGGAATTTGGGGGGGGTATGAGGGGTTTGGGGGCAGATATGGGGCCGTATGGGGGGGATATGGGGAGCATGGGGGGGTAATGGGGGTTTTGGGGGGAAGATATGGGGATTTGGGGGGGGAAAATGGGGGGTTCAGGGGAAATATGGGGGGGCTGTGCGGGGGTAATGGGGACTTGGGGGCAGATATGGGGCATTATGGGGGGGTATGGGGATTTTGGCGGAGGATATGGGGAGGAAATGGGCATTGGGAGGGATACTGGGATTTGGGGGGAGATATGGGGGGTTGGAGGGTTATGGGGGGATATGGGGTTTGGGGGATGATATGGGGATTTTGTGGGGGATGGGGGGAAATTGGGATTTTGGGGAGGGATATGGGGGCCGTATGGGGGGCATATGGGGATTTGGGGGGGGATGTGGGGGTATGGGGTTTGGTGCGGGGATGTGGGGGCTATACGGGGGGATTTCAGGGGGGTATAGGGGGATTTTGGGGAGGGATATGGGGATTTGGGGGGTATGACGGTTTGGGGGCAGATAAGGGGCCGTATGAGGGGTCATGGGGATTTTGGGGGAGGATATGGGGATTTGGGGGGGATATTGGGGGGAGATATGGAGGGATGTGGGAAGGAAAGGGGGATTTTGGGGAGGGATATGGGATTTGGGAGGGGGTATGAGGGGTTTGGGGGCAGATAAGGGACCGTATCGGGGGTATGGGGATTTTGGGGGAGGATATGGGGATTTTGGGGGGGGGGTATGTGGTGGATATGGGTGGGATATAGGAGGATTTGGGGGGGGGATGTGGGGGGAAATGGGGATTTGGGGGCAGATATGGGGCATTATGGGGGGGATATGGGGGGTTACGGGGGAAATGGGCATTGGGGGGGGTATGGGCATTTTGGGTGGGTTATAGGGGGGTATGAGGGGTTTGGGGGCAGATATGGGGGAGTATGGGGGGCAGATATGGGGGGTTCGGGGGGGGAATATGGGGGCGATTTGGGGGGGGGATTTAGGGGGGATATGGGGGGTCTGGGAAGATTTTTGTGGGATATAGGAGGTTTGGGGGGATTTGGGGGGGACAGGGGGAGTATGGGGGTTTGAGGGGGCAATGTGGGGGGGCTGGGGAGGATATGGGGGGGTTGGGGGGAAACAGAGTGGTTATGGGGTTTTGGGGGGAAGATATGGGGATTTGGGGGAGAAAATGGGGGGTTCAGGGGGAAATATGAGGGGAATGTGCGGGGGAAATGGGGATTTGGGGGCAGATATGGGGCATTATGGGGAGGATATGGGGGTTTATAGGGGAAATGGGGAATGGGGGGGCATACGGGTGTTTTGGGTGGATTATGGGGGGAATATGGGGGGGTATGAGGGGTTTGGGGGCAGATATGGGGCTGTATGGGGGGGTATGAGGGGTTTGGGGGCAGATATGGGGCTGTATGGGGGGCTTACGGGGGGAAATTGGCATCGGGGAGTGGATATGGGGATTTGGGGGGGTATGTGGGAATTTGGGGGGGGGGGGGGATGTAGGGGGAAATGGGTTTGATAGGGTTATGGGGGTTTTGGGCAATTTTGAGGGGGATTTGGGGGGGGGGGGGGGAAGAGGGGTTTGGGGGCAGATATGGGGCCGTATGGGCGTCATGTGGATTTTGGGTGCAGATACGGGGATTTGGGGGGATATTGGGGGGAGATATGGAGGGATGTGGGGGTTTGGGGGGGTATGTGGTGGATATGGGTGGGATATAGGAGGATTTGGGGGGGGGGATGTGGGGAAATGGGGATTTGGGGGCAGATATGGGGCAATATGGGGGAAATGGGGGTTACGGGGGGAAATGGGCATTGGGGGCATATGGGCATTTTGGGTGGGTTATGGGGGGGGAAGTTGGGGGATTTGGGGGCAGATATGGGGGAGTATGGGGGGCAGATATGGGGCCATATGGGGGGCAGATATGGGGAGCTTCGGGGGGAATATGGGGGCAATTTGGGGGGGATTTGGGGGGGATATGGGGGGTCTGGGAAGATTTTTGTGGGATATAGGAGGTTTGGGGGGATTTGGGGGGGACAGGGGGGAGTATGGGGGGTTTGAGGGGGCAATGTGGGGGGGCTGGGGAGGATATGGGGGGGTTGGGGGGAAACAGAGTGGTTATGGGGATTTGGGGGGAATATGGGGAAACTGGGTGCGATTTATGGGTCACTTGGGCGGATATAGGGGGTTTGGTGGGGGATATGAGGGGTTTGGGGGGGGATATGAGGGGTTTGGGGGGGATATGAGGCCGCATGGGGGGGTATGGGGATTTGGGAGGAGGATATGGGGATTTTTTTGGGGGGTTACATGGGGTAAATTGGCACTGGGGGGGATAGGGGGGTCTTGGGGCGCTCGGGGGGGATTTGGGGGGGGGCATATGGGAGGTTGGGGGTGTATAGGAGGAATTTGGGGGGTGGTACGTGGGGTACGGGGGGGAAATGGGCATTCGGGGATTTTGGGGGGGAGTATGGGGGTTTGGGGGATTCTGGGGGGGATTTGGGGGCCTTGGGGGGGGTATATGTGGGGTTTGGGGAGGTTGGGGAGATATAGGGTGGATTTGGGGGGGGTTGGGGGGATTTGGGGGATGTATGGGAGGAGTATAGGGGGTTTGGGGATGGATATGGAGACGTATGGGGGGGGTATGGGCATTTTGGGGGAGGTTATGGGGATTTTGGGGGGGTCACGGGGGGGGGTGGCATTGGGGGGAGGTGGGGGGGATATGGGGAGGAAATGGGCATTGGGGGTGGGATATGGGGGGGTTGGGGATTTGAGGGAGGATACTGGGGGGATATGGGGGGGATTTGAGGGGATATGTGGGGGCATGGGGGGGGGATTTTGGGGGAAGTATGGGGGGTTTGTGGGGGGATGTGGGGATTTGGGAGGGGATATAGGGGGGATATGCGGGTTTGGGGGTGGATGTGGGGGGAATATGGCGGTTTGGGCGATTCTGGGGGGGTATGGGGGAGAAATTGGCATCGGGGGGGATATGAGGATTTGGGAGGGTATGAGGGGTTTGGGGGATTCTGGGGGGGATATGGGGTTGTTATGGTGCGGGAATGGGCATGGGGGAGCATACGGCGATTTTGGGGGGATTTTGGGGGGGATGTAGGGGGAAATGGGATTTTTGGGTTTTGGGCAATTTTGGGGGGATATGGGGGTTTGGGGGCAGATATGGGGGGGATATGAGGGGCTACGGGGGGCAAATGGGCATTGGGGGGGCATATGGGCATTTTGGGTGGGTTATGGGGGAAATGGGGGAATTTGGGGGGGTATGAGGGGTTTGGGGGCAGATATGGGGCCGTATGGGGGGGATATGGGGAGCATGGGGGGGTAATGGGGGTTTTGGGGGGAAGATATGGGGATTTGGGGGGAAAATGGGGGGTTCAGGGGGAAATATGGGGGGGCTGTGCGGGGGTAATGGGGACTTGGGGGCAGATATGGGGCATTATGGGGGGGTATGGGGATTTTGGCGGAGGATATGGGGAGGAAATGGGCATTGGGAGGGATACTGGGATTTGGGGGGAGATATGGGGGGGTTGGAGGGTTATGGGGGGGATATGGGGTTTGGGGGATGATATGGGGATTTTGTGGGGGATGGGGGGGGGGTGGGATTTTGGGGAGGGATATGGGGGCCGTATGGGGGGCATATGGGGATTTGGGGGGGGATGTGGGGGTATGGGGTTTGGTGCGGGGATGTGGGGGCTATACGGGGGATTTCAGGGGGGTATAGGGGGATTTTGGGGAGGGATATGGGGATTTGGGGGGGGGTATGACGGTTTGGGGGCAGATAAGGGGCCGTATGAGGGGTCATGGGGATTTTGGGGGAGGATATGGGGATTTGGGGGGGATATTGGGGGGAGATATGGAGGGATGTGGGGGTTTGGGGGTATGTGGTGGATATGGGTGGGATATAGGAGGATTTGGGGGGGGGGGATGTGGGGGGGGAAATGGGGATTTGGGGGCAGATATGGGGCATTATGGGGGGGGGATATGGGGGGTTACGGGGGGAAATGGGCATTGGGGGGCATATGGGCATTTTGGGTGGGTTATGGGGGGAAATGGGGGGATTTGGGGGCATATGGGGGGAGTATGGGGGGCAGATATGGGGGCGATTTGGGGGGATTTAGGGGGATATGGGGGGTCTGGGAAGATTTTGGGGGGATATAGGAGGTTTGGGGGGATTTGGGGGGGGTATGAGGGGTTTGGGGGCAGATATGGGGCCGTATGGGGGGGATATGGGGAGCATGGGGGGGTAATGGGGTTTTGGGGGGAAGATATGGGGATTTGGGGGGGAAAATGGGGGGGCTGTGCGGGGGTAATGGGGACTTGGGGGCAGATATGGGGCATTATGGGGGGGTATGGGGATTTTGGCGGAGGATATGGGGAGGAAATGGGCATTGGGAGGGATACTGGGATTTGGGGGGAGATATGGGGGGTTGGAGGGGTTATGGGGGGATATGGGGTTTGGGGGATGATATGGGGATTTTGTGGGGGGATGGCGGGGGGGGGTGGGATTTTGGGGAGGGATATGGGGGCCGTATGGGGGGCATATGGGGATTTGGGGGGGGATGTGGGGATATGGGGTTTGGTGCGGGGATGTGGGGGCTATACGGGGGATTTCAGGGGGGTATAGGGGGAATTTGGGGGAGGTATATGGGGATTTGGGGGTTTGGGGGAGGGATTTCGGGGTCTTGGGCGATTCTGGGGGAGATATGGGGCAGTTACAGGGAGGAAAGGGGGATTTTGGGGAGGGATATGGGGATTTGGGGGGTATGACGGTTTGGGGGTAGATAAGGGGCCGTATGAGGGGTCATGGGGATTTTGGGGGAGGATATGGGGATTTGGGGGGGATATTGGGGGGAGATATGGAGGGATGTGGGGAGGAAAGGGGGATTTTGGGGAGGGATATGGGATTTGGGAGGGGGTATGAGGGGTTTGGGGGCAGATAAGGGACCGTATCGGGGGTATGGGGATTTTGGGGGAGGATATGGGGATTTTGGGGGGGGGTATGTGGTGGATATGGGTGGCATATAGGAGGATTTGGGGGGGGGATGTGGGGGGGAAATGGGGATTTGGGGGCAGATATGGGGCATTATGGGGGGGATATGGGGCGGTTACGGGGGGAAATGGGCATTGGGGGGGCATGTGGGCATTTTGGGAGGGTTATGGGGGGGAAATGGGGGGTATGAGGGGTTTGGGGGCAGATATGGGGCCGTATGGGGGGATATGGGGAGTATGGGGGGAAGATATGGGGGGTCTGGGAAGATTTGGGGGGATATAGGAGGTTTGGGGGGATTTGGGGGGACAGGGGGGAGTATGGGGGTTTGAGGGGGCAATGTGGGGGGGCTGGGGAGGATATGGGGGGGTTGGGGGAATTTGGGGGGGGGCTTTGGGAAGGAAACAGAGTGGTTATGGGGATTTGGGGGGAATATGGGGGAAACTGGGTGCGATATGGGGGGGCACTGGGGGAAATAGGGCGTTTGGTGGGGGATATTGGGGGATTTGGGGGGATATGGGGATTTGGGAGGAGGATATGGGGATTTTTTGGGGGGTTACATTTGAGGATTTGAGTGGGGATGTGGGGATATGGGGATTTGGGGGGGATTTTGGGGGAGGATATGGAGGGATGTGGGGGTTTGGGGGGGTATGTGGTGGATATGGGTGGGATATAGGAGGATTTGGGGGGGGATGTGGGGGGGGAAATGGGGATTTGGGGGCAGATATGGGGCATTATGGGGGGGGATATGGGGGGTTACGGGGGGGAAATGGGCATTGGGGGGGCATATGGGCATTTTGGGTGGGTTATGGGGGGAAATGGGGGGATTTGGGGGGGGTATGAGGGGTTTGGGGGCAGATATGGGGCCCTATGGGGGGATATGGGGAGTATGGGGGTAGATATGGGGCCGTATGGGGGGCAGATATGGGGGGATTTTGGGGGATTTGGGAAGATTTTGGGGGGATATAGGAGGTTTGCGGGGGTTTGGGGGGGGACATAAGGGGGAGTATGGGGGTTTGAGGGCAGACTGTGGGGGGGCTGGGGAGGATATGGGGGGTTGGGGGTAATTTGGGGGGTCTTTGGGCAAGTATGGGGCTGTATGGGGGGGTATGAGGATTTTGGGGGAGGATATGGGGATTTTGGGTGGGTTACGGGGGGAAATTGGCATCGGGGGGAGGGGTATGGGGATTTGGGGGGGAATATGAGGGGGGTGAAGAGGGGTGTGGGGGCAGATATGGCGGGGTATGGGGGGATCTGGGGGGGATATGGTTTTATTGGGGGGGTATAGGGTGGATTTGGGGGTTTGCGGGGATTTGGATGACGTATGGGGGAGTATGGGGGGTTGGGGGGGTGTATAGGGGGATTTGGGGGTCTGGAGAGCATTTTGGGGGGGATAATCGGGATTTTGGGGAGGGATATGGGGGCCGTATGGGGGGCATATGGGGATTTGGGGGCATATGGCGATTTTGGGAGGGATGTAGAGATTTGGGGGGAATGTAGGGGGTGGAAATGGGATTTGGGGGGGGATATGGGGGTTTGGGCAATTTTTGGGGGGGGGGATTTAGGGAGGGAAGAGGGGTTTGGGGGCAGATATGGGGCCGTATGAGGGGTCATGGGGATTTTGGGGGAGGATATGGGGATTTGGGGGGGATACTGGGGGAGATATGGAGGGATGTGGGGGTTTGGGGGCAGATACGGGGCGGATATGGGGGGGATATGGGGGGTTACAGGGGGGAAATGGGCATTGGGGGCATATGGGCATTTTGGGTGGGTTATGGGGGGAAATGGGGGGATTTGGGGGGATTTAGGGGGGATATGGGGGGGAGGTATGGGAAGATTTTGGGGGGATATAGGAGGTTTGGGGGGATTTGGGGGGGACAGGGGGGAGTATGGGGGTTTGAGGGGGCAATGTGGGGGGGCTAGGGAGGATATGGGGGGGGGGGGCTTTGGGGGGAAACAGAGTGGTTATGGGGATTTGGGGGGAATATGAGGGAAACTGGATACGATTTGGGGGGGGCACTGGGGGGATTTTGGGGGTTTGGTGGGGGATATTGGGGGATTTGGGGGGATATGAAGGGTTTGGGGGGTATGGGGATTTGGGAGGAGGATATGGGGATTTTTGGGGGGCTTACATGGGGCAAATAGGCATTGGGGGGATATGGGGGCATGTGGGGGATTTTTGGGGGGGATAGGGGGTCTTGGTGGGGATACGGGGGGGATATGGGAGGTTGGGGGTGTATAGGGGGATTTGGGGGGGGTATGGGGGGGTTACAGGGGGAAAATGGGCATTGGGGGATTTTAGGGGGTGCTATGGGGGTTTTGGGGGATTCTGGGGGGATATGGGGGCGTATGGGGGGGCTCCAGGGGGAAATGAGGGGTTTTGGGGGGGAATATGGGGGTATGGGGGGATTACGAGGAGAAAATGGGCACTGGGGATTTGGGGAGGGGTAATGGGATTTGGGGGGAATATGGGGGGGTGAAGAGGGGTGTGGGGGCAGATATGGCGGGGTATGGGGGGGATCTGGGGGGGGGATATGGTTTTTTGGGGGGGGGTATAGGGTGGATTTGGGGGGTTTGCGGGGATTTGGAGGACGTATGGGGGGAGTATGGGGGGTTTGGGGGGGGGGGTGTATGGGGGGATTTGGGGGTCTGGAGAGCATATAGGGGGGATAATCGGGATTTTGGGGAGGGATATGGGGGCCGTATGGGGGGCATACGAGGATTTGGGGGAGATTTGGGGGGATATAGGGGGGATTTGGGGGGGTTGGCGGGAGTAGAGGGGGTTTGGGGATGGATATGGAGACGTATGGGGGGTATAGGCATTTTGGGGGAGGTTATGGGGATTTTGGGGGTCACGGGGGAAATTGGCATTGGGGGCAATATGGGGAGGGATATGGGGGGTGGGGGATTATGGGGTGTTATAGGGGCATTGGGGGTATCTGGGAATTTTTGGGGAGGATTTGGGGGGATCTGGGGAGGAAATGGGCATTGGGGGTGGGATATGGGGGGTTGGGGATTTGAAGGGTATGGGGGATTTGAGGGGATATGGGTATTTTTGGGGGGAGATATGGGGAGGCGTGGGGGGGGATTTGGGGGAAGTATGGGGGGTTTGTGGGGGGATGTGGGGATTTGGGGAGGGGATATGGGGGGGTATGGGGGCTGGGGGGATATGCGGGTTTGGGGGTGGATGTGGGGGGAATATGGGGGTTTTGGGCGATTCTGGGGGAGATATGGGGCGGTTACGGGGGAAATGGGCATTGGGGGGCATATGGGGATTTGGGGGAGATATGCAGATTTGGGGAGGGATATGTGGGGGTATGGGGATTTTGGGGGAGGATATCGGGATTTTGGGGGGGGGGGGGGTTGGGGAGATTTGGGGATTTTGGGGAGGGATATGGGGATTTGGGAGCAGATATGGGGCTATATGGGGGGGGGTATGGGGATGAAATTGGCATCGGGGGGGGATATGAGGATTTGTGGGGGTATGGGGGGTTTGGGGGATTCTGGGGGGATATGGGGTTGTTATGGTGCGGGAATGGGCATGGGGGGAGCATACGGCGATTTTGGGGGGATTTTGGGGGGGATGTAGGGGGAAATGGGATTTGGGGGTTTTGGGCAATTTTGGGGGGATATGGGGGTTTGGGGGCAGATATGGGGGGGATATGAGGGGCTACGGGGGCAAATGGGCATTGGGGGGGCATATGGGCATTTTGGGTGGGTTATGGGGGGAAATGGGGGAATTTGGGGGGGGGTATGAGGGGTTTGGGGGCAGATATGGGGCCGTATGGGGGGGATATGGGGAGCATGGGGGGGTAATGGGGGTTTTGGGGGGAAGATATGGGGATTTGGGGGGGAAAATGGGGGGTTCAGGGGGGAAATATGGGGGGGCTGTGCGGGGGTAATGGGGACTTGGGGGCAGATATGGGGCATTATGGGGGGGTATGGGGATTTTGGCGGAGGATATGGGGAGGAAATGGGCATTGGGAGGGATACTGGGATTTGGGGGGAGATATGGGGGGGTTGGAGGGTTATGGGGGGGATATGGGGTTTGGGGGATGATATGGGGATTTTGTGGGGGATGGGGGGGGTGGGATTTTGGGGAGGGATATGGGGGCCGTATGGGGGGGCATATGGGGATTTGGGGGGGATGTGGGGGTATGGGGTTTGGTGCGGGGATGTGGGGGCTATACGGGGGATTTCAGGGGGGTATAGGGGGATTTTGGGGAGGGATATGGGGATTTGGGGGGGGTATGACGGTTTGGGGGCAGATAAGGGGCCGTATGAGGGGTCATGGGGATTTTGGGGGAGGATATGGGGATTTGGGGGGGGATATTGGGGGGGGGGAGATATGGAGGGATGTGGGGGTTTGGGGGTATGTGGTGGATATGGGTGGGATATAGGAGGATTTGGGGGGGGATGTGGGGGAAATGGGGATTTGGGGGCAGATATGGGGCATTATGGGGGGGGATATGGGGGGTTACGGGGGGAAATGGGCATTGGGGGGGCATATGGGCATTTTGGGTGGGTTATGGGGGAAATGGGGGGATTTGGGGGCATATATGGGGGAGTATGGGGGGCAGATATGGGGGAGTATGGGGGGGAATATGGGGGCGATTTGGGGGGATTTAGGGGGGATATGGGGGGTCTGGGAAGATTTTGGGGGGATATAGGAGGTTTGGGGGGATTTGGGGGGGACAGGGGGGAGTATGGGGGTTTGAGGGGGCAATGTGGGCGGGCTAGGGAGGATATGGGGGGGGGGGCTTTGGGGGGAAACAGAGTGGTTATGGGGATTTGGGGGGAATATGAAGGAAACTGGATACGATTTGGGGGGCACTGGGGGGATTTTGGGGGTTTGGTGGGGGATATTGGGGGATTTGGGGGGATATGAGGGGTTTGGGGGAGGTATGGGGATTTGGGAGGAGGATATGGGGATTTTTGGGGGGCTTACATGGGGCAAATTGGCATTGGGGGGGATATGGGGGCATGTGGGGGATTTTTGGGGGGGATGGGGGGATATGGGAGGTTGGGGGTGTATAGGGGGGATTTGGGGGGGTATGGGGGGTTACAGGGGGAAAATGGGCATTCGGGGATTTTAGGGGGTGGTATGGGGGTTTTGGGGGATTCTGGGGGGGGTATGGGGGTGTAAAGGGGGGGCTCCAAGGGGGAAATGAGGGTTTGGGGGGGGGAATATGGGGGTGTATGGGGGGGTTACGAGGAGGGGCATTGGGGGCATTGGGGATTTGGGGAGGGGTATGGGGATTTGGGGGGGAATATGTGGGGGCTGAAGAGGGGTGTGGGGGCAGATATGGCGGGGTATGGGGGGATCTGGGGGGATATGGTTTTTTGGGGGGGGGGGTATAGGGTGGATTTGGGGGGTTTGCGGGGATTTGGAGGACGTATGGGGGAGTATGGGGGGTTTGGGGGGGTGTATGGGGGGATTTGGGGGTCTGGAGAGCATTTGGGGGAGATAATCGGGATTTTGGGGAGGGATATGGGGGCCGTATGGGGGGCATATGAGGATTTGGGGGAGATTTGGGGGGATATAGGGGGGGGGATTTGGGGGGGGTTGGCGGGAGTAGAGGGGGTTTGGGGATGGATATGGAGACGTATGGGGGGGTATGGGCATTTTGGGGGAGGTTATGGGGATTTTGGGGGGGGGGTCACGGGGGGAAATTGGCATTGGGGACGATATGCGGAGGGATATGGGGGGGGGTGGGGGATTATGGGGGGTTATAGGGGCATTGGGGGTATCTGGGAATTTTTGGGGAGGGATTTGGGGGGATCTGGGGAGGAAATGGGCATTGGGGGTGGGATATGGGGGGGTTGGGGATTCGAGGGAGGATACTGGGGGGCTATGGGGGGATTTGAGGGGATATGGGGGGAGTATGAGGGCTGGGGGGATATGGGGGGGATTTGAGGGGGATATGGGTTTTTTGGGGGGGGAGATATGGGGAGGCATGGGGGGGATTTGGGGGAAGTATGGGGGGGTTTGTGGGGGGATGTGGGGATTTGGGAGGGGATATGGGGGGGGGTATCGGGGCTGGGGGGGATATGCGGGTTTGGGGGTGGATGTGGGGGGAATATGGGGGTTTTGGACGATTCTGGGGGGGAGATATGGGGCGGTTACGGGGGAAATGGGCATTGGGGGGCATATGGGGATTTGGGGGAGATATGCAGATTTGGGGAGGGATATTTGGGGGTATGGGGATTTTGGGGGAGGATATCGGGATTTTGGGGGGGGGTTGGGGAGCAGATATGGGGCTATATGGGGGGGGTATGGGGATTTTGGGGGGGGGTTATGGGGGAGAAATTGGCATCGGGGGGATATGAGGATTTGGGAGGGTATGAGGGGTTTGGGGGATTCTGGGGGGCATATGGGGTTGTTATGGTGCGGGAATGGGCATGGGGGGAGCATACGGCGATTTTGGGGGCATTTTGGGGGGATGTAGGGGGAAATGGGATTTGGGGGTTTTGAGCAATTTTGGGGGGATATGGGGGTTTGGGGGCAGATATGGGGGGGATATGAGGGGCTACGGGGGGCAAATGGGCATTGGGGGGGCATATGGGCATTTTGGGTGGGTTATGGGGGGGAAATGGGGGAATTTGGGGGGGGGGTATGAGGGGTTTGGGGGCAGATATGGGGCCGTATGGGGGGGATATGGGGAGCATGGGGGGGTAATGGGGGTTTTGGGGGGAAGATATGGGGATTTGGGGGGGGGGAAAATGGGGGGTTCAGGGGGAAATATGGGGGGGCTGTGCGGGGAAATGGGGACTTGGGGGCAGATATGGGGCATTATGGGGGGTATGGGGATTTTGGCGGAGGATATGGGGAGGAAATGGGCATTGGGAGGGATACTGGGATTTGGGGGGAGATATGGGGGGTTGGAGGGTTATGGGGGGGGATATGGGGTTTGGGGGATGATATGGGGATTTTGTGGGGGATGGGGGGGGGAAATTGGGATTTTGGGGAGGGATATGGGGGCCGTATGGGGGGCATATGGGGATTTGGGGGGGGATGTGGGGGTATGGGGTTTGGTGCGGGGATGTGGGGGCTATACGGGGGATTTCAGGGGGGTATAGGGGGATTTTGGGGAGGGATATGGGGATTTGGGGGGGGTATGACGGTTTGGGGGCAGATAAGGGGCCGTATGAGGGGTCATGGGGATTTTGGGGGAGGATATGGGGATTTTGGGGGGGGGGTATGTGGTGGATATGGGTGGCATATAGGAGGATTTGGGGGGGATGTGGGGGGAAATGGGAATTTGGGGGCAGATATGGGGCATTATGGGGGGGGATATGGGGGGTTCCGGGGGGAAATGGGCATTGGGGGGGCATATGGGCATTTTGGGTGGGTTATGGGGGAAATGGGGGGTATGAGGGGTTTGGGGGCAGATATGGGGCCGTATGTGGGGCAGATACGGGGGGATTTGGGAAGATTTTGGGGGGATATAGGAGGTTTGTGGGGATTTGGGGGGGACATAAGGGGGAGTATGGGGGTTTGAGGGCAGACTGTGGGGGGGCTGGGGAGGATATGGGGAGGGTTGGGGGTAATTTGGGGGGGCTTTGGGGGAACTATGGGACTGTATGGGGGGGTATGAGGATTTTGGGGGAGGATATGGGGATTTTGGGGGGGGGGGGTTACGGGGGGGAAATTGGCATCGGGGGGTGGATATGGGGATTTGGGGGTACGGGGGGAATTTTGGAGGGGGATGTAGGGGGAAATGGGTTTGAGAGGGTTGTGGGGGTTTTGGGAAATTTTGGGGGGGGATTTGGGGGGGGGATTTGGGGGGGAAGAGGGGTTTGGGGGCAGATATGGGGCCGTATGGTGCGTCCTGTGGATTTTGGGGGAGGATATGGGGATTTGGGGGGGATATTGGGGGGAGATATGGAGGGATGTGGGGGTTTGGGGGGGGGGTATGTGGTGGATATGGGTGGGATATAGGAGGATTTGGGGGGGGGGATGTGGGGGGAAATGGGGATTTGGGGGCAGATATGGGGCATTATGGGGGGGATATGGGGGGTTACGGGGGGAAATGGGCATTGGGGGGTATGGGCATATTGGGTGGGTTATAGGGGGGTATGAGGGGTTTGGGGGCAGATATGGGGGAGTATGGGGGGCAGATATGGGGGGTTCGGGGGGAATATGGGGGCGATTTGGGGGGGATTTAGGGGGGATATGGGGGGTCTGGGAAGATTTTTGTGGGATATAGGAGGTTTGGGGGGATTTGGGGGGACAGGGGGGAGTATGGGGGTTTGAGGGGGCAATGTGGGGGGGCTGGGGAGGATATGGGGGTTGGGGGGGGGGAAACAGAGTGGTTATGGGGTTTTGGGGGGAAGATATGGGGATTTGGGGGAGAAAATGGGGGGTTCAGGGGGAAATATGAGGGGGGATGTGCGGGGGAAATGGGGATTTGGGGACAGACATGGGGCATTATGGGGGGATATGGGGGGTTACGGGGGAAATGGGCATTGGGGGGGCATATGGGCATTTTGGGTGGGTTATGGGGGGTAATGGAGGTTTTGGGGGGAAGATATGGGGATTTAGGGGGAGGATATGGGGGAAATGGGGATCTGGGGAGGGATACGGGGCCATATGGGGGATGGAGATTTGGGGGAAGGATATGGGGATTCTGGGGGGGGGGGCTTACATGGGGCAAATTGGCATTGGGGGGGATATGGGGGCATGTGGGGGATTTTGGGGGGGATAGGGGGCCTTGGTGGGGATACAGGGGGGGATATGGGAGGTTGGGGGTGTATAGGGGGGATTTGGGGGGTATGGAGGGTTACAGGGGGAAAATGGGCATTGGGGATTTTAGGGGGTGGTATGGGGGTTTTGGGGGATTCTGGGGGGGTATATGGGGGCGTATGGGGGGGCTCCGGGGGGGAAATGAGGGTTTTGGGGGGAATATGGGGGTGTATGAGGGGGTTACGAGGAGAAAATGGGCATTGGGGATTTGGGGAGGGGTATGGGGATTTGGGGGGAATATGGGGGGGGGGTGAAAGAGGGGTGTGGGGGCAGATATGGCGGGGTATGGGGGGATCTGGGGGGGGATATGGTTTTATTGGGGGGTATAGGGTGGATTTGGGGGGTTTGCGGGGATTTGGAGGACGTATGGGGGAGTATGGGGGGTTTGGGGGGTGTATGGGGGGATTTGGGGGTCTGGAGAGCATTTGGGGGGGATAATCGGGATTTTGGGGAGGGATATGGGGGCCGTATGGG
This sequence comes from Anser cygnoides, assembly GCF_040182565.1. Classification (NCBI taxonomy): domain Eukaryota; kingdom Metazoa; phylum Chordata; class Aves; order Anseriformes; family Anatidae; genus Anser; species Anser cygnoides. The sequence continues at coordinate 4,301,548 of NC_089900.1, read as the reverse complement.
GGGCATATGAGGATTTGGGGGAGATTTGGGGGGATATAGGGGGGATTTGGGGGGTTGGCGGGAGTATAGGGGGTTTGGGGATGGATATGGAGACGTATGGGGATTTCGGGGGGAGGTTATGGGGATTTTTGGGGGGTCACGGGGGAAATTGGCATCGGGGGGATATGGGGAGGGATATGGGGGTGGGGGATTATGGGGGGTTATAGGGGCATTGGGGGTATCTGGGAATTTTTGGGGAGGATTTGGGGGGATCTGGGGAGGAAATGGGCATTGGGGGTGGGATATGGGGGGGGTTGGGGATTTGAGGGGTATGGGGGATTTGAGGGGGATATGGGTATTTTGGGGGGAGATATGGGGAGGCGTGGGGGATTTGGGGGAAGTATGGGGGGTTTGTGGGGGGATGTGGGGATTTGGGAGGGGATATAGGGGGTATGGGGGCTGGGGGGATATGCGGGTTTGGGGGTGGATGTGGGGGAATATGGGGGTTTTGGGCAATTCTGGGGGGGAGATATGGGGCGGTTACGGGGGGAAATGGGCATTGGGGGGCATATGGGGATTTGGGGGAGATATGCAGATTTGGGGAGGGATATGTGGGGGTATGGGGATTTTGGGGGAGGATATCGGGATTTTGGGGGGGTTTGGGGAGATTTGGGGATTTTGGGGAGGGATATGGGGATTTGGGAGCAGATATGGGGCTATATGGGGGGGTATGGGGATGAAATTGGCATCGGGGGGGATATGAGGATTTGTGGGGGTATGGGGGGTTTGGGGGATTCTGGGGGGGATATGGGGTTGTTATGGTGCGGGAATGGGCATGGGGGAGCATACGGCGATTTTGGGGGGATTTTGGGGGGATGTAGGGGGAAATGGGATTTGGGGGTTTTGGGCAATTTTGGGGGGATATGGGGGTTTGGGGGCAGATATGGGGGGGATATGAGGGGCTACGGGGGGCAAATGGGCATTGGGGGGGCATATGGGCATTTTGGGTGGGTTATGGGGGGAAATGGGGGAATTTGGGGGGGTATGAGGGGTTTGGGGGCAGATATGGGGCCGTATGGGGGGGATATGGGGAGCATGGGGGGGTAATGGGGGTTTTGGGGGGAAGATATGGGGATTTGGGGGGGAAAATGGGGGGTTCAGGGGGAAATATGGGGGGGCTGTGCGGGGGTAATGGGGACTTGGGGGCAGATATGGGGCATTATGGGGGGTATGGGGATTTTGGCGGAGGATATGGGGAGGAAATGGGCATTGGGAGGGATACTGGGATTTGGGGGGAGATATGGGGGGGTTGGAGGGTTATGGGGGGATATGGGGTTTGGGGGATGATATGGGGATTTTGTGGGGGATGGGGGGGAAATTGGGATTTTGGGGAGGGATATGGGGGCCGTATGGGGGGCATATGGGGATTTGGGGGGGATGTGGGGGTATGGGGTTTGGTGCGGGGATGTGGGGGCTATACGGGGGATTTCAGGGGGGTATAGGGGGATTTTGGGGAGGGATATGGGGATTTGGGGGGGTATGACGGTTTGGGGGCAGATAAGGGGCCGTATGAGGGGTCATGGGGATTTTGGGGGAGGATATGGGGATTTGGGGGGATATTGGGGGGAGATATGGAGGGATGTGGGGGTTTGGGGGGTATGTGGTGGATATGGGTGGGATATAGGAGGATTTGGGGGGGGATGTGGGGGAAATGGGGATTTGGGGGCAGATATGGGGCATTATGGGGGGATATGGGGGGTTACGGGGGGGAAATGGGCATTGGGGGGGCATATGGGCATTTTGAGTGGGTTATGGGGGGAAATGGGGGGATTTGGGGGCATATATGGGGGAGTATGGGGGGCAGATATGGGGGAGTATGGGGGGAATATGGGGGCGATTTGGGGGGATTTAGGGGGGATATGGGGGGTCTGGGAAGATTTTGGGGGGATATAGGAGGTTTGGGGGGATTTGGGGGGGACAGGGGGGAGTATGGGGGTTTGAGGGGGCAATGTGGGCGGGCTAGGGAGGATATGGGGGGGGGGGGCTTTGGGGGGAAACAGAGTGGTTATGGGGATTTGGGGGGAATATGAAGGAAACTGGATACGATTTGGGGGGGCACTGGGGGGATTTTGGGGGTTTGGTGGGGGATATTGGGGGATTTGGGGGGGATATGAGGGGTTTGGGGGAGGTATGGGGATTTGGGAGGAGGATATGGGGATTTTTGGGGGGCTTACATGGGGCAAATTGGCATTGGGGGGGATATGGGGGCATGTGGGGGATTTTTGGGGGGGATGGGGGGATATGGGAGGTTGGGGGTGTATAGGGGGGATTTGGGGGGGGTATGGGGGGTTACAGGGGGAAAATGGGCATTCGGGGATTTTAGGGGGTGGTATGGGGGTTTGGGGGGGGATTCTGGGGGGGGGGGGTATGGGGGTGTAAAGGGGGGGCTCCAGGGGGGAAATGAGGGTTTGGGGGGGGAATATGGGGGTGTATGGGGGGGTTACGAGGAGGGGCATTGGGGGCATTGGGGATTTGGGGAGGGGTATGGGGATTTGGGGGGGAATATGTGGGGGCTGAAGAGGGGTGTGGGGGCAGATATGGCGGGGTATGGGGGGATCTGGGGGGATATGGTTTTTTGGGGGGGGGTATAGGGTGGATTTGGGGAGTTTGCGGGGGATTTGGAGGACGTATGGGGGAGTATGGGGGGTTTGGGGGGTGTATGGGGGGATTTGGGGGTCTGGAGAGCATTTGGGGGAGATAATCGGGATTTTGGGGAGGGATATGGGGGCCGTATGGGGGGCATATGAGGATTTGGGGGAGATTTGGGGGGATATAGGGGGGGATTTGGGGGGGTTGGCGGGAGTAGAGGGGTTTGGGGATGGATATGGAGACGTATGGGGGGTATGGGCATTTTGGGGGAGGTTATGGGGATTTTGGGGGGGTCACGGGGGAAATTGGCATTGGGGACGATATGCGGAGGGATATGGGGGGGTGGGGGATTATGGGGGGTTATAGGGGCATTGGGGGTATCTGGGAATTTTTGGGGAGGATTTGGGGGGATCTGGGGAGGAAATGGGCATTGGGGGTGGGATATGGGGGGGTTGGGGATTCGAGGGAGGATACTGGGGGGCTATGGGGGGGATTTGAGGGGATATGGGGGGAGTATGAGGGCTGGGGGGATATGGGGGGATTTGAGGGGGATATGGGTTTTTTTGGGGGGGAGATATGGGGAGGCATGGGGGATTTGGGGGAAGTATGGGGGGTTTGTGGGGGGATGTGGGGATTTGGGAGGGGATATGGGGGGGGTATGGGGGCTGGGGGATATGCGGGTTTGGGGGTGGATGTGGGGGGAATATGGGGGTTTTGGACGATTCTGGGGGGAGATATGGGGCGGTTACGGGGGGAAATGGGCATTGGGGGGCATATGGGGATTTGGGGGAGATATGCAGATTTGGGGAGGGATATTTGGGGGTATGGGGATTTTGGGGGGGTTATGGGGGAGAAATTGGCATCGGGGGGGATATGAGGATTTGGGAGGGTATGAGGGGTTTGGGGGATTCTGGGGGGATATGGGGTTGTTATGGTGCGGGAATGGGCATGGGGGGAGCATACGGCGATTTTGGGGGCATTTTGGGGGGGATGTAGGGGGAAATGGGATTTGGGGGTTTTGAGCAATTTTGGGGGGATATGGGGGTTTGGGGGCAGATATGGGGGGGATATGAGGGGCTACGGGGGGCAAATGGGCATTGGGGGGCATATGGGCATTTTGGGTGGGTTATGGGGGGAAATGGGGGAATTTGGGGGGGGGGGTATGAGGGGTTTGGGGGCAGATATGGGGCCGTATGGGGGGATATGGGGAGCATGGGGGGTAATGGGGGTTTTTGGGGGGGGGAAGATATGGGGATTTGGGGGGAAAATGGGGGGTTCAGGGGGAAATATGGGGGGGCTGTGCGGGGGAAATGGGGACTTGGGGGCAGATATGGGGCATTATGGGGGTATGGGGAGGAAATGGGCATTGGGAGGGATACTGAGGATTTGGGGGGAGATATGGGGGGGTTGGAGGGTTATGGGGGGGGATATGGGGTTTGGGGGATGATATGGGGATTTTGTGGGGGATGGGGGGAAATTGGGATTTTGGGGAGGGATATGGGGGCCGTATGGGGGGCATATGGGGATTTGGGGGGGGATGTGGGGGTATGGGGTTTGGTGCGGGGATGTGGGGGCTATACGGGGGATTTCAGGGGGGTATAGGGGGATTTTGGGGAGGGATATGGGGATTTGGGGGGGGTATGACGGTTTGGGGGCAGATAAGGGGCCGTATGAGGGGTCATGGGGATTTTGGGGGAGGATATGGGGATTTGGGGGGGATATTGGGGGGAGATATGGAGGGATGTGGGAAGGAAAGGGGGATTTTGGGGAGGGATATGCGATTTGGGAGGGGGTATGAGGGGTTTGGGGGCAGATAAGGGACCGTATCGGGGGTATGGGGATTTTGGGGGAGGATATGGGGATTTTGGGGGGGGGTATGTGGTGGATATGGGTGGCATATAGGAGGATTTGGGGGGGGATGTGGGGGGAAATGGGAATTTGGGGGCAGATATGGGGCATTATGGGGGGGATATGGGGGGTTACGGGGGGGAAATGGGCATTGGGGGGGCATATGGGTACTTTGGGTGGGTTATGGGGGGGAAATGGGGGGTATGAGGGGTTTGGGGGCAGATATGGGGCCGTATGTGGGGCAGATACGGGGGGGATTTGGGAAGATTTTGGGGGGATATAGGAGGTTTGTGGGGATTTGGGGGGGACATAAGGGGAGTATGGGGGTTTGAGGGCAGACTGTGGGGGGGCTGGGGAGGATATGGGGAGGGTTGGGGGTAATTTGGGGGGGGCTTTGGGGGAACTATGGGACTGTATGGGGGAGGTATGAGGATTTTGGGGGAGGATATGGGGATTTTGGGGGGGGGTTACGGGGGGGAAATTGGCATCGGGGGGTGGATATGGGGATTTGGGGGGTACGGGGGAATTTTGGAGGGGGATGTAGGGGGAAATGGGTTTGAGAGGGTTGTGGGGGTTTTGGGAAATTTTGGGGGGGATTTGGGGGGGGATTTGGGGGGGGAAGAGGGGTTTGGGGGCAGATATGGGGCCGTATGGTGCGTCCTGTGGATTTTGGGGGAGGATATGGGGATTTGGGGGGGATATTGGGGGGAGATATGGAGGGATGTGGGGGTTTGGGGGGGGTATGTGGTGGATATGGGTGGGATATAGGAGGATTTGGGGGGGGATGTGGGGGGAAATGGGGATTTGGGGGCAGATATGGGGCATTATGGGGGGGATATGGGGGGTTACGGGGGAAATGGGCATTGGGGGGGGGTATGGGCATATTGGGTGGGTTATAGGGGGGTATGAGGGGTTTGGGGGCAGATATGGGGGAGTATGGGGGGCAGATATGGGGGTTCGGGGGGAATATGGGGGCGATTTGGGGGGGATTTAGGGGGGATATGGGGGGTCTGGGAAGATTTTTGTGGGATATAGGAGGTTTGGGGGGATTTGGGGGGACAGGGGGGAGTATTGGGGTTTGAGGGGGCAATGTGGGGGGGCTGGGGAGGATATGGGGGGGTTGGGGGGAAACAGTGGTTATGGGGTTTGGGGGGAAGATATGGGGATTTGGGGGAGAAAATGGGGGGTTCAGGGGGAAATATGAGGGGGATGTGCGGGGGAAATGGGGATTTGGGGACAGACATGGGGCATTATGGGGGGGGGATATGGGGGGGGTTACGGGGGGAAATGGGCATTGGGGGGGCATATGGGCATTTTGGGTGGGTTATGGGGGGGTAATGGAGGTTTTGGGGGGGAAGATATGGGGATTTAGGGGGAGGATATGGGGGGGAAATGGGGATCTGGGGAGGGATACGGGGCCATATGGGGGGGGATGGAGATTTGGGGGAAGGATATGGGGATTCTGGGGGGCTTACATGGGGCAAATTGGCATTGGGGCATTGGGGGGGATATGGGGGCATGTGGGGGATTTTTGGGGGGATAGGGGGCCTTGGTGGGGATACAGGGGGGGGATATGGGAGGTTGGGGGTGTATAGGGGGGATTTGGGGGGGGTATGGGGGGTTACAGGGGGAAAATGGGCATTGGGGATTTGGGGAGGGGTATGGGGATTTGGGGGGGGGAATATGGGGGGGGGTGAAGAGGGGTGTGGGGGCAGATATGGCGGGGTATGGGGGGGATCTGGGGGGGGGATATGGTTTTATTGGGGGGGTATAGGGTGGATTTGGGGAGTTTGCGGGGATTTGGAGGACGTATGGGGGAGTATGGGGGGTTTGGGGGGTGTATGGGGGATTTGGGGGTCTGGAGAGCATTTGGGGGGGATAATCGGGATTTTGGGGAGGGATATGGGGGCCGTATGGGGGGCATATGAGGATTTGGGGGAGATTTGGGGGGATATAGGGGGGATTTGGGGGGGGGGGTTGGCGGGAGTAGAGGGGGTTTGGGGATGGATATGGAGACGTATGGGGATTTCGGGGGAGGTTATGGGGATTTTGGGGGATCACGGGGGGAAATTGGCATCGGGGGGATATGGGGAGGGATATGGGGGGTGGGGGATTATGGGGGGTTATAGGGGCATTGGGGGTATCTGGGAATTTTTGGGGAGGATTTGGGGGGATCTGGGGAGGAAATGGGCATTGGGGGTGGGATATGGGGGGGTTGGGGATTTGAGGGGTATGGGGGATTTGGGGGGATATGGGTATTTTTGGGGGGAGATATGGGGAGGCGGGGGGGGGATTTGGGGGAAGTATGGGGGGTTTGTGGGGGGATGTGGGGATTTGGGAGGGGATATAGGGGGTATGGGGGCTGGGGGGGATATGCGGGTTTGGGGGTGGATGTGGGGGGAATATGGGGGTTTTGGGCGATTCTGGGGGGAGATATGGGGCGGTTACGGGGGGAAATGGGCATTGGGGGGCATATGGGGATTTGGGGGAGATATGCAGATTTGGGGAGGGATATGTGGGGGTATGGGGATTTTGGGGGAGGATATCGGGATTTTGGGGGGGTTTGGGAGCAGATATGGGGCTATATGGGGGGGTATGGGGATTTTGGGGGGGGTTATGGGGGAGAAATTGGCATCGGGGGGGATATGAGGATTTGGGAGGGTATGAGGGGTTTGGGGGATTCTGGGGGGCATATGGGGTTGTTATGGTGCGGGAATGGGCATGGGGGGAGCATACGGCGATTTTGGGGGCATTTTGGGGGGGATGTAGGGGGAAATGGGATTTGGGGGTTTTGAGCAATTTTGGGGGATATGGGGGTTTGGGGGCAGATATGGGGGGGATATGAGGGGCTACGGGGGGCAAATGGGCATTGGGGGGGCATATGGGCATTTTGGGTGGGTTATGGGGGGGAAATGGGGGAATTTGGGGGGGGTATGAGGGGTTTGGGGGCAGATATGGGGCCGTATGGGGGGATATGGGGAGCATGGGGGGGTAATGGGGGTTTTGGGGGGAAGATATGGGGATTTGGGGGGGAAAATGGGGGGCTGTGCGGGGGAAATGGGGACTTGGGGGCAGATATGGGGCATTATGGGGGGGTATGGGGATTTTGGCGGAGGATATGGGGAGGAAATGGGCATTGGGAGGGATACTGGGATTTGGGGGAGATATGGGGGGGTTGGAGGGTTATGGGGGGGATATATGGGGTTTGGGGGATGATATGGGGATTTTGTGGGGGATGGCGGGGGAAATTGGGATTTTGGGGAGGGATATGGGGGCCGTATGGGGGGCATATGGGGATTTGGGGGGGGATGTGGGGATATGGGGTTTGGTGCGGGGATGTGGGGGCTATACGGGGGATTTCAGGGGGGTATAGGGGGAATTTGGGGGGAGGTATATGGGGATTTGGGGGTTTTGGGGGAGGATTTCGGGGTCTTGGGCGATTCTGGGGGGGAGATATGGGGCAGTTACAGGGAGGAAAGGGGGATTTTGGGGAGGGATATGGGGATTTGGGGGGGTATGACGGTTTGGGGGTAGATAAGGGGCCGTATGAGGGGTCATGGGGATTTTGGGGGAGGATATGGGGATTTGGGGGGGATATTGGGGGGAGATATGGAGGGATGTGGGGAGGAAAGGGGGATTTTGGGGAGGGATATGGGATTTGGGAGGGGTATGAGGGGTTTGGGGGCAGATAAGGGACCGTATCGGGGGTATGGGGATTTTGGGGGAGGATATGGGGATTTTGGGGGGGGGTATGTGGTGGATAAGGGTGGCATATAGGAGGATTTGGGGGGGGGATGTGGGGGGGAAATGGGGATTTGGGGGCAGATATGGGGCATTATGGGGGGGATATGGGGGGTTACGGGGGGAAATGGGCATTGGGGGGGCATGTGGGCATTTTGGGTGGGTTATGGGGGGAAATGGGGGTATGAGGGGTTTGGGGGCAGATATGGGGCCGTATGGGGGGGATATGGGGAGTATGGGGGGAAGATATGGGGGGTCTGGGAAGATTTGGGGGGATATAGGAGGTTTGGGGGGATTTGGGGGGACAGGGGGGGGGAGTATGGGGGTTTGAGGGGGCAATGTGGGGGGGCTGGGGAGTATATGGGGGGGTTGGGGGGAATTTGGGGGGGGGCTTTGGGAAGGAAACAGAGTGGTTATGGGGATTTGGGGGGAATATGGGGGAAACTGGGTGCGATATGGGGGGCACTGGGGGAAATAGGGCGTTTGGTGGGGGATATTGGGGGATTTGGGGGGGATATGGGGATTTGGGAGGAGGATATGGGGATTTTTTGGGGGGTTACATTTGAGGATTTGAGTGGGGATGTGGGGATATGGGGATTTGGGGGGGATTTTGGGGGAGGATATGGAGGGATGTGGGGGTTTGGGGGGGTATGTGGTGGATATGGGTGGGATATAGGAGGGTTTGGGGGGGGGGGATGTGGGGGGGAAATGGGGATTTGGGGGCAGATATGGGGCATTATGGGGGGGGATATGGGGGGTTACGGGGGGAAAATGGGCATTGGGGGGGCATATGGGCATTTTGGGTGGGTTATGGGGAAATGGGGAATTTGGGGGGGTATGAGGGGTTTGGGGGCAGATATGGGGCCCTATGGGGGGGATATGGGGAGTATGGGGGTAGATATGGGGCCGTATGGGGGGCAGATATGGGGGGGGATTTTGGGGGATTTGGGAAGATTTTGGGGGGATATAGGAGGTTTGCGGGGGTTTGGGGGGGACATAAGGGGGAGTATGGGGGTTTGAGGGCAGACTGTGGGGGGCTGGGGAGGATATGGGGGGTTGGGGGTAATTTGGGGGGTCTTTGGGCAAGTATGGGGCTGTATGGGGGGGTATGAGGATTTTGGGGGAGGATATGGGGATTTTGGGTGGGTTACGGGGGGAAATTGGCATCGGGGGGAGGGGTATGGGGATTTGGGGGGAATATGAGGGGGGTGAAGAGGGGTGTGGGGGCAGATATGGCGGGGTATGGGGGGATCTGGGGGGGGATATGGTTTTATTGGGGGGGTATAGGGTGGATTTGGGGGGTTTGCGGGGATTTGGATGACGTATGGGGGAGTATGGGGGTTGGGGGGGTGTATGGGGGGATTTGGGGGTCTGGAGAGCATTTGGGGGGGATAATCGGGATTTTGGGGAGGGATATGGGGGCCGTATGGGGGGCATATGGGGATTTGGGGGCATATGGCGATTTTGGGAGGGATGTAGAGATTTGGGGGGAATGTAGGTGGAAATGGGATTTGGGGGGATATGGGGGTTTGGGCAATTTTGGGGGGGGGATTTAGGGAGGGAAGAGGGGTTTGGGGGCAGATATGGGGCCATATGAGGGGTCATGGGGATTTTGGGGGAGGATATGGGGATTTGGGGGGGATACTGGGGGGAGATATGGAGGGATGTGGGGGTTTGGGGGCAGATACGGGGCGGATATGGGGGGGATATGGGGGGTTACAGGGGGGAAATGGGCATTGGGGGCATATGGGCATTTTGGGTGGGTTATGGGGGGAAATGGGGGGATTTGGGGGGATTTAGGGGGGATATGGGGGGTATGGGAAGATTTTGGGGGGATATAGGAGGTTTGGGGGGATTTGGGGGGACAGGGGGAGTATGGGGGTTTGAGGGGGCAATGTGGGCGGGCTAGGGAGGATATGGGGGGGGGCTTTGGGGGGAAACAGAGTGGTTATGGGGATTTGGGGGGAATATGAGGGAAACTGGATACGATTTGGGGGGGCACTGGGGGGATTTTGGGGGTTTGGTGGGGGATATTGGGGGATTTGGGGGGGATATGAAGGGTTTGGGGGGATATGGGGATTTGGGAGGAGGATATGGGGATTTTTGGGGGGCTTACATGGGGCAAATAGGCATTGGGGGGGATATGGGGGCATGTGGGGGATTTTGGGGGGGATAGGGGGTCTTGGTGGGGATACGGGGGGGATATGGGAGGTTGGGGGTGTATAGGGGGATTTGGGGGGGTATGGGGGGTTACAGGGGGAAAATGGGCATTGGGGGATTTTAGGGGGTGGTATGGGGGTTTTGGGGGATTCTGGGGGGGATATGGGGGCATATGGGGGGGCTCCAGGGGGGAAATGAGGGTTTTGGGGGGGAATATGGGGGTGTATGGGGGGATTACGAGGAGAAAATGGGCACTGGGGATTTGGGGAGGGGTAATGGGATTTGGGGGGAATATGGGGGGTGAAGAGGGGTGTGGGGGCAGATATGGCGGGGTATGGGGGGATCTGGGGGGATATGGTTTTTTGGGGGGGGGTATAGGGTGGATTTGGGGGGTTTGCGGGGATTTGGAGGACGTATGGGGGGAGTATGGGGGGTTTGGGGGGTGTATGGGGGGATTTGGGGGTCTGGAGAGCATTTGGGGGGGATAATCGGGATTTTGGGGAGGGATATGGGGGCCGTATGGGGGGCATACGAGGATTTGGGGGAGATTTGGGGGGATATAGGGGGGATTTGGGGGGTTGGCGGGAGTAGAGGGGGTTTGGGGATGGATATGGAGACGTATGGGGGGTATAGGCATTTTGGGGGAGGTTATGGGGATTTTGGGGGGGGTCACGGGGGGAAATTGGCATTGGGGACGATATGCGGAGGGATATGGGGGGGTGGGGGATTATGGGGTGTTATAGGGGCATTGGGGGTATCTGGGAATTTTTGGGGAGGATTTGGGGGGATATGGGGAGGAAATGGGCATTGGGGGTGGGATATGGGGGGTTGGGGATTTGATGGAGGATACTGGGGGGCTATGGGGGGGATTTGAGGGGATATGGGGGGGCATGGGGGGGATATGGGGGGATTTGAGCGGGATATGGGGGGGATTTGAGGTGGATATGGGGGGATTTGAGGGGGATATGGGTTTTTTGGGGGGAGATATGGGGAGGCATGGGGGGGATTTGGGGGAAGTATGGGGGGGTTTGTGGGGGGATGTGGGGATTTGGGAGGGGATATGGGGGGGGGGTATGGGGGCTGGGGGGATATGCGGGTTTGGGGGTGGATGTGGGGGGAATATGGGGGTTGTGGGCGATTCCAGGGGGAGATATGGGGCGGTTACGGGGGGAAATGGGCATTGGGGGGGCATATGGGTATTTTGGGTGGGTTATGGGGGGGGAAATGGGGGGGTATGAGGGGTTTGGGGGCAGAGAGGGCGCCCTGGGGGGGGGGCAGAGAGGGCGCCCTATGGGGGGCAGATGGGGGGGATTTCGGAGGATTTGGGGGATTTGGGATTTGGAGGGGATATGGTGGGGAATTTGGGGGTTGAGTGGGGATGTGGGGGGATTTGGGGGGAAATGGGGATTTGGGGGCAGATATGGGGCCGTATGGGGATTTGGGGGGGGGGGGGGGGGGTAACGGGGGCTTTGGGGGGGATATGGGGATTTTGGGGGAGAAATGGGGATGGATATGGGCATTGGGGGTAGATATGGGGATTTTGAGGAGGATGTGTTTTTTGGGGGGGGGGGGGATGCGGGGGGAAATGGGGATTTAGGAGGAGTATGGGAATTTTTTCAGGGGTATGTGGATTTGGGGGGGGGATAAGTGGGTGATATGGGGGTCTGGGGAGGGATCTGTCTATGGGGGAGAGCAGATCTGAAGACCCGGGGGGGACCTGGGGGTGGGACAGGTTGATAAATGTGGGGACACCGGTGTGTGTGTGTGTGTGGGGGGGGGGGGGGACGTGAACAAAGGGAGGTGACATGGGGTGAGTCGGGGGGGTGGGGGGGGGAAGCGGGGCCCAACGCACCTCCTCGCAGTACACCTCCATGCAGGCCACAGTGACGCGGCGGCTCTCCCCGACGGCCTCCAGCACGTCCTCGAGGGCGCGCTGCACCAAGCCGGGCTCCCCCTCGCTGCCCAGCATGGTGTGCGTCTTCCCTGGGGGGGGGTGGGCACCAGCACCGTGTCACCCCCCCAGGAGGGTCACCGCGGCACCAGGGACACTTGGCGGGGGGGTGACAACGCTCACCGGAGCCGCTGGGCCCGTAGGCGAGGACGGTGACATCGCGGCCGGCCAGGAGGTGGGACAGCAGCGGGCGGACGGAGCCCTCATAGACGGCGGCGGTGGAGCTGGCGGCACCGTAGATGGCATCGAAGCTGAGGAAGGAGGCGTTAGGAAGGGGGTGGGGGGCACCCATGGGTGCCGCCCGCCTTCCCCCGGGGCTCACCGGTAGCGGGAGGGGGCGTTGGGGGGCTCCTCGCGCAGCTCCAGGGTGTGGGAGTCGAGGGGGAGCAGGCAGGGCTCCTCGCCGGGGGGGCCGGGGCGCAGGCGGACGCAGACCTGCACCCGGCGGGGGGGCGCTGGGGGGGCACCAGCACCCGTTGAGGTGGTCCCGGCTGGACGACGAGTCCTCACAGCCCCCTGCCACCTCAGGAAGTGTCCCCCCACAGCCCCCCTGTCCCCTCACAGCCCCTCATCCACCTACAAAACGTCCCCCCCCACACCATTCCCCTCAGGATTTGTCCCCTCACAGCCCCTTGACACCCCCAAAATGTCCCCTTACAGCCCCCGTCCCCTCACAGCCCCTCGTCCCCTCATGAGGTGTCCCCTCAGCACTTTTGTCTCCTCATGAAGTGTCTCCTGACGGCTGCTGTCCCCTCACAGCCCCTCGTCCCCTCATGAAGTGTCCCCTCAGCCCTTTTCTCCCCTCACAGTCCCTCCTCCCCTCACAAAACGTCCCCCCACAGCCCCTCTCCCCTGACAGCCCCTTGTCCCCTCACAAAACGTCCCCTTACAGCCCATCCTCTCAGGAAGTGTCCCCTCACAGCCCCTGCCCCCCGAAAACCCCTCGTCCCCCCACAAAATGTCCCCTCAGCCCCTGTCCCCTCACAAAACGTCGCCTGACAGCCTGTCCCCTCATGAAGCGTCGCCTCACAGCCCCCTGTCCCCTCACAAAATGCCCCCCTAACAGCCCCCGGTCCCCTCACAGCCCCTCTCCCCTCACCGAACGACCCCTCAGCCCTTTTCCCCCTCACAACCCCTCATCCCCTCACCGCCAGAACCCCCTAAAGCCTCGCATCCCCTCCCCAGAACCTCCCTGAACCCCTCCGGCCGCCCAGATCCCCCCAATTCCCCTCAGATCCCCCCAAATCCCCCCCCCCGGCGCCCTCAGCCTCCCCGTACCGGCCGCAGCCGCCGCCGCCATCGCTCCCGCCCGACCGTTTGAAGCCGCGCGGCGGCAGCCAATGGGAGGCGAGGAGGTGCGCATGCGCAGTGCGGGCAGCCCGGCGGGGCAGGGCGAAATGGCGGCGGTTGCTTGGCAACGCGGGAAGGGGAGGGGACAAAATGGCGGCGGTTGCCTGGCAACGGAGGGCAAAGAGGCGGGAACAGCGGTGGCGGCGGCGGTTGCCTGGCAACGGGGGCGGGGCGAAGCCAAACGCGCCCAGTTCGTACTGGGAAAGGGCCCAGTTTGCACTGGGACTGCGCCCAGTTTGTATTGGGATTGGGCTGAGGGTCCCAGTTTGTACTGGGAGTGGGCCCAGTTTCTACTGGGACAGTTCCCAGTTTGTATTGGGATTGGGCTGAGGGTCCCAGTTTGTACTGGGAGTGGGCCCAGTTTCTACTGGGACAGTTCCCAGTTTGTGCTAGGATGGGGCTGGGGATCCCAGTTTGTACTGGGATGGGGCTGGGGGTCCCAGTTCATACTGGGAATGGGCCCAGTTTGTACTGGGATGGGGCTGGGGGTCCCAGTTCGTACTGGGAAGGATCCCAGTTCATTCTGGGAAAGGGCTGGGGGTGCAAGTTTGTATTGGGAAGTGTCCCAGTTTGTAATGGGATGGGGCTGGGGGTCCCAGTTCGTACTGGGAATGGCCCCAGTTCATACTGGGAAGGGGCCCAGTTCCCGACCTCCCGGCGGGCAGTGACCTCAAGGGTGTGACATCAGCAGTGGGGTGGTGACGTCATCATCAGGGCGGTGACATCATCGGGGCGGTGACATCATCGGGGCGGTGACATCACGATCCTCCCCCCCCCCCCCATGTCCCCAAGGAGGAGCCGGGCCGTCCCCAAAGTCCTTTAATGCAGCGGCCGGGACAGCGCGGGGCACCCTGCGGGCACCCATGGGTGGGGGTGACTCCCCTGAGACCCCCAGATGGACCTCAGGGTGCCCCTAAGGACCCCAGGACCCCCTTGGGACCCCCCAAAGGACCTCAAGGTGCTCCTTGAAGTCCCCAGATTCCTTTGGGTCCCTCACAAGGACCCCAAGGACCCCTTGAAGACCCCAGAACTCCCTTGGGACCCCCATAAGGACCTCAGGGTGCCCCCTGAAGACCTCAGGATCCCCCATAAGGACCTCAGGGTGCCCTCTGAAGACCCCAGGACACCCTTAGGACCCCCGTAAGGACCTCAGGGTGTCCCTGAAAGACCCCAGGACTCCCCATATGAGGACTGCCATATGAGGCACCCCATCAGGGTGCCTCATAAGGACCCCAGGAACTCCTTGGGACCCCATAAGGACCTTAGGGTGCCCCCTAAAGACCTCAGGACTCCCCACATTGACCTCAGGGTGCCCTATAAGGACCGCTGGAGACCCCAGGACCCCCTTGGGACCACCACAAGGACCTCAAGGTGCTCCCTGAAGACCTCAGGACCCCCTATATGGACCTTAGGGTGCCCCCTGAAGACCCCAAGACCCCCTTAAGGACCTTAGGGTGCCACCTAAGGACCCCAGGATCCCCTTGGGACCCCATTTTGGACCTCAGGGTGCTCCCTGAAGACCCCAGGACCCTCTTGGGACCCCCCAGATGGACCTTAGGGTGCTCCATAAGGACCTCAGGACCCCCTTGGGACCCCCTTAAGGACCTCGGGGTGCGCTCTGAAGACCCCGGAACCCCCTTGAGACCCCATTATGGACCTCAAGGTGCCCCCTGAAGACCTCGGGATCCCCCATAAGGACCTCAGGGTGCCCCATGAGGACCCCGGGACTCCCCATTAGGACCTAAGGGTGCCACCTAAAGACCCCAAGACCCCCGTAAGGACCTCAGGGTGCCCCACAAGGACCCTAGAGCCCCCTTGGGACCTCCATACGGACCTCAGTGTGCCCCCAGAAGTCCCCCCGCCCCCACAACCGCCCCAGGCCGCCCCCTAAACCCCCCCCTAAACCCCCCTCGAAGGACCTCAGGGTGCCCCCCCACCCCACCCCACGGGACGCCCACCCCGCAGTGGCGGCGGGGCTCAGGGTGGGTGCCGGGGCGGGGGCCGGAAGAGGCGCCAGGCCCCCCGGCAGATGAGGCCGAACCAGTAGAGCTGGGGGGCCAGGAGGGCGGCGGCGGCGGCGTTGTAGGCGGGGGGCAGCGCCCCCGGCACCCGCAGCAGGGGCACCCCGAGGTGGCGCCCCTAGGCCCAGTACAGGTAGGGGAAGAGGAGCACGCGGCAGCCCAGGAAGGTCACCAGCATGGCCACCCCGTTGAGCTTGTGCAGCGCCGTGTGCTGCCGATTGTACTGCGGGGGGGTGGGGGGAAGGGGTGAGGGACACGTGGGATGGAGGCCCACCACCGTCCCATGTTCTCCCGGGGACCCACGTGGCGAGGGACACGAGGGGTTGGGGGCCCACCACCACCCCACGTTCTGCTGGGGACATGAAGGGTTGGGGACACAAGGGGTTGGGGACCCAAATATTGAGGGACGCGTGGGGTTGGGGGCCCACCAGCACCCCAAGTCATGCTGGGGACCCAGGGACTGGTGACACAAGGGGTTGGGGGCCTGAATGTTGAGGGACACGTGGGGTGGGGGCCCACCACCGTCCCAAGTCATCCCAGGGACTCAAGGGTTGGGGACCCGAACGTTGAGGGACACGTGGGATGGAGGCCCGCCACCACCCCATGTTCGGCCAGGGGTTGGGGACCCGAGGGTTGGGGACATGAAGGGTTGGGGACCCAAATGTTGAGGGACACGAGGGGTTGGGAGCCCACCACCACCCCACGTTCTTCTGGGGACCCAAAAGGTTGGAGACCCAACAGGTTGGAGACCCAACAGGTTGGAGACCCAAGGGGTTGGAGACATGAGGGCTTGGGGGCCCACCACCATCCCCTGTTATGCTGGAGACCCAGGGGTTGGGGACCCAAGGAGTTGGGGACACGAGGGGTTGGGGGCCTGAATGTTGAGGGACATGAGGGGTGGGGGCCCAGATGTTGAGGGACACGAGGGTTTGGGGACCCACCACCACCCTATGTTCTTCTGGGGACCCAGGGGTTGGGGACCCAAGGAGTTGGGGACCCAAATGTTGAGGGACACGTGGGGTTGGGGGCCCACCTCCATCCCATGTTCTCCTGGGGACCCACGTGGTGAGGAACATGAGGATTTGGGGACCCACCACCATCCCGTGTTCTCCCAGAGACCCAGGGGTTGGGGACCCAAATGTTGAGGGACACAAGAGTTTGGGGACCCACCACCACCCCATGTTCTTCTGGGGACCCAAGGGGTTGGGGACACAAAGGGTTGGGGACCCAAATGTTGAGGGACACGAGGGTTTGGGGGCCTACCACCACCCCATGTTCTCCCAGGGACCCAGATGTTGAGGGACACGTGGGGGTGGAGACCCACCACCACCCCATGTTCTTCTGGGGACTCAAGGGGTTGGGGACCCCGGGGCTGGAGCCCCCCCGGCCACCCCATTGTCCCCCCGGGGCCGCGTTTTGGGGCTCACCAGGATGAGGACCTTGCCCAGGCAGACGAAGGGGGTGCTGAGCTCCGCCATCAGCAGGCAACCCAGGAAGAAGTCGCCCTTCCCCTGGCGCCACAGCTGGGGGGGGGACACGGGGACATTTGGGGACATGCGGGGACATTTGGGGACACTTGGGGACATGTAGGGACACGGGGACATGGGGACATGGGGACATGGGGACATGGAGAAGCCAACAAGCACCATGACTCCGTGGTGGACCTCCATGAGTAGCTCCGTACCAAGGAGGTGTTCCACCACAAGTGTCCCCAAGTGTCCTCAAATGTCCCCAAATGTCCCCAAGTGTCCCCATGACCACGGAGAAGCCCACAACAGCGTGGTGGACCTCCATGAGCACGTCTGTCCCCGTGGCCACGGAGAAGCCAGCAAGGACCACAGCGTGGTGACCTCCACGAGTAGCTCCATACCCAAGTGACATTCTTCCACCCCATGTCCCCAAGTGTCCCCAAGTGTCCCCATGACCACGAAGAAGCCCACGAAGGTGTGGTGGACCTCCATGACCACGTCCACACCCAGCCGCCATCCCTCCACCTCCACATCCCCACGCCGTTCCCGTGTCCCCACGCCGTTCCCGTGTCCCCACACTGTTCCCGTGTCCCCAAGGTGTCCCCCCGGTCCCTGTCCCCCACTCACGGTGGCCACGGGGAAGCAGACGAGCACCATGGCGGCGTGGTGGACCTCCATGAGCACGTCTGTCCCCGTGGCCACGGAGAAGCCAACAAGGACCACAGCGTGGTGACCTCCATGAGTAGCTCCATCCCCAGGTGACCTTTTTCTACCCCGTGTCCCCAAGTGTCCCCAAGTGTCCCCAAGAGTCCCCATGACCACGGAGAAGCCCACGACAGCATGGTGGACCTCCATGAGCACGTCTGTCCTCATGGCCATGGAGAAGCCAACAAGGACCACAGCGTGGTGACCTCCACGAGTAGCTCCATACCCAGGTGACGTCCTTCCACCCCATGTCCCCAAGTGTCCCCAAGTGTCCCCAAGTGTCCCCAAGTGTCCCCGTGACCACGAAGAAGCCCACGAAGGTGTGGTGGACCTCCACGACCACGTCCACACCCAGCCACCATCCCTCCACCTCCATATCCCCACGCCGTTCCCGTGTCCCCACGCCGTTCCCGTGTCCCCACGCCGTTCCCGTGTCCCCACACCATTCCCGTGTCCTCAAGGTGTCCCCCCCCGGACCCTGCCCCCACTCACGGTGGCCACGGGGAAGCAGACGAGCACCATGGCGGCGTGGTGGAGCACCATCAGGAGGTCCTTGCGCAGGTAGGCGCCAGCGGCTGCCCGCAGGGATGGCGGTGGCCCGGCTTCGTGTCCCTTGACGCGCCCGCGGTGCCAGTGGCACAGGAACATGGCGTAGACATCGTATACAAAGTAGGGGACGGCGAACTGGGGGTACGCCCCCGCCAGCCAGTGCCTGCGGGGGGGCACGGCGAGGACACCGGTGTCCTCGGAGGACACAGGGGGAGGGTCTCGGGGGGACACGTGGGGGGAGGGGCTTGGGGGCGGCACGATTTGGGGGCACGGACAGCCAGGGATTTGGGGAGACCCCAATTTGGGGGACCTAGACACCCAGAGATTTGGGGACACCCCGATTTGGGTGACCCAAGTGTCCCAGCTGGCTTTGGGACACCCCAGTTTGGGCACCCAGACACCCAGGGACTTGGGGACACCCCAATTTGGGGCACCCAGACACCCAGGGATTTGGGGACACCCCGATTTGGGTGACCCAAGTGTCCCAGCTGGCTTTGGGACACCCCAATTTGGGCACCCAGACACCGAGGAAATTGGGGACACCCTGATATGGGGCACCCAAACACCCAGAGATTTGGGGACACCCCGATTTGGGTGACCCAAGTGTCCCAGGTGGCTTTGGGACACCCCAATTTGGGGCACCCAGACACCCAGGTGTGGGAAAGGAATTCACAGGTAGCTTTGCGCTGCTTCACACATCCCTGAATTAGAGATAATGAGGAAACAAGCGGTAGAAACAAAAACTTGAGCAAGGTGGAGATAAAGTAAATTGGCTACAGTGCTAAAGATGAGCTTTGGGCAGTGGCCAATTGCTGGCTGACTCGAGGCGCGTGCCTGAGGTCTCTAACCAATTGTATGACAGATTCGGGCGCGTGGACAGCGCGTGGGGCTACGGGGAAAGTATATGTAGTAGTGAAAAAGGGCAATAAACGTCTCCAGTTCAAGAGCCATCAGGAGTCTGTGTCTTGCATCCCTTCAAATGGTGACTCCGACGTGATCAGGGAGGAGCAGCGCTGCACGAGCGTCCGAAGGGAACCCAGCCGAATGAGTCAAGCTCGCAGCTGGACTGCAGCTTCAACCCCGGGACATCACCTGAAGGACAGGTGAGGGGCTGGGCATTGATCATGGGAGCTAGCCTTTCGGCAGAGGAAGAGGCTATAGTGAAACTGCTAATGCAACTCCTAATAGACAGGGGAGTAAAAAATGATCCGTTTAAAATAAAGCTATTATTGAAATTTTTGCAAAAACAAGGGCTCCCCTCAATGGCTTCCACAGTATTTGATGTAAAAACTTGGGACCAAGCGGAGGAAAAAATATGGGAAGCAGCATCCAGTGGGGATACTGATGCTGCTGAGGTAACGGCTACGTGGCGGCTGGTGACTGAGACTTTAGGATCGTGGCAGGCAGAAAAGGAAGTACAGAACGCCGCTGCCCAGGCAATAACAGCAGCCGAACCGAGATCAGAGCCTGCAAGGTCACCAGAGCGGTGCGATTTGATAGACCTGGGGGATGACAAGGAAGAGAGCCACGGACCGCCGCCGCAGAGCCCCTCCCCGCTGACCCCCTTGGCTCCCACCTTGCCTACCCCCGATAATGCCTCCCTGCAGGCCTGAGCTTTCGACCCACGGGAACGATGGGAGCTAGTGCGCCGGGAAGCGCTAAAGGACAGGGACCCGGTAGGAATGCCTTTCCTGGTGCAGGTGCGACCTAATGGTCCAAATGAATATCATGCCTTCCAATGGGACCTAATTAAAGAATTAAGAAAGGCTGTGACTACATATGGATTACACGCACCATTTACTCAGTCATTGTTAGAAAATGTTATGACTGGTCAATTTTTGGTGCCGTACGATTGCCGTCAGATAGCTGCGCTGATTTTAACGCCAACACAAAAACTACTCTGGGAGCAAAAATGGAAAGAAGGGTGTGAATTAGCCGCCCTAGGTAACATAGAACGGCAGCCTGGCGACCCCCTCCGGGGAGCCGGGATCCCACAGTTGATGGGGACCGAGCCCTTACTTGATCCGAGATTGCAGGCTAGGCTCAACGATGCCGTCCTGTGGCAGTCCGCGTCTCTGGCCCTCCAGGCTATGCTGAAGTTGCCTGAAGTTGGAAAAGTCCAGCCATCATTTACCAGCATTAGGCAACAAGTTACCGAGCCTTATATGCAATTCATTGATAGATTGCGAGACGCTTTGGGCAAACAAATTGACAACCACGAGGCCAAAGAGGCCCTTATGCTAAAACTGGCAGTGGACAATGCAAACACAGACTGTAACAAAATACTCCAAGCCCTGCCTGCTAATACTACATTAGTACAAATGATAGAGGCACGCAGTTGAGTTGGATCCATAGAACATCACAGTGCCGCTTTGGCCGGAGCTTTTGGTGCTGTGCTTCAAATCGGAGGTAAACGGTGTTCCCACTGCCAAGCCACGGGACATTTTGCTGCTGAATGTCCACAGCGAGGAGCGGGAGGGGGGACGTGGTAACCCTGCTCCTCCCGCTGCTTGCCCACGGTGCGGCAAGGGATGGCACTGGGCTAGCCAGTGCCATTCGAAGCATAATGCAGAGGGAAAACCTTTACGACGGCGGCGGGGAAACGGGAAGCGGAGCGCGAAAAGGCAATAGGTGTAATTGTTAATGGTTTCCGAGATATGGTTTCCAAAGGATAGAGTTGAAATGCAACGCTAACGCAGGGTCCAGCGCCACCTGCACCCCCGCTGTCACCTCCGAGCACCCGCACACCCGCCCCGCCGCCGGCTGCTGCGTTTCTCAGGTTTGAGCGCACGCCCGTGCGCACCGGGCTCTGCCGTGTTCCGCCCGCTGCTGCGCCCGGGCCCTCCGCCCCGCGGGACCCCGCTCACCGCCGCCCTCCGCCGCCGCCGCTGCTGCCCCCCGCCATCCCCCCCACCCCCGGGCCGGCTCCCCCTCAGCCCGCCGGCCCCTCTGCTGGCGCTGCGGGCCGCCGGCGGCAGCTCGGCCGAGGGTGTGGGTGGATCCCCTGAAAAGGCAGCCACAGATCTCAGCAGTGAACGCAAACTCAGTAAATCCCAGCAGCTGAAAAAAGTTTTCAAAGAATGTGGTGCTGTAGGGGTTTCATTCCACGTTGGAATTTCACTAGTATCTCTAGGAATCTTCTACCTGGCTGCGTCAAGTGGCGTGGATATGACTGCGGTTCTCTTCAAACTTGGTTTCAGTGAATCATCGCTGCAATCTAAAAGGGCTGCTGGTACAGGCACATTCCTGTTGGCATATGCTATTCACAAATTGTTTGCTCCAGTACGAATAATTTTTGTGCCAGCGATACAGATGGCGACGTTTAACAACAGGAAAACGTCACATTGTTCCTCATCCAGCTAAATTAGACGGCTAAGCACCTGAACGTGCTTTCTCACAAACCACCGTGTCCCCTGCTCACCACCTTTGGGTTTTTCCAACTAAGACAAGAGTTGCTGTTGTAACATCACAATTTGCGTGAATAACAATCTGTGTAGCTCAAAATATTACACTGTTTCTCTCTCTTGGGGTAGAATATTTGCATTGTGCCAAATGCTAGTAGATATTTTCATATATTTTCTATGCTCTGTGATACCTTAATATATGCGGATTTTCAGACTTGTGTCCTCTTGTGTTAGAGATAAAAACCATAAATGATGGAGAAATTACATTGTGAATGTGTCTTAGGCTGTTAAATAATTGTTTTTCAGTTTTTTTTTTAAATGTATGTATTTAAGTAAATTCGTTAGCATATTTTTGACAATTTATATTCATTAATGTTTTGAAGTAATTGTTTCAGGGAAAGTATCTGTGCTGCACTCTCAATAAAAATGTGCTAAATAAATAAAAAAAAAAAGAGAGAAAAAAAGAAAAAAAAAGAGAAGGAAAAAAAAAAGAAAAGCCTAGTACCTTTGGATATTGTATCGGACTCGCAATATGCTGTAAGTGTCGCTCAGCGCATTGAGAGGGCCAATTTGAGACATATCCCAAAGGAAAACTTGTTTCTAAAATTTAAAGAACTGTTATTTTTGGTAGAGCAGCAAGTGCACCCATATTGTATTATTCATATGTGGAGCCACACCATGTTACCCGGTATTTTTGCAGAGGGTAACGCACATGCTGACCAGCTAACTAATATGACCCTGACTGCCCTGGTGCCTAAGGTGCTGGAGCAAGCATGGTTATCCCATGCCTTTTTCCATCAATCCGCCAAAGTCTTGGTGAAACAATTCACTATATCGGTCACTGATGCCAAATTGATTGCCCAAACATGTCCTGACTGTCAACAACATGTTTCGACCCGATCTTTAACGGTAAACCATAGAAGTCTACGGTCCTTACAGTTATGCCAGACTGACGTGACGCATATTCCAGAATTTGGTCGCTTGAAAAATGTTCACGTATTGGTAGATACTTTCTCTCATGCTATTTGAGCAACAGTTGCGGTGGGTGAAACTAGTTGCCATGTCCAGGCTCACTTCTGTGTTGCTTTCGCAGCGCTAGGCATCCCAAAGGAAATAAAAACCGACAGTGGCCCCGCCTATACTAGTCACTCCCTTCAAACCTTTTTTCAAACTTGGGTTATCTGACACACCACAGGCATTCCTCATTCCCCCACGGGTCAAGCCACTGTTGAGCGCACACATCGCACCTTGAAAACACTGCTAAATAAACAAAAAGGGGGAGACACCCAGGAAACACCACAGAACAGGTTGGGAAAGGCACTTTACGTAATAAATCACCTATCATTACCCTTTCCTCACAAAGAGGTACCGCCCACAATAAAACATTACAAAAGTATGAATTCTGCGCTGTCATGGGTGCCACAGTCAGAGTAGGCCTTAGTAATAGTAAAAAATTTAAATACAGGTCTTTGGGAGGGTCTTTGGGAGGGACCCCAGCCCTAATAACTTGGGGTCGAGGGTATGCCTGTGTCTCCACAGGTCACGGACCAAGATGGGTACCAGCAAGGGAGGTAACGCCATGGTTGGCCTCCTCCTCACAATCGCCGCTGTCATCGATTATTGCCAGCCCTGGGTCTCCATCCAACCACGCTGCAACATCTGGGTCACCCTCGCCAACATGACAGGACAAGAAGCGATGTGCCTGTCCCGGGCTAGTGCTAACGAGCCATTCATGACATGTCTGGTGGGGAACCCGGCAGATAACAAAGACTGGACTGTCTACTTGCCGCAAGCGCCCCTAGAGCCACAGGAATTAGATATCCTGGGATGTGAAACAGCAACAGCATGTGTAAGGTTTAATTTCTCAGGCAAAAAAACAAATCATGAAACAAATGGTCAACGCCACACTTGCTCCTTATTGCAATGCATCTCTTTGCTGTAGTTATACAAAACTATAATAGCGTCATTCCTTGCGTCAGGAGCCGCTCTGCTCGGCTGTGGGATTGACTGTGGAACGCCCCTAGGTGCACCCCCAGCATTTTTCCTCGGAGGGGTCTCCACTCTCAGCCGCTCACCACGGGAGTAGACAAGGGCCTCCTGAAGCCACGGACAAATTATTTTAAGTGATATTTTCTTGTGGTATGAATGAGAAGTGCAAGAGGCCTCTGCGTGATTGTGTGATTGTGCTGTGCGAGTGAGATGCAGCATCACTGCGAAACAACATCCCTAGCGCTTAGTGGCTTGTTGACTGATGTAGATTCTAGTAGGCACGCTACTTTACAATTGTAATCCTGCATGTGATTTTCACCCTGTTGCTTATTGTACCTTGCTTATTGCAATGTCTGCGGTGATTGATAGAAAAATCTATAGAAAGCATTTGGTTGGTTGAAAATAAAAAAGGGGGAATTGTGGGAAAGGAATTCGCAGGTGGCTTCGTGCTGTTTCACACATCCCTGAATTAGAGATAATGAGGAAACAAGCGGTAGAAACAAAAACTTGAGCAAGGTGGAGATAAAGTAAATTGGCTACGGTGTTAAAGATGAGCTTTGGGCAGTGGCCAATTGCTGGCTGGCTCGAGGCACATGTCTGAGGGTCTCTAACCAATTGTATGACAGATTCGGGCGCGTGGACAGCGCGTGGGGCTACGGGGAAAGTATATGTAGTAGTGAAAAAGGGCAATAAACGTCTCCAGTTCAAGAGCCATCAGCAGTCCCTGTCTTTCATCCCTTCATTAAGTCACTGCTACAGCAGCACCAGCATAACCTGAACCCTCTTACCTCTACAAAATCCTTAATTTCTGCTGGGCAAGACCCTATTCCCTCCCCCAAATCTCATGTCTCTCCTGACCAGGGTTTCTCCTGACCTCCCCATATCAGTCATCTCATTGGGATCAGCTTTCTGATGGCTATCATGATCTCAGCGTATCCATCACACCTCTTGTTGGCTACTCTATTTCTGAGAAAAGCGGCACTTAAGACACGATGGAAAATGACAAAAAAGTCCATCAGAGCACCCTCCACAACGTGCCCAGCAGCTCTGCACCTCCAGAAAAGTGTGGTTCCTGCATACAAGTTTTCTTTCCAGAACGGCTCCTATGGATCGAGGGTAACTTTTCCCAGGCACTCACTTTCTCAAGCCACACCACTCTTGCCCGCAGGCCCCACGTGTCTCTCCAACCCTCCCCTCTTCCCCTGCAGTAGTGGCACCTCACCGCAGCAGGTCGGTGCGTCTCCAGGCTCAGGGGTGTTTCCTGAGGGCCTGCCCCGTGTGGGGAGTGGCGGGGAGGAAGAGAGCAAGGTCAGCTCCTGGGGCATGGCTGAGCACAGCCCAGCCATCCCGCACCGCAGGCAGGCCCCTTCTCCCAGGCTGAGGCACACATGCAAGGTGGACACTTCTCCATCAGCCCAGCTTCACGCAGGGACCTTCAGCCCTGCCCCAGATCCCGGACTCATCACTTCCTCCTTGTCCACCCACAGACATACATTGCTTTCCATCTGGGGACTCAGGCAGGACTTTAAGGATCTGCTAAAGCCCTGGATTTCCTTGTTTCTCACAGCCTTCTCACAAGTCTTTCTCCTGGCCCTCCCCGCTGCCCAGCACTGCCTCTCAGGTGGCACTCAGTGACCCTTCCCTTCAGAAGGGTCTTTGGGCTTCCTCAATTGTCCTGGTGCTTATTAGCACCTTCCTGGCTCCTTCCAGAGCTCAGAGCGAGCTTTCTTGTCCAGCATGGGGCCCTGCACTGGCTCTGGCTGGGACGGAGTTACTCTCTGCAGAGCAGTCCCTGTTGTGCTGTGTTTTTGATGTGACCAGAGCAGTGTTGGTCACCCACGGCTGTGCTCGCTGTTCCTGAGCAGTGCGTGAACAGCATCAAGGCCTTCTCTGCTTCTCACTCTGCCCTACCAGCGAGTTGGTTGTGGGTGGGCAAAAGGCTGGGAGGGGAACCCGCTGTGACAGCTGACCCAGCCTGACTCAATGGATGATCCATGGCACATAACATAGTGCTCAGCAATACATGTTGGGATCATCTTTCCAAGACAAGGTGGCAGTTTCTCAGAGACTGCCTGCACAACGGTCTGCTAGTGGGAACTGATGAGTTACAAAATGCTCATTATGTTTGGCGTTTGATTTTCATTTCTTTCTTTTTTCTTTTCCTTTCCTATCCTTATGTGTCTTTCTCTCAATCTGTGAGTTTTACTTATTTATGGTGTTCCCTCCCCTCTGCCCTCTAGAGGAGGAGGAAGGAGGCAGCTCGTGCATGCTGCTGTCTGGGGTGAGCAAGGAGGAGGCTGGCCATGGTGCAAGGAAATGGAGGTCGGTGAAGCTGCAGGAGCCCTGGTCTCTTGTCTGGGAGAACCCCAGCACAGAGTGCCTGTGCCCTGCAGGGCCAGCCCCGCTCCCCAGGCCAGCACAAGAGGCCTGGCCCAGGCACAGAGCAGCCTGCCCCGAGCAGGTGCCTACACAAAGAGATTACTCTTCCTCCTTTACCCATCTGTGGAGGCCCAGAAATGCTGCCCTGCTCTTTCCCAGGGCCATCCCTGCTCCCAGAGAGCCTTGCCCAGGGCAGTGTGTCCATGCTGGCCTGGCCGGCCATTGCTGCTTCCCTGCTGTGCTCCCGGCAGGGCCCTGAACTGGTGGTGCTGCTGTGCAGAGCCAGGGGCTGTTGTGCCCTGAGACCCTGTGGGGACCCTCCCCTGCCCGTGCTGCTCAGGGTGCTGGACAAGAGCTGCATCAGACCTGGCCCACGAGGCTTCAAAGAAGGTCTCCTCAATTACAATGCAGTTTCATGGGCCTTCGCTTGCTGGCTGTTCACCACCTCCCCTGGCATTGCAGAGCCCTCCTTAGCCCACAGAGTTCTCTGATTCGCCTTTTCCTTTGCCAAAATCTTCTTTGGATGGTCACTAATTTTATGAGGTTTTAATCACTATCCAATGAGCACATTGTCCCAGGGTTGCCCTGATCTCTCCTGGCACCTCCAGATTCCTCTCCAGGCTGCCATCATCAATCCACCCCACTTCAGGGTGCCTAGTCCCATGAAGAGGAGTCCGAGACCAGTTGTTGTCTGATTAGACAGGTGAGGCCATAAAGGGAGCTCTTGGTCCAGTCCTTTGCTACTCACACACCGCGCTGGGACTTTCAGCCTGTGTCCTACACTCCATGAAGAACCCCAGAAAACAGAAGAGCACGGAGCAAATCCTTGGCTCTGTTCCTAACAGCAGCATTGGAAGAGGCATCCAGGCTTCTGGGTTTGCCCTGCTGAGCCCCATTTGTTACTGCCGTGGTATCAGGGAGGGCAGCTGTGACACGGGGCTGCACATTGCCTGCTGCTGCCTGCTGGGACAGGGATGCCACTGCAGAGACAACAGGACTGTCACCAAGGTACACAAGATCTGAGGGCTAACCCACGTACAAGAGCACAAGAGAACAATGTGGAAGCCAAAAGAAAGCAGCAGTGAAAAGGCCACGTCCTGCTGCTGGCCATGGCCGTGGCTCCAGGGAAGCAGCAGCCCCGACCCAAAGGCAGCAGAGAGGCAGAGCCCAGCGGGCAGTGAGGGGCAGCCGCGAGGGCCACCGGGGCTGCTCCTCCATGTGGCAGCTGGGCTCTAGGCCCTGAGCCCCACCTGCGTGCTGGGGCTGCTCCCCCAGCTCCAGAGGAAAAGGGACAAGATGGCAACTGAGACCAATGAAATTCTGATGACTTCGATATTGGGTTTATCTAATAAAAAGCAGTGCTTTATCAGAAAATAATTAACCTGTAGGAGGCTAAGAATAGTATTTTATAAATCAGAAAAAAAAAAAAAAAGTTAGAGAAAATAATAGTACGGATAGATAATAAAAAAGTATGGTTTTTTTTTTTGTGAAAAGCTGGGATTTCTGATTATAGGCATATTATTCTAGGCGAATATGCTGAAAATATGTGTATTCAAGCAGTGTCCTCACTGCATCCCTTAGTTCCTGGTTCTTCATGCAGTAGATGAGGGGGTTCACAGCCGGAGGCACTACTGAATACAGAACTGACACGACCAGGTCCATGGATGGGGAAGAGATGGAGGGGGGCTTCAGGTAGGCAAACACGCCTGTATTGACAAACAGGGAGACCACAGCCAGGTGAGGGAGGCACGTGGAAAAGGCTTTGTGCCGGCCCTGCTCAGAGGGCATCCTCAGCACTGCCATGAAGATCTGCACATAGGACACCACAATGAAAGAAAGACATCCAAACCCCAAAAAAGCACTGAACATGAGAAATCCAGCTTCCCTGAGATAGGAGTCAGTGCAGGAGAGCTTGAGGATCTGAGGAATTTCACAGAAGAACTGGTCAACCGCATTGCCTTGGCAGAGGGGCAGGGAAAATGTACTGGCCGTGTGCAGCAGAGCATAGAGAACCCCACTGCCCCAGGCAGCTGCTGCCATCTGGGCACAAGCTCTGCTGCCCAGGAGGGTCCCGTAGTGCAGGGGCTTGCAGATGGCAATGTAGCGGTCATAGGCCATGATGGTGACAATTGAATACTCTGAACCAAAGAAGAAGACGAAAAACAGGACTTGTGAAGCACACCCTTGATAGGAGATGGCCCTGGTGTCCCAGAGGGAATTGGCCATGGCTTTGGGGAGAGTGGTGGAGATGCAGCCCAGGTCGAGGACGGCGAGGTTGAGGAGGAAGAAGTACATGGGGGTGTGGAGGCGGTGGTCGCAGGCTGCGGCGGTGAGGATGAGGCCGTTGCCCAGGAGGGCAGCCAGGTAGATGGCCAGGAAGAGCGTGAAATGCAGGAGCTGCAGCTCCCGCGTGTCTGCGAATGGCAGGAGGAGGAACTCGGTGATGGAGCTGCTGTTGGGCATTTTCTGACATTGGACACAGTTGTCTGTTGAAGAGGATAAGGCAGAAAAAAGTTAGAAGAGACTTCTCTGAGGAAAACCTATCACAAAACTTAGAGCAACCCACGCCTGAGCCTCTCTCTTTGCAAGAGAACATTTCTGCAGCTCTATCACTTGAGTGCCAGCTGATGCTGTCTGAGAGTGGCACTGGGAGGAGGGATTGCTGTGGGTTCCAGAGGAGTCCCTCCTGCTGTGAAGCAGGTGGCAAGCAGGACCATGGGGGAAACTCAAGTTCAGTCCACTTATCAGATCCATGAACTTTGCAGTGTTGTTGCAAAGTACACCTCCAACCACAGTGTAGAGCAAGGCAGATTTTCTTTTGCTTAGGGCAATGATCACACTCTTGTGTTTCCCAATAAATGGAGACAGCTTAAAGCCCCAGTCCCAGTGCAGCTGGACAGAATCCTCACCTTGTCTGCAGGTGCATGAGCAGGATCTCAGCTTTTCTCTCTTCGCCAGGGCTGCAGATGCCTCCCTCCAGCTGCCCACAGACAGCCATCCAGCAGCACGGACATGGCCTTAGAACGGAGGTGTCTTCTCCTTCGGGCACCTGGATAATACAAGGATGCCATGAGAGAGCTGCGTCCTGTTGGAGAGCAGCCTGCACACCAGGAGGATGCCCCAAGGACAGAGATGAATATTTGCAAGCTGGGGTGTCCCAGCATCCCAACTGCACCCCTGCAGAGTCTGGAGCAGGCTTGGCCACTCTGCTTTTGGTTTACTAGGGGCAGCTAGGTTATGACACTCCAAGGGGCTTCTGCCAGTCTTCCTCACCACACAGTGCAATCCAGCAGGACTCTCAAAGCCCACTGCATTGCCCACTGCCCTCCCAGAAACAAGACCCAGGAGGAGACCCTTCCAGGACCTGCAGCTGCATGGCCCTGCAGCCAGAGACTTACCTTGTCAAGGGTTGTGCAGATTTCTCCTGCAGTCAGCTCTCAGCATCCTCCCACTCCCAACTGCCTCCAAGTTCTTCTCCAAGTTCTTCTGCCTCCAACTTCTCTCCCCATGCCACCTGCGGTCAGAGCCCCCAGCCCTGCTGTGCTGTGCAGAGGAGCTGCTCCTGGGCAGAGCTGGCTCTCTGCACCAGGGCCCTCTTGCCAGGAGCTCTCTCTGTCCGAGGAGCCCGGCCCAGCTCAGCAGCAGAGGCCCAGCCCAAGGCATTGTAGTCACCCCTCTGGGGGCTTTGGTGATGAGCCCACGAAACTCAAGCACTGAGAGCAAACTGAAGAAATCTTTCATGAAGTCCAAGTCAGATGCAATTTTCCTGCAGTGTCCCCCTGTTGGCCAGCACTGTTGGTCTCATCCAACAGGAGCCATTCTATGATTCTATGGTCTCACAAACTATACCTCAAGCATGACTCCCATCCCATCAGCCTTCCGGTGGTCTATCACCTGACCAGAACAGAAGTTGACTCGCCATCATGTTTGACACCATGTGCATGCTTCTGGCCTTTACAGTCCATATCTGTGCCACATTCCTCCTGATGGTCCGTCAGCTCCAGAGACAGATGTGACCTCCCAGCCTCCTTCACAGCCATGTGCCTCCTGCAGGCCCAGCAGATCCTGAGGCACACCTGACCTCATCACAGCATTCCCAGCCAGCTCCTCCCTGTGGCCTCTGATCTGACCACATACCTGTTACCTCACATGCCTCTTCCAATGCCATGGGACTGCTGCAGGACCTCACAGTCCCTGCCCTCCCACAAGGGGACAAAGAGCTGAAGTTCGGGGTAGCAGTGGGGTTGAAGATGAGGTGTGCTGTGTGCATGGTGGAGGTCTTTGGCGGTTAGATGATCAGGTTAATGTTTAGGAATTAGAGGTCACCCCCTATGGTTAAGGGAACGGCAAGGGCTTTGAGGGAGGGATTGGTGTTCTGCTCAAGGTGCCTGCTCAAGATTTGGGATAAGGACAAGTTTTGAGGCTTTTAGTTTAGATTTGGTTAGAGGGCTAGGTTTAAGGCTGGCATTTTAATCCTTCGTTAGGCTTAATCATCCTTGTGTTTACTCTTCTTGTAGAAGATGCCTTTTACATCTACCTTTTCAAAATCCTGAGCAACGTCTCTCCTTTATCTGGCCTTTCCAAGGTCTTTGAGAGAGGTCTTATGGTTACATCTGCAGCTCCACCAGCACCTCTCTCATCCTTCCCACACAACCTCTAAGCAACCTGAGGGCTGACCGGGAGAATGGTGTTGGTTTGGGAAAGGACTTGGTTAAAATCTCTGAGGAGGAAGACCAAAAGTACTTCTCTCTACAAAGAAACTTTTATGCATGCCTATGAGTATGTCCTGTTCCTGTGTGGAAAGACTAATATTATGATTACTGTAAAAACAATGCTGTAACAAATGCTTGAAGGGAATAAGATACTGATTTCTTTTGTTTTTTTTTTGACTTGGTGATTGTATTAGTAGCTTCTGTTATGCGCTGTTATGCACTTCACACACAGTGATGATGGTGCCATAGAAAACAGTGACACTCATGAGGACAGAAGAGCAGGTCGATAAGGCCTTGGGTCTGCCAACACAGGACGCACACACATGAAAACTGCATGATTTGGAAGAGGAAGATTGGATCCAAAATACAGATTATGAAAGCAAAACCATGAGTATCACTGTGGCACTGCAGGAGAGCTCCAGCAATGGGGCAAAACCGCAGAAGAGGTTCATGACACTGGGGCCACAGCACTGTAGCTGGGAGGAGGAGAAATAATTACTGTACATGAGAGGAATTCCCCTGGTTCAGGTACAGCTGCCTTCTGGAGTCAGACCTTCCACTTCATGAGCCTTGCAGAGAACAGGGATGGCACACAGCCCAAGACAAGGGGAAATGGTTTTGAATTAAAAGAGGGGAGATTTAGATTAGAGGTTAGGAGGAAATTCTTCACTCAGAGGGTGGTAAGGTACTGGAACAGTTTGCCTAGAGAGTTTGTGGATGTTTCTTCCTTGGAGATGTTCAAGACCATGTTAGATGAGGCCCTGAGCAACCTGATCTAGTGGGTGGTGTCCCTGCCTATGGCAAGGGGATTGGAACTAGATGATCTTTGAGGTCCGTTCCAACTCAAGCCATTCTATGATTTTATGATTGTACTTCAGAGGAAAAAACAAAACAAAACAAAACAAAACAACACAAAGCATGGTAATTGGCTTCAGAATACTCAGTGATCCAGTTCGTCCATGAGATAAAAAAAATCTAAGCAGCAGGAAGGACACTGAAATATGGCCTAACATGAAGGAGGCTCCAGATTGCTGGTGTAGAAACAGCATTTTTGTGCCATGACCAATGCAGTATATGCTCCAGGAAAAGGCCTGCACCTGAAATAAAAGGCCTAGGCCAGCACCAGTGCGGCACAAGCTTGAGATCTGGGTGCATGTGAACCTAATGGAACCACAGGATCTTTAAGGTCCCTTCCAACCCAAGCCCTTCTATGATTCTGTGCTTAGCAGCCCTGTACAGCCCCTGCGGGGCCCAGCCTCAGTTCATGCCCCCCAGCTTGTGCTCCAAAAGTACTCCCCTAGGCCCTGCGTCACTTGTCCCACCTGCGTGCCTTGGCTACCCCAGGGCATCCTGGAGGCAGTGGCCACCTCTGAATAGAGAATTGAAACCAGCCATAAAAGTAGATCTAGGAAACAATGGAAACCTGTGCATAAAAGGGCTCTAAGTAATAGCTGAAAGAGTCTTTTTTGGCAGCACCACCAGCTTTTTTTCTATGAATTTTCTTGATTTATTCTCTCTCTCTTTTTTTTTTTTTTTAAAAAATTGACGGCACTGTGAACAAGTACAATCAACCAAATTACGCTTTTTCTGTGAATAGCCTTATGCAAACATTTACCAAAATATATTTCCCAACTTTTTTTTTTCTTCTTCCTCTGCTTCCTCTGTCTTCAAGCAGAACTCCAAGGAAAGAAGTCACTGAATTAAAGAATAACTCACGTTTAAGAGATCAAGATTGAGAAATGTGTTCAATGCCATCATAAAGGAAGATAAAAAAGAGGGTCAACAGTGTTAGCCCAAGTGCCCATGACTGAAGCGTGCTGCTGGTAACTGGCAGGCAGGAAGACTTTCATAGAATCATAGAATATCCCAAGTTGGAAGGGACCCATAAGGATCATCAAGTTCAACTCCTGGCACCGCACAGGTCTGCCCAAAAGTTTAGACCATGTGCCTAAGTGCACAGTCCAATCTCTTCTTAAATTCGGACAGGCTTGGTGCAGTGACTGCTTCACTGGGGAGCCTGTTCCAGTGTGCAACCACCCTTTTGGTGAAGAACCTCTTCCTGATGTCTAGGCTAAAAGTCTAGCCAAAGTCTAGCCCCTTTTTGAGGGACCCCTTGAGGGACTTTGTTCCACTAATGTCCAGCCACCTTCCTTCCCCCAACATCATCCCCTTCTTCAGTCCAAATATCACCAGTCTGGCTAAAGGGAGACTCCAGGAGACCATGGCAAAGGCCTTGCTAAAGTCCAGGTTCACCACAATGCCTTCTTTCCCCTCCCCTTCTGTTTCAGCAGTTCCTTTGTTTCCTCCATGTCCCTGAAGATGGCTGTGGCAGGACTTTCCCCACCACGTTCCCAGGGGTAGAGGTGACAATTGCAATTCTGCCAATCCTTTTTCTTGCCCTTCCTGAAGATGTGTTTGATGCCTGCCTTTTCCAAGTCCCCAGAAATCTTACTGATCCAAATGCTTGATGGCCTGGTCCAGAAAGGCAGGGTAGTGTGACATAGCAGAGAGGGGCATCTGCAATGAACGTGTGCAAGGGGGGTGACAGAAATCTCACAGGGACACTGGGGGTTGTTTCTGGAGTCACACAGGGCAATGGCAGGGCTCTGTGAGGTGTCCACATCTGAGCTTGCCTCATGCAAACAGGGCTGTTGAGAGATATGAGTCAAGGGCTTGCACACCCATGCACAGTGCAATGCACTATTTGCAGTGTCCCTCTGGCTCCTGCAGCCACTGCCAGAGGGTGGGAGGCACCTCAGCCCTGCAGTACCTCACCGTGCTCTTCCCTCATCTGAGATACCCCAGGACATGAGGAATGGGCACAGGGACCGCGGTTCAAGGAAGCACATCCCAGAGCTGCCTTCAGGTGGCTTCCCAGGGGACGTTACTTGGTCTTGTGACGCTATCTGCCCAACTGGCCTTCGTGACACTTGTAGGAATAGCTGATGGACTTTGTGCTCCATCGTGTTCATCTCTCCACATGCATATGATGTGCCTGCTGGCACCAGCACTGGGTTTCTCTTTCCACATCTCCCATGCACATACAGCAGGCCCTGATCTTCTGTCTTCCAGGGAGCATTTCCCAAGTGAGCAATGAGCAATGGCCTGGCCAGCTATTGCTGAAACTCCTACCCATACACCACACAGCTCTGAGCTTGTGATGACGCTCTCCAGAGTATGAAAAATGACCAAAAAGATAACCTTGTTCCTGCAATGAATTATGAGTCATATGCAGAAGAAAATGGGCTTTTTTTTTTTTTTTTTGAAAGATATCAGGTCATCAGTTTCCTCAAGGCATCCTTGAGCTCCTGGTTCCTCATGCTGTAGATGAGGGGGTTCACTGCCGGGGGCACCACGGAGTACAGAACTGACACCACCAGGTCCATGGATGGGGAAGAGATGGAGGGGGGCTTCAGGTGGGCAAACACGCCTGTATTGACAAACAGGGAGACCACAGCCAGGTGAGGGAGGCACGTGGATAAGGCTTTGTGCCGGCCCTGCTCAGAGGGCATCCTCAGCACAGTCCTGAAGATCTGCACATAGGATAACACAATGAAAACAAAACAACCAAATACTAAAGAAAGACTCAAAACAAGTACCTCAAATTCTCTGAGGTAGGCATCTGAGCAAGAGAGCTTGAGGATGTGGGGGATTTCACAGAAGAACTGCTCCAAAGCATTGCCTTGGCAGAGGGGCAGGGAAAATGTATTGGCCGTGTGCAGGACAGCATTGAGAAAGCCACTGCCCCAGGCAGCTGCTGCCATCTGGGCACAAGCTCTGTTGCCCACGAGGCTCCCGTAGTGCAGGGGCTTGCAGATGGCAACGTAGCGATCATAGGACATGATGGTGAGAAGAGAATACTCTGAACCAAAGAAGAAGACGAAAAACAGGACTTGTGAAGCACACCCTTGATAGGAGATGGCCCTGGTGTCCCAGAGGGAATTGGCCATGGCTTTGGGGAGAGTGGTGGAGATGCAGCCCAGGTCGAGGACGGCGAGGTTGAGGAGGAAGAAGTACATGGGGGTGTGGAGGCAGTGGTCGCAGGCTACAGTGGTGAGGATGAGGCTGTTGCCCAGGAGGGCAGCCAGGTAGATGCCCAGGAAGAGTGCGAAGTGCAGGAGCTGCAGCTCCCGCGTGTCTGCGAATGCCAGCAGGAGGAACTCGGTGATGGAGCTGCTGTTGGGCATTTTCTGACATTGGACACAGTTGTCTGTTGAAGAGGATAAGGCAGAAAAATGTTAGAAGAGACTTCTCTGAGGAAAAGCTATCACAAAACTTAGAGCAACCCACGCCTGAGCCTCTCGCTTTGCAAGAGAACATTTCTGCAGCTCTATCACTTGAGTGCCAGCTGATGCTGTCTGAGAGTGGCACTGGGAGGAGGGATTGCTGTGGGTTCCAGAGGAGTCCCTCCTGCTGTGAAGCAGGTGGCAAGCAGGACCATGGGGGAAACTCAAGTTCAGTCCACTTATCAGATCCATGAACTTTGCAGTGTTGTTGCAAAGTACACCTCCAACCACAGTGTGGAGCAAGGCAGATTTTCTTTTGCTTAGGACAATGATCACACTCTTGTCTTTCCCAATAAGTGGAGACAGCTTAAAGCCCCAGTCCCAGTGCAGCTGGACAGAATCCTCACCTTGTCTGCAGGTGCATGAGCAGGATCTCAGCTTTTCTCTCTGAAAACCAGACCCAGGAGGAGACCCTTCCAGGACGTGCAGCTGCATGGCCCTGCAGCCAGACACTTACCTTGTCAAGGGCTGTGCAGATTTCTCCTGCAGTCAGCTCTCAGCATCCTCCCACTCCCAACTGCCTCCAAGCCCTCTCTCCTTCTCTCCTCTCTGTGTCTCTGCTGTGGTCAGAGCCCCCAGCCCTGCTGTGCTGTGCAGAGGAGCTGCTCCTGGGCAGAGCTGTGTCTCTGCACCAGGGCCCTCTTGCCAGGAGCTCTCTGTCCCAGGAGCCCGGCCCAGCTCAGCACCAGAGGCCCAGCCCAAGGCATTGGAATCACCCCTCTGGGGGCTTTGGTGATGAGCCCACGAACCTCAGGCACTGAGAGACAATTGAAGAAATCTCTCAAGAAGTCCAGGTCAGATGCAAGTTTCCTGCAGTGTCCCTCGAGGGCCAGGACTGACACAGCCTCCCTTGGAGCTCGTTAGAGCAGAGCATTGGAGGCAGTGAGGACAAGGAGACAAAGGCAATGTGAAGGTGACACTGATGTGTAGACAACCTGGATGTGTTTCACCAAAGAAAAGGACTACACCTTGTCCCCTGGCCCCTGGGAAGGGAGATCCTTTCCCTTCACACCTTGCTCAGGGCTCTTCCTGGGGCAGTAGGAGATGGGGATGTGCATGGCCAAGTGCAGGAGAATGGTACGACCCCTGCCTGGTTCATGGGTGGTGGTGAGGAGGCAATGAGGCCCTGGTGCTTTAACAATAAGCTGTCTCCTCATAGGCCTCAGTGGCAGAGACAACAGCCATAGCCATGGACACAAAGATCTTGGTCCTGTTGGGACTTTCAGCCTTGCCTATGTCCTTGCTCCTCTAAAGGCCAGAGTATCCTAGTGTCTCCCAGACCTACACCTCTTTCCCAGCTGGCTGTAGACGCTTGTCCATGTTGTGTCACACCGGGTCTTAGCTGAGTAGCTTGTATGAGATCCCTCACGGTGCCCAGGCCCTCCTCCTCCTGGGCACTGCTCACTCAGCAGGGTCCCAATCTGTCCTGATGTGTGGGGTTCCTCTTCCTCTGGTGTAGGACCAGGCTCTTCTCGTTGTAAATGTCAGGATGTTTCTGTAGGCAGAATCCTGCAGTTTCTCAAGATTCCCCCACACTGATGCTCCATTTTGTCAGCGTTTAATGTCTGCAGGCAGACAGTTCAACCTTCACGTGATTGTGCTCTGTCTGACAAGATGGCAGCATCAGGAGTTGCAGGAAAGTTTGGATAATACAGGAGTAACCAGCTGAATGGAATTGCAGCATAGAGTCACAGAAGGGTAGGGGATGGAATGCTGCCAGGTTCCACCTTTTCTGTTCTTCATTCTCATGCATACTGTCAGTTTGTCTGGAGCTGTGTCCTAAATGTTATGGGGCTGTGCAGGTCAAAATTAGAAGGGCCAAAGCCCAGCTGGAGGTCAATCTGTCTATTACTGTCAAAGAAAACAAAAACTGTTTATATAAACACTTTAAATAAAGGAGGATTAAGGGGAATCATCTTCCTTTATTGGATGTGGGAGGAAACCTGGTGACAAGAGATGAGGTAAAGGCTGAGGCACTTAATGCCTTCTTTGCCTCAGTCTCTAGAGCAAGAGCAGTTGATCCCCTGGGCATTTCTTCCTCCTCATGGCCAGTGCCAACCTTCCAATGTGCACTTTGTGGCAGTTTTTTCTCTCCTGATCTTTCCTGCCACCAAAGAAAGCTCCATCAGGGTGGAAACCACTCCTAAAGTAGGCATCCCAACCCATCAGCCTTCTTGTGGCCTGTCAGCCCAGCAGACAGAAGTCACCTCACCAGCATCTTCCAAGCCATGGGCCTGCTGCTGGCCTTGCACTTCTTGGCTAGACACAACCAAGCCTTGTGCCTCCTGCTGTTCAGTCATGGACTCAAGCAGAAGGGACAGCACAACCCATATGTGGGCCTTCTTTCTGTCTGGGTCCTCCTGGGTATGGAGGCAGAGGGGATCCCACAGTCAGCATGCCAACCAGGTGCCTTCTGCTGGCCTACCAGGGCCACTGGCAGATATCAGCCAAAAAGTACAGATCCCAGGGAGAAGTCAAGGGTGACCTGTCAGCTACTTCAGACAGAAGTGACCTCACAGTCCCTTTCCGTGACATGTTCCTGCTGCTGCCCCATCATCTGCAGAGACAGAAGGGACCTCACAGTCACTGCCCTAGTCACATTCCTCCTGCTGGGGCAGGGGATCCTGAGGCAGAGCTGACCTCTCTCTAGTCCCCTAGGGATTAGGGCTCACCTTTCTGGGTTAGAGAGTAAAGCAGACTTTTACTGGGAAGTTTTGGTGTGCTTCTGTGTTTAGGGTATGGACAAGCTCTGCGGTTTAGGGTTTTGTTTAGGTCTGCCAAGAAGTCTAGGGATAAATAGAGCATTTTAATGCTAGTGTCAAGGGAAGGCATTTGGGTGAGTAAGAGAATAAAGGTAAGGGAAAGGGGCTATGGCCTGAGTTTTGCTTCACGGGATACTTTGAGTTCAAGCATTAGAGTAGGGGATTTCTGTCAGAGTGCTGGAGTAGCATTTAGGTTTAGGGATTAAAACTACTGTTAAAATAAGGTAAGGGCCATACATGACTGTTCTAAGTCAGTGTTACCGCAATATTTACATTACATGACCCCTCTTACCTCTACAAAATCATTATTTTCTGCTTCCATGCTCCTCTTCCCACCCCAAAATCTCATGTCTTTCTTGTCCAGGCTGCTCTTAACCTTCCCATATTTTATTGGGATCAGCTTTCTGATGACATTGATGATCGTAGAGTATCTGTCTCACCTCTGTTGGCTTACTCCATTCCTGAGAAGGAAGTGGCATTGTAGTCAGGAGGGAAAAGGACATACATGTCTTTAGGAGCATCCTCGGCAGTGTGTCCATCAGCTCTGCACCTCCACAAAATTGCGCTTCCTACCTACAAGTTTTGTTTCCCAAATGGCTTCTATGGATCCAGGGTTCCTTTTCCCAGGCCCTCACGCATGCTTCAGTTTCGGATGAGCAGGGATGGGATAAGGAAAGCCAAGGCACGGATGGAACTGAGCTTGGCAAGGGATGCAAAGCGTAACAGGAAGGGATTCTATAGATACATTGCTCAGAAAAGAAAGGCCAAGGAGAGTGTACCCCCTGTGACGGATGAGAGGGGTGAACTGGTAATGACAGACATAGAGAAGGCTGAGGTACTCAACAACTTCTTTGCCTCAGTCTTCACTGCCAGTCAGGCTTCCCAAGTCTTTCGTTTCCCTGAACCCATAGATGGAAGCTGGGGGGGCAAAGTCCCACCTGCTGTAAGTGAAGAGCAGGTTCAGGACCACCTGATGAACATAAACACATACAAGTCTATGGGGCCTGATGACTTGCATCCCAGGGTCCGGAGGGAACTGGCTGATGTAGTTGCCAAGCCTCTCTCCATCATATTTGAAAAGTTCTGGCAGTCGGGTGAAGTCCCTGGTGACTGGAAAAGGGAAAACATCACTCCCATTTTAAAAAAGGGTAGAAAGGAGGACCCAGGGAACTACAGAATGGTGAGCCTCGCCTCACTGACTGGCAAGATCACGGAAAAGATCCTCCTGGAATCAATGTCAAGGCACTTGCAAGACAAAGAGGTGATCTCAGACAGCCAGCATGGCTTCACCAAAGGGTAAATCATGCCTGACCAATCTGGTGGCTTTCCACAATGGAGTGACCACATCAGAAAACAAGAGAAGACCAACCAATGTCATCTACTTGAATTTCCGTAAGACATTTGACACGGTCCCACACGACATCCTGGTCTCCAAACTGGAGAGAGATGCATTTGATGGGTGCACCATTGAGTGGATAGGGAGTTGGCTTGAATGTCACACCCAGAGAGCAGCGGTCAATGGCTCTATGTCCAGGTGGAGGCTGGTGATGAGTGGTGTACCTTAGGGGTCTGTCCTCGGACCAGTACTTTTTAATATCTTTATCAATGACATAGACAGTGGGGTCGAGTGCACCTTCAGCAAGCTTGCAGATGACACCAAGCTGAGAGGTGTAGTTGATGCAACAGAGGAAGGGATGATGTCCGGAGGGTCCTGGACAAGCTTGAAATGTGGGCCCATGTGAACCTAAGGAGGTTCAACAAGTCCGAGTGCAAGGTGCTGCACCTGGGCTGGGGAAGTCCCAGACAGGAGGAGAGGCTGGGAGAAGAACTCATTGAGAGCAGCCCTGCAGAGAAGGATTTGGAGGCTCTGCTGGACGAAAAGCTCAACATGAGCCAGCAGTGCGTGGTTATAGCCCAGAAGGCCAACTGTATCCTGGGCTGCATCAAGAGAGGAGTGGGCAGCAGGTGGAGGGAGGTGATTGTCCCCCTCTGTTCTGCCCTTTTGAGGCCCCACTTGGAGTCCTGCGTCCAGGTGTGGGGCCCCCAGCACAAGAAGCATGTGGATCTGTTAGAACAGGTCCAGAGGAGGGCCAAGAAGATGATCAAGGGGCTGGAGCACCTCTCCTTTGAAGAAAGGCTGAGAGAGCTGGGGCTGTACAGCCTGGAGAAGAGAAGGTTCCTGGGTGACCTCATCGCAGCCTTTCAGTACTTAAAGGTGGCTTATAAAAAAGATGGAGAGTGACTCTTTGTTCAAGGACCTCACAATCCCTGCCCTGCCCAAGGGGACAAACAGCTGAAGTTAGGGGTAGGAGTGGGGTTGAAGATGAGATGTGCTCTGTGTGTAGTGGAGGGCTTTGGGGTTTAGGTGTTCAATTTAACGTTTAGAGATTAGAAGTCGACTGCTTGGGCTAATGGAATGGCTAATGGAATGGCAAGGGCTTTGAGGGAGGGATTGGTGGGATTGCTCAAGATGCCTACTCAAGGTGTAGGATGAGGGCAAACTTTGTGGGTTAGAGTTTTGTTTAGTTCTTGGCTGAGGGCTAGGGTTAAGGCTAGCATTTTAATTCTTGACTAGGCATAATCATCCTTCTGCTCGTGCTTCTAGTAGAAAATGGGTTTGACATCTGCCTTTTCTGAGTCCCAAGGAATGTCATTGATCAATTTGTCCTTTCCCATCTCTTTGAGACAGGTCTTATGACTACGTCAGCAGCTCAACCAGCACCTTTCCCACCCTTCCCACATCACCTCTATTCAACCTGAGGATTGACCAGGAGGATGATGAAGGTTTGGGAAAAGGCTTGCTTAAAATCTCTGAGGAGGGCTATGTTGTGGTTTAACCCGGCCGGCAGCTAAGCACCACACAGCCATTCGCTCCCCCTCCTCCCTCCCTCTCTGGGATAGGGGAGAGAATCAGGAAAATAAAGCCTGTGGGTTGAGATAGAGACAGTTTATTAGGACAGAAAAGAAAGGAAAAAAATAATAATTATAATAATAATACTGATAATAATGTATACAAAACAAGTGATGCACAATGCAATTGCTCACCACCCACTGACTGATGCCCAGCCTATCTCTGAGCAGCTGCCCACCCCACCCCTGCTAGCCACCCCTATATATTGTTTAGCATGACGTCAGATGGTATGGAATACCCCTTTGGCCAGTTGGGGTCAGCTGTCCTGGGTCTGTCCCCTCCCAGCTCCTGCTGCACCCCCAGCCTGCTCGCTGGCAGGACAGAGCGAGAAGCCGAAAAGTCCTTGGCTTAGTGTAAGCACTGCTCTGCAACAATTAAAACATCAGTGTGATATCAACATTATTCTCATCCTAAATCCCAAACACAGCACCATAGCAGCAACTAGGAGATAAAATTAACTCTATCCTAGCCAAAACCAGGGCAGGCTGTTATGGGCTCCGCACTGACGATGATGGCAGTATCATAGAAAACAGTGACAGTAGTGAGGAGAGAGGAGCAGGTGGATAAGGCCTTGGGCATGCCAACACAGGATGCACACACATGAAAACCACATGAGAAGGAAGAGGAAAATTGGATCCAAAATGCAGATTATGAAGGCAAAGACTATGAGAATCACCGTGGCACTGCAGGAGAGCTCCAGTAAGGGGAAAAATCACAGAAGGGGTCCACAACATTGGGACCACAGAACTGTAGCTGGGAAAAGAATTAAATGGTTTCTGTGCATGAAAGAAATCCTTTGTGTTAAGGTACAGCTGCCTTCTAGAGTCACACCTT
Organism: Anser cygnoides; assembly: GCF_040182565.1. Lineage (NCBI taxonomy): Eukaryota > Metazoa > Chordata > Aves > Anseriformes > Anatidae > Anser > Anser cygnoides. The sequence continues at coordinate 4,259,849 of NC_089900.1, read as the reverse complement.
CCACTTTCGAGCCTTGCAGAGAACAGGGATAGCATACAGCCCAGGGCTGACCGTAGGACATGGCCCTCAGCAGGAAGCACTCAATTCATGCAGAAGGTGCAGCTGATAGTGCTCCCACCTCTGTGAGCAAAGGAGGTGCTGTCCCCAGTCAGGAAGCTGGCCAGCATCTGGCACAGGGTGGTGGAGCTGTACAAGGTCTGCAAGGAGAACAAATCTCCCCCAGGAAGAAGGCCACAGGCATCTGCAGGTGTTAGCTTGTAGGCACCAGCACAATGATGAGGGTGTTCCACATCCCAGTCACCGTGCTGGTCATGCGAGAGAGGAAGAAGAGATTTGTCTATGGGTAGAGGATCTTCCAGATGAACAGCTGGGGAAACTCAACAAATGGTGTCTTAGTCTCCCACTCCCCTTTCTTCACGGAAACCCTTTTAGAGCATTCTGTTCCCCTATCTCTTGTTAGGACACCAATAAGCAAGATGTTTCTTTCTCAGTTCCTAAAAGAAATGGTGAAGGGTGTTTGAATGGTTAAAATGATCCCTGCCTGCCATGGCTGAGGTGTGCTACCGCACCATGGAAAAGGGAAGGGTTAAGGGAGGGAATCATTTGTACTGTTGTTAGAAAACCACACGCTCCAGCACAAATCACACTTCTAAAATGCTTTTCTCCCATGGTCAGAGAGAAGCAGTCAGTGATGCCTTCAGTCTGCTTCAAACACCACACCCCAGGAGAGACCCTGCTGCCTTCAGGAGCTGTCAGCCCCGAGGCCTTGGGGACACCTCGAGGGAGTCCAATGGCACAGAGCAAGCGATGTCATGGTCGGGTGTTGTGCTGCTGAGCTGGGCCGGGCTCATGCAGACTCTTGACACCGTGAGTCTCTGGCAGCAGGGCAATGCAGGTGCAGTTGCCAGAGGGGTCTTCGACAGCTGGCACATCCGATGGCTGATAGCATCTGTCAGGACGGTTCTCTCTGTTTCTGAAGCGCTTTAGAGAATGGCATTATGAGGGGACATTTCAATAGGAAGATCAAGTCTTGGTTTATCTGAAGGGTAAGGCTTTTTCTGTTGTCTGTGCTTTCAGATTCCTGCAGTGGAGCAGAGCCAGATTTCATGTTAATGAATTGTCAGTATTGTACAGGAGGCTGAGACTCCTGGAGCATTGCACTGAGAAATCAGAATGTCAGTGATTAAATTTGTAAAGTACCTTCCCAAACCTCATCTCATGGACTGCACCAACATCATATTTTCATCCTTTTACCCAGCTAGGTTTTATCCTAGCTGATTTTTAGGAGCTACAAACCCCCTGATACCCCCTATCTTTGGGAGGTGTCTGCAGGCCAAAGCAGAGCACACAGCAATTGCAATGAGCATGAGCTGCCTCCTCTGCAGCCAGATGGCAGCACAGGAGGGTCTGCTGAGTGTCCGTCTGTCCCTCCCTGGCCTTACCTCCCCTGGCAGCAGCACGCTGCCATTCCTCCTGGCTTCTCCACCTGGCCGTGCTGCTGCTGGTCTTGTTCCCAGGCTGGCTGGGGATGGGGGTTTCACATGCCCATGGAGTGAGCCCTCGGTGTGCTTGGGGGAAGGGGAGTATGGGGACAGGGTGAGGGGTCTGGAGATGTGCACTTTGAGCCTGGATTCCTCTGCTCTCAGCAGTGTCCTGGTTCTTTTCAGGTAAGGATGTGACTGTCATTGTCATACAGCTGAAAGAGATGCCAGCAGAAGAGACTAGCCTTGATGGACAGATGGGCATTCCCCTCTGAAGGATATTCTGAAGTAAAGGGAGTGTCCCTTTCTCTGAGGATCTAGTTTTCACTTGGAGTGCAGCAGGAAGGAAAATATACAAAAAAGAAAAGCCTGTAGCCCTGCTTCCTTTCAGGTGAATTGGGAACAAAAAATGTGGATAATCACATATCAGGAATGAATTGAATCTGGCATTACCCTTTGCCTGTCTTTATCTGTTGCTGTAGAGCAGGACTGCTTATTGCATTACTAAAGCAGTGTCCTCTGCTTCCAGGGACACCCTCAGGCAGAACTCATGAAGGGGACCTCCATATGCGTGCATGAATTACTCCTTGTCAGATAATTCTGTTGTATTTTCTTACTGCGTTTTTCCCCCTTGGGCAAGACCCCATGAACCAAACCAGCAAATGCCCAACAGCAGCTCTGTGAGCGAGTTCCTCCTGCTGGCATTCACAGACACGCGGGAGCTGCAGCTCCTGCACTTCGCACTCTTCCTGGCCATCTACCTGGCTGCCCTCCTGGGCAACGGCCTCATCCTCACCGCCGTAGCCTGCGACCACCGCCTCCACACCCCCATGTACTTCTTCCTCCTCAACCTCGCCCTCCTCGACCTGGGCTGCATCTCCACCACTCTCCCCAAAGCCATGGCCAATTCCCTCTGGGACACCAGGGCCATCTCCTATCAAGGATGTGCTACACAGGTCTTCTTTCTATTCTTCTTGGTTGGAGCAGAGTATTTCCTTCTCACTGTCATGTCCTATGACCGCTACGTTGCCATCTGCAAGCCCCTGCACTACGGGAGCCTCCTGAGCAACAGAGCTTGTGCCCAGATGGCAGCAGCTGCCTGGGGCAGTGGCTTTCTCATTGCTGTCCTGCACACTGCCAATACATTTTCACTGCCCCTCTGCCAAGGCAATGCCGTGGACCAGTTCTTCTGTGAAATCCCCCAAATCCTCAAGCTCTCTTGCTCAAATGCCTACCTCAGGGAAGTCTGGGCTCTTCTGGTTAGTGCCTGTTTAGGTGTTGGTTGTTTTGTTTTCATTGTGTTGTCCTACGTGCAGATCTTCAGGGCCGTGCTGAGGATGCCCTCTGAGCAGGGCCGGCACAAAGCCTTTTCTACGTGCCTCCCTCACCTGGCCGTGGTCTCCTTGTATCTCAGTACTGCCATGTTTGCCTATCTGAAGCCCCCTTACGTCTCCTTCCCAGCTCTAAATCTGGTGGTGTCATTTCTGTACTCGGTGGTGCCTCCAGCAGTGAACCCCCTCATCTACAGTATGAGGAATAAGGAGCTCAAGGAGGCACTGAGGATGTTCATTATTCAATATTCATTATTTCAATGAGGAACCCATCTTCTGCATGTGATTCCCTGAAATATACCTGGATAAAGCAGAAACATCTTTGTTCATATATTTCAAAAATTGTTCATCCTTTTCAATTTTATTCCAATATGTTAAATATTTTTTTTATAATTTCATTTTATAAAATTAAGATATTTTTCTTCCTCTAACTTCTACTTTTTCTTCTAACCCAAATGCCTCATGTAGAGGTGCTGCTAAGCTCTTTCTAACTAACTAAATAAAGGAATTAGCAGGTAGTCAATTTCTGTGGATCTCATTTCTCTTAAATTCTTCTCAGGTACAGCAGTGGTTGTGGGATGAAGATCCTTGCTGCAACGTGGTGGAAAAGCCCTTGTGTCCTTTGGGGCTGCCTTCTTCTGCCCTGGCAGGCACTCCCTCCCTGCAGCCTTTGAGTTAGGGTCGCCACTTTCTTGGACCCACGAACACTGACAGCAGCAGAACACGGTCGTTTTGGTGCTGGTCACCCCTCTCTTCCATACTGTTGTCTTGTAGCACCACTGAATCAGAACTGGCCTTCCAGCTAGCGCCCCTAGAAGTATGGCTTTCAAAAGTGAGGTGGAGGAAGCATTGAGGAAGCAGCCTGATGTGATGTGAAAGTTCTCCCTGCTCAGAGCAGATCTTGGCACTGGAAACCTCCAGAGGTCCCTTCTGACTCTAATCCTGAAGGAAAGAAGGGTCAGTAGAGGGAGGCAGGGGGAGGAAACAGTGCTGTGGGTTGAGGTATTGCTGACATTTGTAATCCCTGCTCCACGTTGTCCTCAGGGTTACATCATGAATGAGTTCATCCTCAAACGATCCTCTGGCCCATGAGCACCTGGTGTCCAGCCGGTTTGGAGATACTGCAGAGAAGTTCTCAGAAACACTGCCAGGCACTGCAGAGTGACAGATTTATTGAGACTGGAGGGGACCTCCAAAGCCCATCTAGCCCTCCCCCACTAGCCAAGCATGGACACATAAACAAGGCAGCCCAGGCACATTTCCAGTTAGGCATTGGGTATCTCCAGTGATGGGGACTCTCCCACTTCTGGGGAAACATGATCCAGTGCTTGGTATTGCTCACAGTAAAAGTGTTTTCCTGTGTGGAGTTCTCATGTCTTGTTCTGTCACTGGGCACTGCTGAGATTGTCAGAGGAAAAGATCTGATAGTGAACCCATGTCCCATAGCCACTTCATAGCAGAAGACAGAGACGGGGCTGAGGGACTCAATGTTTTCTCTGTATTAGTCTGTACCAAAAAGTTCTCCTAGGCCTATGTATTCAGTAAAAGAGTTCAAGGATGAGAAGAGAATGTACTGAGAGGAAGGCCAAGAAAAGCCACCAGGACAAGGGCCAGTTTCTGCCCCTGCAGGGGACTGACCCTGGGCAAGGCCCAGCTTGGGAAGCAGCCCTGTCAGACGTTCTTGGTGGGCAGTGAGCTGGGAAGGAGGCAGCTGTGTGCCCTGGCAGCACAGGAGGGAAGGCTGAGGGGCACGTCACTGCAGCCTGCCAGGAGCTGCAGGGATGTCAGGAAGAGCCCAGGACCAGGCTCTGCCCTGTGGTGTGCAGGGAGAGGGCAAAGCCACAGGGTGTGGGGCGAAGCAGGAGCTGTTCGGCCTGCAGAGCAGGAAAAGCTTTGCCCCCCAGCTCGGGGCTCGTCTGCAGCAAGGCGGCCACGAGTCCTGCCTGTCCTCCTCCTGCCACACTCCATGTGGTGGCTGCAGCAGAGGGGACCCCCAGCCAGCCCCTGCATGGGGCTCTGCCACCCGCCTCGCCCCGGCCCTCTGCAGCACCCTCCTTGCTGCTCTCTGATGCACACCAGGACCTCCCTGTGTGTGCCGGCCAGCACATCTGCTGAGGGCCAGTGCAGCTGCTGCAGGGGCAGGGAGCTCAGCATGGCCCTTGCAGCCCCCTGCCCTGGGCCTGCCTCTCCCCCTGCCCTCGGCCCCAGCCTTGTCTCTGCTGGCAGGAGCGCTTTTGGCTTGCTCTTCCTGGCCTCCCCTCGCCTGTGCACAGCTGCTGCCCACTCAGGCTGCTGGCACAAACGTGTCCTCACAAGCAGCACCACTGATTGGGATGCTTCTGCTGGCCTCCCCCACCCCACTGCCTTGACTGTTTGTCTCTGCTGAGCCCCACCTCCTGCACCGAATTGCATCCCTTGGCTGTCAGCTCACTCTCCCCTGTCCTGTGGGATGACAGTGCTATGGTGGGACGTTGTTTCCAGTGGGCCATCTACCAGACACAGTAATGAATACTATGAGCAGGACTAGAGACGTCCTGCTTCCAGCCAGGGGGAGGCAGGGAGGAAAGGGACAATAGGGTTTACTGGACTGTGTATATTTAATGGCCTGGCACATCAGACCCACAAATTTATCAGGCTCTACTAGACACCGGTGCACAGTGTACCCTAATGCCATCAAGCTATAAAGAGGTAGAACCCACCTGTATTTCTGGAGTGACAGGGGGATCCCAAGAGTTAACTGTATTGGAGGCTGAAGTGAGTCTAACTGGGAAGGAATGGTGAAAGCACCCCATTGGGACTGGCCTGGAGGCTATCTGCATCCTCAGCATAGACTACTTCAGGAGAGGGTACTTCAAAGTTCCAAGAGGGCACCAGTGGGGCTTTGGCATAGCTGTCTTGGAGATGGAGGACATTAAACAGCTGTCTACCTTGCTTGGCCTGCCACAGAATCCTTCTGTTGGGGGTTTGCTGAGGGCTGAAGAACAGCAGGTGCCAATGGCTACCACGCTGGCACACCTGAGGCAGCGTCACACTAACCGAGACTCCCTGATTGCCATCCATGAGCTGGTTCATCGACTGGAGAGCCCATGTGTAGATGTAGAACTTAGTAGCATGGTTTAGTGATGGACTTGTCAGTACTAAGGTAAAGTTGCATGACCTGGCTTACACATCCCAGAGTAGTGTAAGGCACAATGCAATTCTTCTTGCCTTCTGCATCTATAGCACAGGAAGTATGACTTTGCCCTACCCTATTGACCGGACAGGTCTTTTCACATTACTCAGTTTAGTTTTCTGTGGCTGGAAGGGGACGATTTCCCAAAAGAGGCTAAGCTCATGGGTACAGCTACAGCCACTTGAAGATACATTTTCTTTACTTTCATCCTGAGTTTTCAACAGAAGACCCAAGAGAGACCATGGATGTCCAGGTGTCTACTAAGTTTCAAGCCGAATTTCTCAGGTTCCAATGGTAATTTCAACTTATTTTATTTTATTTTATTTTATTTTATTTTATTTTATTTTATTTTATTTTATTTTATTTTATTTTATTTTATTTTTTTATTTTATTTTATTTTATTTTATTTTATTTTATTTTATTTATTTTATTTTCCCAAGGAAGCCAGGACTTATCTTAGAAAGGGTTTCATGTGCTGGGCTGGGCTGCAGTTACAGGGACAAAGACCACTGCTGGCAGTGGTGGTGTCAGACCTCCAGACTCTGCTTTTCCTCCCGATGAAGGTCTCCAAAGAAGTCACCCTGGATCAACAGCAATAGGAGAATGATGCTCAAAACTGAAATGCAGCAAAACTCAGCCTTTAAAACAAGAAAAGATTTGTGTTAGGTGCTTTTTGAAATCTTCCTTAACTACATCACGCAGGCTCTGCAATTAGCTGTACAAGCTGTGAAGACTTGAAGAAAACTGTGGAAGAGACGTTAGGAGTTTCTGCATTTTAATGAGTTCCATGGTGTACTTTGGTGCTGAGTCTATGAAGCTCAGGTGCTGAGAAGAGAATGATGTAACCGCTTGAGCAAGTAAAGTCAGGAGGAAAAGTTGAAGTGACTTGGAGTGTTAATGGGCCCCACTGAGGGCTGTTACTAACAAAGTCTCCCCTGGGGTGCGTTAAGGCAGATAATTGGAGGCCATGACTACAGACAGGCAAAGCGCTGTGCTGAGAAAAGTCTTGGTTGGTTTTGGTGAAGCAGAAGAGCCAAGGCCTGACCCCAGCCACTGGGAGAGGAGATCCTGCACCCCCACATCTGGCTCAAGGCTCTTCCTGGGGGTCTGTGGGATGCAGTGGGCAGTGTGATGCCACGAGAAGAACAGTGGTATGCCACCTCCGAGCTGCTGCACAGGGTTGAGAGGAATCAATGAGGCCCCATTGCAATGAATATAACACATCTCCTCATAAGCTCTAGCCAAGGGGACAAAAACTTCAGGGCTGCTGGGTCCTTCCCTTCTTACCAGCACGCTCTGCCTTCTCCTCTGCAGGCTTTCCTATGAATCCCAACCCATCAGCCTTCTTGCGGCCTGTCAGCCAACCAGACAGAAGTCACCTCACCAGCATCTTCCAAGCCATGGGCCTGCTGCTGGCCTTGCAGCTTCTTGGCTGGACACACCCAAGCCTTGTGCCTCCTGCTGTCCAGTCATGGACTCAAGCAGAAGGGACAGCACAACCCATATGCGGGCCTTCTTTCTGCCTGGGTCCTCCTGGGTATGGAGGCAGAGGGGATCCCACAGTCAACATGCCAACCAGGTGCCTTCTGCTGGCCTAGCAGGGCCACTGGCAGATGTCAGCCAAAAAGTACAGATCCCAGGGAGAAGTCGAGGGTGACCTGTCAGCTACTTCAGACAGAAGTGACCTCACAGTCACTGCCCCAGCCACATTCCTCCTGCTGGGGCAGGAGATCCTGAGGCAGAGCTGAGCTCATCAGAGCATTCCCACCCATCTCCTCCTTGTGTTTGACGAGCTGATCAGATCCATGGCCCCTCACATTCATCTTTGAATGCCATCAGACTGCACAGCAATCTCAAATTTCTGCCCTGCCCCAAAGGGCCAAGTGCATAAAGTTAAGGGTTAGGAGAGGGGTTGAAGGTGAGGAGGTTAATGCACAGGAACGGGGGCTTTGGGTGTTAGTTGTTCATGTACGGCATTAAGGACTAGAGCTCACTTTTCTGGGTTAGAGATTAAGGAAAATCTAGTGGAAGGGTTTGGTGTTCTGTTTAAGGTGTGACCTCTGTGGTTAGGGTATGGACAAGCTTTGCGGTTTAGGGTTTTGTTTAGGTCTGTTAAGAAGTTGTCCAGGGTTAAACAGAGCATTTCAATGCTGGTATTAAGGGCAGGGATCAAGGTAAGCATGAGAAAAAGCATAAGGGAAAGAGGCTATGGGCTGAGTTTTGACTTCAAGGGATACTTTGAGGTCTGGCATTAGAGTAGTGTATTCCTCTCAGGGTGTGGAGTAGCATTTAGGTTTAGGGATTAAGGTTACTGGTTGAGACATGGGAAGGGCCTCACATGAATTTCTGAAGTTAGTGTGAGAGCAGCATTAACATTACCTGAACTCTTTTCCTCTTCAAAATCATTAATTTCTGCTGCCCTAGGTCCTCTTCCCTCCCCTAAATCTCACATTGCTCCTAGCCAGGGTTTAGCTGACCTGCCCATAGCAGTAATCTTGTTGGGATCAGCTTTCTGATGGCTTTCATGATCTCAGAGTATCTGTCTCACCTCTGTTGGCTACTCCATTCCTAAAACAGAAGTGTCACCTAAGGCAAAATGGAAGAGGACACAAACATGTCTGGGAGCACCTTGCACAATGTGCCCAGCAGCTCTGCACCACCACAAAAGTGAGCTTCTTGCTCTTAAGTTTTGGTTCCAGAATGGCTCCTATGGATTCAAGCTAACTATTCCCAGGCCCTCATGCATGCTTCAGTTTCCCCCAAGGATCATGGAGGCACTGGCTGACTCTGTGTAGAAAACTGAAAGCAGCCGTGGAGGATGACTTTAGGCCAAAGTTGAAATCTCTGACATGACAGCCAGAGGTGCTGCTCTGCAGAGAGAGGGGGCAGTGGTGCCTGGGGCATGGGGGCACTCTGCAGGACTGTGTTGGGCAGGCTGGGAGGCAGACCCAGCTCATGGGGTCACTGCCGTTGCCCCAGGGCTGCAACAAATCACTCACCAGACTCCTTTGCTGGGGCTGCTGCATGCCCTGGGGCTGCAGAGCTCTCCTCTGCCTGCTCACACCAGATTGAGCACTTGAGCTCTGGTCAGTCCACTTTGGACATAACATGGTGCTCAGCAGGAAATACTGGGGTCATCTTTCCAAGACAAGGTGGCAGTTTCTCAGAGATTGGCAGCACAGCGGTCTGCTTGTGGGAACTGATGAGTTACTAAATATTCATCATGTTTGGGGTTGGAATTTCTTTTTCTTTAATTTTTCTTTTCCTTTCCCTTCCTTATGTGTCTATCTCTCTGTGAGTTTTTATGTTCTTTCCCTTCTCTCTCGAGATGTGTTTCCTCCTCTTCCTCTAGAGGAGGAGGAAGCAGGCAGCTCATGCATGTGTAGTTGCTGGTTGGGGTGAGCAAGGAGGAGGCTGGCTATGGTGCAAGGAAATGGAGGTCGGTGAAGCTGCAGGAGCCCTGGTCTCTTGCCTGGGAGATCCCCAGCACAGAGTGCCTGTGCCCTGCAGGGCCAGCCCCGCTCCCCAGGCCAGCACAAGAGGCCTGCCCCAGGCACAGAGCAGCCTGCCCCGAGCAGGTGCCTGCAAAAAGAGCTTTCCCTTTCTCCTTTACCCATCTGTGCAGGCCCAGAAATGCTGCCCTACTCTTCCCCAGGGCCATCCCTGCTCCCAGAGAGCCTTGCCCAGGGCAGTGTGTCTGTGATGGCCTGGCCGGCCGTTGCTGCTTCCCTCCCCGTGCTCCCTGCAGGGCCCCAGCTGGTGGTGCTGCTGCAGGGGCTGTTGTGCCCTGGGACCCCCGGGGGTGTCCCCCCTGCCTGTGCTGCTCAGGGTGGGCAGCAGACCCAATTCCATGGGGATCTCTGCTGCTGAACCCATTTCCATCTGCCCTGATGGCTCAGCAGCACAGGACAGTGCTTGGCAGGGCCACGGGGTGTCTCTAAGGGCACAAAGGGCAAGCGAATGCTGCACCAGACCTCGCCCACAGCACTTCAAAATGGTTATCCTCAATTAATCTGCAGTCTTATGGGCCTTTGCCTGCTGGCTCTTCACCACCTCTTCTGGCATTGCAGAGCCCTCCTTTAGCCCATGGACTCCTCAGATTTGCCTTTTCCTTTACCAGACCCTTCTTTGGATGGTCACTCATTTTATGAGGTTCTAATCACTGCCCACTGAGCACATTGTCCCTGCAGATCCCCTGACATCTGCTGGAAGCTTCAGATTCCTCTTCAGGCTGGCACTGGCCATCTACCCCACTTCAGGGGACAGTGTTGTCTATTTGGGCATGTGCTGCCACAAAAGGAGTTCTTGGCCCAGCCCTTGGTTCCTCACAAACCACACTGGGACTTTCAGCCCGTGTCCTTCATTCCATGAAGAACCCCAAAAAATCAGAAGAGCAGGGAGCAACCCCTTGGCTCTATTCCTGATAACACATTTGGAAGAGGTGTCCAGGCTTCTGGATTTGCCCTGAGCAGCCCCTTTTGTGATTTTGGAGCTAGCAGGGAGGCCAGCTGTGACCCAGGGCTGCACAGTGCCTGCTGCTGCCTGCAGGGACAGGGATGTCACTGTAGGGACAACAGGACTGTCACCAAGGTACATGAGATCTCACGGATTATCCAAATGCAAGAAGCACAATGAGGAAGCCAAAATAGAGCAGCAGTGAAAAGACCAGGTCCTGCTGCTGGCCATGGCCATGGCTCCAGGGAAGCAGCAGCCCCAACCTGAAGGCAGCAGAGAGGCAGAGCCCAGGGGGCAGTGAGGGGCAGCCCCGAGGGCCAGCAGGACTGCTCCTCCATGTGGCAGCTGGACTCTTGGCTCCGAGCCCCTCCTGCATGCTGGGGCAGCTCTCCAAGCTGCAGAGGAGGTGGGAAGAGCGGGATACTGAGACCAATCAGGTTCTGACAGCTTCTCAATTGTCATTATCTACAAGGCAAGCATGGTTCTACAGGTACATGAGACATTTATGTGAAAAAAAAAAAGAATAATTAAGAGATATGAAAATAAAAATGCCATTATTAAATGAAAATCTAAAGATGCAGTATAATATATTATAAAAGAATTATAACAAAAGACTATCTTAACAATTTTATAGAAAAACAGTGAGTTCTGATTGGATTGTGGGCTTCAATATTACTGATGAAGAAGCATGTATCCAAAGAGTATCCTCACTGCGTCCTTGAGCTCCTGGTTCCTCATGCTGTAGATGAGGGGGTTCAGAGCTGCAGGAAAGACTGAGTACACAACTGCCACCACCAGATCCAGGGACGGGGAGGAGAGGGAGGGGGGCTTCAGGTAGGAAAACATGCCAGTGCTGAGAAAGAGGGAGACCACAAAGAGGTGGGGGAGGCACGTGGAAAAGGCTTTGTGCCGGCCTTGCTCAGAGGGGATCCTTAGCACTGCCCTGAAGATCTGCACATAGGAGAAAACGATGAAAACAAAACAAAGAAAGACTAAAGAAACACTAACTACAATAAGCCCAACCTCCCTGAGGAATGACTTTGAGCAGGAGAGCTTGAGAATGTGGGGGATTTCACAGAAGAACTGGTCCACGGCATTGCCTTGGCAGAGGGGCAGGGAAAATGTATTGGCAGTGTGCAGGACAGTATACGGAAAGCCACTGCTCCAGGCAGCTGCTGCCATCTGGGCACAAGCTCTGCTGCCCAGGAGGCTCCCGTAGTGCAGGGGCTTGCAGATGGCAACGTAGCGGTCATAGGCCATGATGGTGAGAAGGAAATACTCTGCTGATATGAAGAAGAGAAAGAAAAAGACCTGTGCAGCACACCCTTGATAGGAGATGGCCCTGGTGTCCCAGAGGGAATTGGCCATGGCTTTGGGGAGAGTGGTGGAGATGCAGCCCATGTCGAGGAGGGCGAGGTTGAGGAGGAAGAAGTACATGGGGGTGTGGAGGCGGTGGTCACAGGCTACGGCGGTGAGGATGAGGCCGTTGCCCAGGAGGGCAGCCAGGTAGATGGCCAGGAAGAGCGCGAAGTGCAGGAGCTGCAGCTCCCGTGTGTTTGCAAATGCCAGGAGGAGGAACTCGGTGATGGAGCTGCTGTTGGGCATTTGATGAGCTTGGACACAGTTGTCTGTTGAAGAGGAGAAGGCAGAATGAACAGATTCCTAAGAAGAAAACCTATTGCAAGACTTAGAGCACCCCCAGCCTGAGCCTCTCTCTTTGCAAAGAACCTTTCTGCAGCTCTCTTGAGCTGTGGCTGGTGCTGGCTGAGAGTGGCACTGGGAGCTGGGGCTGCTGTGGGCTCCAGAGGAGTCCCTCCTTCTTTGCAGCAGGAGGAAAGCAGGAACATGGGGGAAACTCAAGTTCGGTCTATGAGTTTTGCAGGGTTGTTGCAACAACAGATCTGAATACAGAGCAGAGCAGAGCTGCGGGGATTTTGTTTGCTTTCTTTTTGTTTGCTTTTCTTATCCCAGTTGCCCCATAATGCTTAAGAGAGGCGTTGGATTGTTGAACTACCTGACATTTCCTGTGCGCTCCTCGTGAAATCCTGTGGGTGCTAGGAGGCAAAGGGACTGTGCCTTGCTGAAGACTGAGCAGAGCAGATATTCCCACCAGACCTGTTCTCAGCTGCCCTGTGTCACCCCTCTGTGAGCTGCAGGACCATCCCACTGAGGTGTTTCCCTGAGAAGTAACTGGAGACAGCTGAGAACAGAGAAGCCCCAGTCCAAGTGCAACTGGACAGCATCCTCACCTTGTTTCTGTAAGGCTGATCAGGATCTCAGCTCTTCCCTCCTAACCAGGGGTGCAGAGGCCTCACTCCAGCTGCCCACAGACAGCCTTCCAGCAGCACGGACATGGCCTTTGCATGGAGGTGTCTTCTTCTTGGGGAACCTGGATAACACAAGGATGCCATGAGAGAGCAGCTCTAGCTGGAGAACAGCCCGCAGCCCAGGAGTATGCCCCCTGCACAGAGCCCCATGCACCCCACAAGCTGGGGTGTCCCAGAATTGCAGCTGCAACCCCTGCAATGTCTGGAGGATGCCTGGCGACTCCACTCTTGGCTGACCAAGGGCAGCTAGGTTAGGGCGCTCAATGTGGCTTCTGCCAGTCTTCCTCACCTCACAGTGCAATCCAGCAGGACTCTCAAAGCCCACTGCATTGCCCACTGCCCTCCCAGAAACAAGACCCAGGAGGAGACCCTTCCAGGACCTGCAGCTGCATGGCCCTGCAGCCAGACACTTACCTTGTCAAGGGCTGTGCAGATTTCTCCTGCAGTCAGCTCTCAGCATCCTCTCACTCCCAACTGCCTTCAGCCCTTCTCCTTCTCTCCCCTCTGTGTCTCTGCTGTGGTCAGAGCCCCCAGCCCTGCTGCGCTGTGCAGAGGAGCTGCTCCTGGGCAGAGCTGGCTCTCTGCACCAGGGCCCTCTTGCCAGGAGCTCTCTCTGTCCCAGGAGCCCGGCCCAGCTCAGCAGCAGGGGCCCAGCCCAAGGCATTGGAATCACCCCTCTGGGGGCTTTGGTGATGAGCCCACGAACCTCAGGCACTGAGAGACAATTGAAGAAATCTCTCAAGAAGTCCAGGTCAGATGCAAGTTTCCTGCAGTGTCCCCCGAGGGCCAGGACTGACACAGCCTCCCTTGGAGCTCGTTAGAGCAGAGCATTGGAGGCAGTGAGGACAAGGAGACAAAGGCAATGTGAAGGTGACACTGATGTGTAGACAACCTGGATGTGTTTCACCAAAGAAAAGGACTACGCCTTGTCCCCTGGCACCCTGGAAGGGAGATCTGTTTCTGTCACACCTTGCTCAGGGTTCTTCCTGGGGCAGTAGGAGATGGAGATGTGCATTGCCAAGTGCAGGAAAATAGTATGACCCCTGCCTGGTTCATAGGTGGGCGAGGTGTCAATTAGACTCTGGTGCTTTAGCAATTGGCTGTCTCCTCATAGGCTTTAGTGGCAGAGACAACAGCCATAGCCATGGACACAAATATCTCATAAGACAGCTGTCTGTGAAGCCGGCCTGGTTCCTGGTGAGCAGGCACCTCTGCTCTATGGCATCGCTCGTGGTGCCCAGGCCCTCCTCCTCCTGGGCACAGCTCACTCAGCATGGTCCCAGTCTGCCCTGATGTGTGGGGTTACTCTTGTCTGGTACAGGACTAGGCTCTTCTCCTTGTAAATGTCAAGAGGTTTCTGCAGGAGAAATCCTGGGATTTCTCAAGGTTCTCCCTGACCGACGCTCCATTCTGTCAGCTGTTAATATCTGCAGGCGGATGGCTCACCCTGACTGTGCTGTCTGTTATAAGATAATATCCCCCGCTTATTCCATACATTCTACGTCATGCTCAGGTCTGACACTTTCCAGTTAATCACTACCACCTTTTCTGTCTTTTGAGATACATAAAAAATGTCATGTAAAAACTACAAAACTGTTCAGCTCTGTTATTGGCACCAGCTACGAAAGGAGAGGAAAACTTTCTGTCAGTATATTGGGGAGATTCTGTTTTATTACAGAAAAGCAAAGAGAGAGGCAGTGCTGATATATAGGTAGACAAAACAAAACAATACAAAAAAAAAAACAAACACAGAGTAGTTTCATAACTGAATGGACACTGTATAAATCAAAACCATTTTTCTAGGAAACTAATGAACAGAAGTGACAATGAAGATAAAAGTAACAATAATGATAATGAAACAAGTATCCAGGAAATCACTTTTGGAGAAAGAGGAGAAATTTATCAATATTAAGAAACATCCATGAAGCTACTTTTCTAACAGCATCTCTGAGCTCCTTGTTTCTTATGCTGTAGATGAGGGGGTTCACTACTGGAGGCACCACCGAGTACAGAACTGCCACCACCAGATCCAGGGATGGGGAAGAGACGGAGGGGGTCTTCAGGTAGCCAAATATGACAGTGCTGAGAAACAGGGAGACCACAAACAGGTGAGGGAGGCATGTGGAGAAGATTTTGTGCCGTCCCTGCTCCGAGGGCATCCTCAGCACTGCCATGAAGATCTGCACATAGGACAGCACGATGAAAACAAAACAGCCAAACCCCAAAAAAGCGCTGAACATGAGAAATCCAACTTCCCTGAGGTAGGAGTCTGTGCAGGAGAGCTTGAGGATCTGGGGAACTTCACAGAAGAACTGCTCCACAGCATTGCCTTGGCAGAGGGGCAGGGAAAATGTATTGGTAGTGTGCAGCAGAGCATAGAGAACCCCACTGCCCCAGGCAGCTGCTACCATCTGGGCACAAGCTCTGCTGCCCAGGAGGCTCCCGTAGTGCAGGGGCTTGCAGATGGCAACGTAGCGGTCATAGGCCATGATGGTGAGAAGAGAATACTCTGCTGAAAACAAAAAGAAGAAGAAAAAGACCTGTGCAGCACACCCTGAGTAGGAAATGGCCCTGGTGTCCCAGAGGGAATTGGCCACGGCTTTGGGGAGAGTGGTGGAGATGCAGCCCAGGTCGAGGATGGCGAGGTTGAGGAGGAAGAAGTACATGGGGGTGTGGAGGCGGTGGTCGCAGGCTACGGCGGTGAGGATGAGGCCGTTGCCCAGGAGGGCAGCCAGGTAGATGGCCAGGAAGAGCGCGAAGTGCAGGAGCTGCAGCTCCCGCGTGTCTGCGAATGGCAGGAGGAGGAACTCGGTGATGGAGCTGCTGTTGGACATCTGATCTTCCTGGACAAAGGGAACTACACAAGGAAGAAAAGATGGTGATAAACTAGGAGAGACAACTCTGAGGAAAACCTACCCCAGTTCTCATCGAAGCCCCCCTACAGTTACTTTCCCCTTTCTGAGACCTTGCTTGAGATCTGGTTGGTGATGGCTTGAGGGTGCCCCTGGGAGCAGCGGTCTGTGCTGTGGGCACTGGAGGAATCAGACTTGCCCTACAGCTCTAGGTAAATAAGAACAGGTTGTTTTCTCTGCTTTAATCTCTCTCTGATCTATGTAGCATTATAACTGTCAATACTCTTGACTGCAGAAAAGCGTTTGTGGTTTAGTTTCTTCCAGCTTCCTATGTCACACTCAGAAGCATTTTATATGTGGGAAGAAAACCCTGGCATTTGTAAGGTATTCCAGGGGAGATCTTGTGAGTCCCAGGAGGCAAAGGAACTGTCCTTACTACAGTAAGGACAGCCAGTCTTTCCATTTGTCCTGGTCCCAGCCAGAGTCCTCAAGGGCTTGGTCTAGTTGCCCACAAGGAGCTGCCCAATTACTGTGGCCTCAGGAACTCACTGGACAGAGATTCAGCTGCTGTTGGATATTTGATCCTCCTGCGAACGGAGATCTGCTGCCTCTGAATAGGGAGGCCTGTCCAAGGAGGAAAAAGAGTTAAAATGCTATGGTAGACCTCTGTAAGGAAAACCTACCCCATTTCTTGTGGTAACCTGAAAAAAATTGCCTCTTCACTTTCGGGAAGACTGGTCCTCTGTTAGATCTCAAATTGGTGCTTCAGGACTCAAGGCACTCTGCAGGAGACGGTCCTGCCCTAGAGCAGTATACAGATGGAACACAGGGTGCTCTCAGATGAACTGTGCTTGGCAAAACTAGGAGTTTGTCAGCTAAAACTAGCAGTTTGTCATTCTCAAAATTCACCCAACTGCAGAGCAAGGATTTTTGCATAACGTTCTGCTCTGTTTCTTTATACTTGTCCCCCCACACCTGAGAAGTGTATATAAGGCATACATCCTTGGCACTTGTACTGCCCACCAAGGGAAATCTTGGGGATCCTGCAAGGCAAAGGGACTGTCCGTCAGGGCAGAGTGAGGACAGCAGTTGTTTCCATCCGTCCTGGTCCCAGCTGCCCTGTGCAGGAACCTCTGGAGGATGGTCACACTCAGGTGTTCCCCTGAAAAGAACCTGGATGCTGCTGAGAGCAGAGGAATCCAGGTTCAAAGGACAGATCTCCAAACCCCTCACCCATCTCATCGTACCTGAGGAGGATCTCAGCCCCCTGCTTTTCACCATGGACACAGAGGGATCATAGCAGCTGCCCACATACAGCCATCCAGCAGCATTTCTACAGCCTTAGGACTGATATGTCTTCTCCATGGGGCTGCTAGACGTGGAGCAGCTCCCTCTCACTCCCTGCCCATGGCTCTGCTGCCTGCAGCTGTCCCTGCCTGCAGCTGGGTCTCTGTCCCCACGCCTCCTGCCTGCAGGTCACAGCCCCCATCCCACCCGCTGGGTGCTCAGCTCTGCCCTGCAGACACCTCCTGGCAGCAGGGCTCTGCCCAGGGGCAGCTCGCTGGGGGCACGTCCTAGAGACCAGGTCACACAGACCCTGCTGGCACTGCACGTGTGGTGGTGGAGCTTTCTATGGGATGAGGGGAAGGAAAGGGACTTGCTGGGGTCCTTGTAAATCTCCTTGTGATGGTTTAGCAGCCTCAGCCTCTTCTTGGAAATAAAAGCACCTATTTCTATCCCCACTGAGACAAAAGGAGAAAACTGAAAGCAGAGACTCAGAAATACCAAAACAGGATTAGGGAAACCCTTCCTTGTCTCTGCTTTTGCAAAGTCCCCTTGGATACATCCTTGTGGTGCTGTGGAGCTCTGAGCAGGCTGCAGCCTCCTGCCAGCATCAGGACCCTGCCCTGCCGGGGGGGCTCCTGCCACCCGCAGCTTCTCCCCGCAGCGCCCTGGGCAGCTCCCCGGGCAGGCTGAGTGCTGAGCCTGGCAGGCGGCAGAGGCCCTGCCCCGGCACACAGCCCCTGGGGCACAGCAGGGACCCTGCTCTGCACCACAGCCCTGGGCACCCCTGCCTGCACCCGCGCCTTCTCCTTCCTCCAGGAGCTGCGGCTGCATTGCCCTCCAGCCAGAGACTTACCGGGGTCAGGGCTGGCAAGTGTTCTCCCCCAGCGAGCTCTGTGCATCCTGCCACTTCTGCCTGCCTTTACCCACTCTGTCTCTGCAGGCAGTGCCCCCAGCCCTGCTGCGCTGGGCAGAGGAGCTGCTCCTGGGCAGAGCTGGCTCTCTGCAGCGCTGCCCGCTTGCCAGGAGCTCCCCTTGGGCCCAGGAGCCCGGCCCAGCTCAGCAGCACAGGCCCAGCCCAAGGCCTCCCTTGCTCTGCCCCCCAGCAGGCTCCCTGCCCATGGCCCTGGGGCTGCAGGGGAACCTGCTGGGAAACAGCCTGAAGGGATCCCTGGGCTTCCCTCCCTCCCCTGGGCACACACACTTCTTGACAGCAGGCTCATTTCTCCTTGCAGAGAGCCAAGTAAGTGTAACAATCACATCTTCTTGTCCCACTATCAGTTTGGGCATCCAGACAAAGTCAGGGAATCACCTTCTTTATCCCCTGTTCAGGGAAGGGATTCAGCAGAGTCAGTTGAGACAGCTCATGATGGATTTCAGAACTGGGACCAAAAGGGAGATCAGCTCACACCCATGCCTGCCCCAGACCCACAGGACCTGGGATTCCTCTGCCCTCCCTTTAATGTACACCACATGGGCACCTGAAGGTGAGCTCCTTGATAACAATCACATCTTCTTTTCCCAGTATCAGTTTGGACATGAAGTCATGGTCAGGGACCGATCTCCTTCATCCCCACTTGAGGAAGGAATTCAGCAGAGTCAGTCGAGGCATCTCATGCTGCTTGTTATTCCTGGGGTTGGAAGGGGTCTCAGCTCCCTCCCATGCCTGCCACAGACCCGCAGGACCTGGGATTCCTCTGGTCTCAGTTCAGGTGTCCACAGCATAGGCACCTTAACGTGAATTACTGAGCCACAATAGCTCCTTAGTGGAGATGGAGGACAGGCAGGAGCTGTTGAGATGCAAACATCTGGTGAAATTTGAGGTTGATCCTCTGAGAGTCAGCTGGAGGCATATGTCCTTTGGGTAACTGAAATGGCAGCAGATGCCACATGTAGGACAACTGAACCTGTCCCTACTCCTTTTGTGCAGGGCAGCCTGCAGAGGCTGTCAGCAGAGCAAAAGGAGTCGTGTCACAGGGAGAGCTAAACCTATTCTGTTCTCTTCTACATGACCCTTGGCTGTAATGGCTGTTGTGTCACGGACATCTCCACAGGGCCTCAGCTCTCACCAGCAAGGTCTCCCTGCCCTTTGTGCCTTGAGGCAGGACTCTGCAGGGGTACAACAGGTGGGTGGGGACAAAATCAGTGGTTACTTTGCAAACTACATCCTTAACAGTTCATGGGACCTTAGGGCGTGCATCCACGGGTACAGGGAGAGTGTTCTGGCCAGGAGGTACTGGTTCCTTATGATCCCAGGAAGGGATCGGACAGCAGCATTCAGATACTGTAAGGGATCATTTAACTGCTTTTAGAGCTAAGACTATAAGGAGAGAAGACTATAGATGACCTACTGAATTTGGTGTGACTTCATTCTAGACACAGTACTCCACTGTTAGTTGCAGCTCTCCACTAGATGTTTGCACTGACCCTATGGGATTATTAAAGGGTGAGCGAGTTTTGCTGATCAGTCCTTGGCTCTCTAGTAATGAAGCAGCATATATGTGGTAATCAGGGAGTCTCGGATAGTGCCATATTGCCACTGGTGCACCATTTGGGTAGCTACTGGCACTTCGACCCTGAGCAACCCCGCAACAGAAGGATCCCATGGGGAACCGGGCAAGGTAGAAAACTGTTTAATGTGCATAAATCACCATAAATCACCTCCAGCATGGCCAATTCCATCAGATACGGGCTGCCTCTCTCCCTGGTGGTCCATTTGCCTGGGTGACATGCAACATCTTCCTTGAAGAGATACCTTTCCTTTAGGCCTGACAGGAGTTGCCTCAAGAGAGTGAGGATTTGTGCCCCCTTTCCAATGCCCTCTTCCCTGGGGAGGGATCCCAGCTGCTTGGCTTCCCTGCCCTCTAATTCCAGGCTACTGGCCCTGTTATCCCCGTATCAGATCAGCCAAGTGACAATGTGCTGGCCTAGATGATGGCTGAAATCTTTTTGCCTATCTCGCAGCTCCCCAAGGAATAATGATCAGGTGCTTATCGCTGCTTTTATGATATCATTATTCATCCACCTTTTCCTATGATGGCCCTACTTCAGGGTAACCTGCCTCATCGTCTTCTTCTTCCCTCCCTGTATGAGCAGGAGCTTTTTTCGTTGCTAAACAAGATGATTTTATCTCTCTTGCTTCTTCTCCTGTATATGTATGACTGATACAGGCACAGGTTGGTTCTGTGGCCCAGTCACAGGGATTGGAGTTGTGTAGATTGCAACTCAGTAAGCATAGGCCAAGCCCCAGCACATTGCAGTGAATTCTGTCTCTTTGGAATTACCAGGGTGATGACACTCCTTTTTCAAGCATTCTGCCAATTTTTTAAGATTCTGCACTTGTTCAGGGGTGAAGTTCCAAGGCACTGCAGGTGCTCACTGTTGTAGGTGCCTGCCCATATCCTCCCACACTCCCTGCCACTCATAGCTATCCTGCCTCAGGGCAGATCTTTGAGCGGCATTCTGAAATAGTTCACCCTAATCATAAACAAAAAATGAAACACATTCATGAGATAGAACAATATGTACAGGCTGGTTTGAACATCCCAAGGATATTTGAAGTTTTGAAGAGGTATTGTAACTAGCCTGGAGGAGAAAGGGGGAGGTGAAGGAGAAAGGGAGGGGGAAGAAGTGAGGAGAAGAAGTGTCCCCCCTCATCCCTCCCACAGATTGGCTCCCCGAGGAGAAAAGGTAAAGACTGTTAATTATGAATAGTTTCCGAGAGAAGGTTCCTCAAGTATGGAGGTGACAGCAATGCTGAGTACAACTACCAGATTAGTCTCATGACCAGCAATTTTATCATAACATAAGGCAGTGTTATGCAGTAGGGTAAACTAATAACCATAAACCAGCCCCCAGAAAGGATAAACAGCACAACAGGGAACACACACAGTGTGTAATGTGCTATCCAACACAATTCTGAGGCCAAACAGAGCTACTACGTCGAGATAAAAACAAAATAAACATTGTGGTCAGCAACTATGAAGGTGATATAATGCTTATAACAGATTTATTTTAACATAATCCAGTCATAGCTGTCATTATCTCAACCCTTTGGGCCCCACACAGGATCCATTTGGGAAGGACGGCATCCCATGGGAGGGACGCAGGGGCAGAGATTGACTGTCAAGGAGCGGTGGAGACAAGTGTCATGGACTGACTGCAATCCCCATTCCCCTGTTCCACTCAGGGGAAGGAGATAGAAGAGTGTGGTTGGGGGGAATGGTGTTTTTAGTTTGCTTGTGGTTCCTCACAGTTGTAGTCCACCGGTGATAGGCAATAAATTATATTAGTCTGCCTATGCTAAATCTGTCTTGCCCCGATGATAACTGGTGCCCATGAGGATATTCGGTGGGTGACCTCCTATTCTACCTGAACCCTTGATCTCTTTTCATCATATTTCTCCCCTTTTTCCTTGTAGGTGTGGAAGTGAAAGAGCAGTTGCTGTGGAGTTCACCTGCATAGCCGGGTAAAACCACCATAGCAGAGATGTAGGAAGGGTTCAGCACCAGGATTGTGGCCATTCAGGGATGGCATCTCAGCATCCAGGACATGCTCTGCCAGCCTGGTGGAACAGGAGGGAAGGAACAGAGGTTCCCCTGAAGGAGAGCAGTACAAGGGGAAGGTTTGATTTCCAACTCAGGCATGGCTGGAACATTCCTGAGAGACCTGTGGGAGCTGCAGGCCACACCAGTCTCTGGGACACCAGAGGTCTTTCCTCCCAGAGACAGATCTCAAAGAGGCACGAGCTCCCAGGGAAACCTAGCCCTGCATTGTCCCCCATCACGACGAGGCTGAGCCATGCCTAGTGGATCCCTGGGGCTCAGGGCAGCCCTAGCATCAGGACCAAGGAGTCGTGGTTGCTGCAACATCCCCTGAGCCCATTGGAATCCTCAGGCAGGGCTCTTGCAGCAGCCACCTGTCCTGCCCAGCCCCCCAAAGCAGCCCAGGGCTTGCAGCTTGGGACAGCTGACAGCCCCTGGGACACCCCTTGGGAAGGGGCTCCTGACACCCTCACCTTTAGGGGAGAGCTGCAGGAGCACTGGAAACATGGAAGTCAGGTTGGAGGTGATGGTCGCACTCCAGCAGCCCTCCATCTCGCTTGCTGCTGGCCCTCAGCTCACGACAAGGGATGCCCGCCCTGGCTCCTCAACCACAACTCCTCTGCAAGGTGCCCCTGCTCCTCTGCCCGTCAGCGAGGGTCGCCCAGTGCAACCTTGCTGCCTGCTGCCCCCACTCCTGGCCACAGAAGGACAGCGGTGGGGAGCACCCAAGCAGTGCCCAGCAGGGACCAGGCCTTGCAGGGAAGTGCCGGCACTGGCGCTGCTCCAGTGACGATATCCTGGTGATGCAGTGCATCCATCCCCCTGTGACATCAGCACATGTCATTTGAAGGCCTATGAGGTCAGCAGCATGGAGACGGCACAGCTTGGGAGAGAGACGAGAGATTTCCCTTCTTGTCCTGAGAAACTGTCACCTCCCTTCTGCCCTGTTCTTTTCAGGATCAGGAACAGATGAGGGAAATCTCCAAATGGTGCCAAAGGCCATGGAATATAGGAAGTGGATTGCTGGAGGAGTCGCCACTGTGTTCCTGCACCAATATGCCTCTTGTTTGGAGCCCTTCCAGGAAGGTGGGGTTTTCACCTTCTCCTTGGCCTGGGCTTTTTTCAAAAGATGGGAGCGAAGACACCTGGGATGCAGCAGCCCCTCACTGTGCCTGAACTCCTCTTCTGCATGAATCTGGGCTTTCTCTTACAACTTGACCAAGTCTCTCATTTCAGGAGACCTGTGGCATGCTGAAGGCAGGACTACCGTCCCTGACTGTACTGAACAGAGATACACGTGGTCCTGTGTCAGCTGGACTATGCTGCAAGCGAACCCTGCTGGATCATGCGGAGCTGATCATGGTGTCCCGGCCATTAGCTGCCATGTCTGCAACCAGAGCCCCAGAAGAGGAGAGGCGCATCTCTGCGGACATGTTCCCCTTTCCTCTTGCATGACAGAGGGGATGCCAGTGACTGCCCAGCAGTGCCCATCCCTGGGGGCTGTGCACAGCTGGGTGAGGCTCTCGGGGGGGGGGGTTCTCTGCCTCTTTGTCTTCCACAGAGTGAGCACTGTGATATTTCCCCACATTTCTCCACCCGTTCATGCTGCTCCTGCTATTGTGTTTAGGCTCTCTAGGGATGGGGATTTCAGGTGCAGTTCCAAAAATGACCCTGAACATCCTGCCACAGATGTGTCGGCACAGCAATGAGGTGTTCCATCGCCCATCTGACTTGTGGGGCCACAGGCAATGCAGTGCAAGGGGGTGGGTAACACGCCAACTGTCCCTGCACAAGACCTAGAGTGCCTTTCTCCTGGGATCATAATGAACCAGCACCTCCTGGTCACAACCAAGAATTCTTCAGTGCAAACCCTACTGTCCCATAGACTATAAGGATGTAGTTTGCAAAGTACCAGTGATTTTATCCCCACCCAGCACCTCTTGCACCCAGGCAGAGTCCTGTGTCAGGGCATAAAAGGCAGGCAGACCTTGCTGATGTTAGATGAAGCCATGTGGACATGTCCATGACATAACAAACTAATTCTCAGAGAAGATGTGATTGTTACACTTAGTTGGTTTTCTGCAAGGAGAAATGAGCCTGGTGTGAAGAAGTGTGTGTGCCCAGGTGAGGGAGGGAACCCCAGGGATTCCTTGAGGCTGCTTCCCAGCAGGTTCCCCTGCAGCCCCAGGGCCATGGGAAGGGAGCCTGGTGGGGGCAGAGCAAGGGAGGCCTTGGGCTGGGCCTGTGCTGCTGAGTGAGTCCTGCTCTGGAGATGTGTCACTGGGAGCAAAGTGCCCAAGCTGTTCTAGTCAAAATGGCTCAGGGCACTGCAGTGCCTAGTGCCAGGAAATGAGCTGGTTCTGTTCAGGTCACTCCGGTTAAAGGTGATCCAGCAGTGTCCCTGGGGTTATCCTGCTGGAGGATGTTGAACCGCCTTTCTTTATTATAGATGCCCTACATCTGAACAAAAGTATGTGTTTCAGAACGTTCCTTTCCCAGAACGTTCAGTTCCTTTCCCAGGAACACACTGCTGCACAGCAGGGCAGAGTCCTTGAGAGCTCATGGGCAGAGGCCGCTGCTCCAAACAGTGCTCAGCCAGCACAAACCAGAGCTCCGGACAGAGAGGAGAATGAAGCTGCTGCTGAGAAAGCATGTGTTTGTGACTGATAGGAACAACATCGTCACTGTTCCAGCTGCATTAGGGATCATAATTCATATGCAGCTCAAACAGTGACAATGTTGTTCTTATCGCTCAGGTATGTGCATGAACAAAAAGCATCCATGTTCCCTCCTAACTTTTGGGCCTCTAAGGTGTGTTGGGCTAGGAAGGAACTCTCCCTTCAGGACACCACATCTAAGGATGTTTGACTCTTTACATGGGGCTTCTGCTGGGCTGCAGGCTGCCATGCTCAAGGGTACAGCTCTGCCCTAGCAGCTCTGTGTTATCTAGCAGCTCCATGGAGAAGAGACATCAGTCCTAAGGCCATAGAAATGCTGCTGCATGGCTGTATGTGGGCAGCTGCTGTGATCCCTCTGTGTCTGTGGTGAAGAGCAGAGAGCTGAGATCTTCCTCAGGTATGACGAAATGGGTGAGGTGTTTGGAGATCTGCCCTTTGAACCTGGATTTCTCTGCTCTCAGCAGTATCCAGGTTATTTTCAGGGAAACAGCTGAATGTGACCATCCTCCGGAGGTGCCTGTACAGAGCAGCTGAGACCAAGACTGATGGATACACCAGCTGCCCCCACTCTGCCCTGAGGGACAGTCATGCTGAAAAATTCTTTGATAGCTCAACTGTATTCTATCTGAGGAAAGCCCATGTTGTCATCTACCTAACTCTGTAGGGCAGGACTCCCTCCTCCAGAGCACCTCTGATCCTGGTGGTACCGTCAATCAGCACCAATCACAGCTCATGAAAGGGACCTGCAAAGGCCTTCCTGGAAGGGCAGAGGCAGTCGGGGAGGTTTCTACAAGAAATGGGGTAGGTTTCATCACAGACTTCTGTCCTAATGTTTTCCTGTTTCTTCCTCCTCAGACAGCTCTCCATACCCAGATTACTTCCCTCGCTCTGATCTAAAGGACAGAGTTGTTGCCTTGCAGGACCCACAAGATTTCACCTGGAGTGCAGCAGAAATGCAAAGTTTCCATAGTCACCTGCTCCCAGTAGCACTCTCTGGCACCACCAAGCAGGGCCCTAGAAAGGCACTTGCAGAGGTCTTCCTGAAAGGGAAGCATCATTTTTGAGGTTTAAGAAGAAACGGAGTACATTTTGCTCACACAGTCTAGCCTGACATTTTGCTGCATTTTCTTTCTCAGACAGGTCTCCATGCCCAGAGGAATCAAATGTCCAACAGTAGCTCCATCACCGAGTTCCTCCTCCTGCCATTCGCAGACACGCGGGAGCTGCAGCTCCTGCACTTCGCGCTCTTCCTGGGCATCTACCTGGCTGCCCTCCTGGGCAACGGCCTCATCCTCACCGCCGTAGCCTGCGACCACCACCTCCACACCCCCATGTACTTCTTCCTCCTCAACCTCGCCCTCCTCGACCTGGGCTGCATCTCCACCACTCTGCCCAAAGCCATGGCCAATTCCCTCTGGGACACCAGGGCCATTTCCTATGCAGGATGTGTTGCACAGGTCTTTTTCTTTTTCTGTTTGTTTTTAGCAGTGTTTTCTATTCTCACCATCATGTCCTATGACCGCTACGTTGCCATCTGCAAGCCCCTGCACTACGGGAGCCTCCTGGGCAGCAGAGCTTGTGCCGAGATGGCAGCAGCTGCCTGGGGCAGTGGGGTTCTCTATGCTCTGATGCACACTGCCAGTTCATTTTCACTGCCAGTCTGTGGAGGAAATATCCTGGACCAGTTCTTCTGTGAAATCCCCCAGATCCTCAAGCTCTCCTGCACAGACTCCTACCTGAAGGAAGTTTGGCTTCTACTGGCTGGTTTCTGTTTAGCATTTGTCTGTTTTGTTTTCATCATACTGTCCTATGTTCAGATCATCAGGGCCGTGCTGAGGATGCCGTCTGAGCAGGGACGGCACAAAGCCTTTTCCACGTGCCTCCCCCACCTCACTGTGGTCTCCCTCTTTCTCAGCACTGGCTTTTTTGCCTACCTGAAGCCCCCCTCCATCTCTTCTCCATCCCTGAACCTGGTGGTAGCAGTTCTGTACTCCGTGGTGCCTCCAACACTGAACCCCTTCATCTACAGCATAAAGAACCAGGAGCTCAAGGGTGATATTAGGAAAGTGATTTTATGGATATTTCTCAATAGTGAAAAATTTCCCTTCTTTTTCCAGAAATGACTTAACTTAGTATCTCCGTGCAGGCCTGGTCCTTCTTTCATATCATTATTGTAATTGTTAACTTTGGTATCATTTGCATTTTTTACACTCTTAGAAAACTATCCTACTTCTCCTGAGGAATTACATTACTCTGTTTACTCTTGAGGTTCGATAAACATATGTCTAACAACAGGTCACAGCTCACTCTTACATAGCTTTTGAGAAAAGAAAAAAAAAAAAAGAAAAGAAAAAAAAAAGCATCTCCAGAGTGCATTGCCTGAAGACTTGGCTCTTTTTTCAAAGCTGGTGCCAAGATCAGAGCTGTGCAGCTGCTCCCCAAAAGGCCTGTTGCTGCATGGATCTGGGAGAGGAAAAGCTCATTGCCGTACTGTGAGCTGTGAGAGATTGTGGGTGGGATTTAGGAGCACCCTGTTGGTGTCTGATGACAGCAGAAATGGTGAATGGTCACTGAGGTACATAGCCATGACTGTCCCACATGGGGCTGGGCAGAGGACAGCTTCCAGGACATGAATGTGGAGCTGTGTGGAGAGCCCAGGTGTTCTCCGTGGGCAGCATGTTGTCAAGGTGGGCAAGGACTGGAGTCTTACAAAGAGAGAAAATGCACGAGAGCTTGTCACCAAAAGGGGTAGTGTGAAATTTAGATGTCCTCAGGCAAAGGAGAGCATCGCAGTTCCTGTGCAATTCAGTGAAGAACCAGCACGCACAGGGAAGGGAGGATGGAGAGGGATTCCTGTCACCCTCACAAAGTACCACCAGCTGGATTTAGAAAGACACCTGGAAACCCCCTAGGTCCTTGGCAATGTCCCTTGCTCTTTCTGAGCACCTGCCAGAACTACACACCATAAAAAGCAGGATTAGCAACAGTGATCCCAACCCATCTGGGTCTACTTCCCGCCGTGTGCAGCTCAGCCAGCGTGCGGTCACCTCTTGGGCACCACAGCCTGCTTGGTCTGCTCAGAGCACCACCAGCTCAGGGCCCTGTGGGGAGCATGGGGAGGTGGCCAGAGACATCTGGAGAGGTGAGAGGAGGGATGGGGAGAGATCAGATGGGAGCTGACCTTGGCTGGAAGTTGTCTCAAATACTGGTGTTCACCTAATCAAGACAAGGTCTGGACTGTGGGTACGCCAATGCATGCTCATGAGTTAGGGTAGATGAGCCAGAAATCCAGTTTTCCTGGTGCTGCACTAGGTTGGGAAGTGGCTGAAGAAGGACTGGTGTCCTCTGCTCTGCATCTCATAACTCCATAATCTTTCCTGAAGGGTGGCATCGGAAGCCAAGTCTGGGGCCCTGTGCCAGGGCTTCTAGGGATGGAAGCACGACACAGCAGCCATACCAGTTTGCTTCTGTTCCTCAGTCTGAGTCTAGCACACGTCCATGTGACAGTCTCCTCCAACCTGTGTGCTGAACCTGAGCCCAAAAGTCCTCAGCAAGTCCTCAGCTCGGGTCCACCCCAGGGACTGGAGTGCAGCTGCGACCACAGGAAGGACGATCCCTCTCCTTGGGCCTGTCCATGGCTGGATGCCTCTGCATGCCGCCCAGGAAAAGGGAGTGTATTACTAATATGTTAAGGCCCCTTTCACCTTCTCTGTGTCTGTGGGGCCCTCAAGAAATGACCCTCAGTCCTGAAATCAGGCCCAGCTTCTTCTTGCATCAGGAGCCTGGAGACATTGCCCCAGAAGTCTCAGCCCTGTTCTGCACACAGGCAAATACACACAAGTGTATGCACAAGCACACAAACACCATCTCATACACACACAGATGTGTGCACAAGGCATGGACATGGCCAAACATACCTCTGTGCATTCTTTACCTTCTCATCTGTTTCTCTAGGTGATCCTGTGAATCACATCAGGCAGACCACGTGGTTCAAATGGCACAAGCTTCCTCCTTATTGCCTTTTCTCTTTTCTAGTTATAATTAGTAATGTACAGTTCCCAGGATGCAATGGTGGGACCTGCTACTTCAAAGCAGCCTATCCTGCAAGGGCATTTCCCTTGTTTAAGGACGAGCTGCCCCAGTTCAGATCAGAGCCAGTTCCTCCAGCTTGAAAAGGAACCTGCCGGCTGCTGGCCAAAAGCTGAGCCAATGAGCGATGCTGGTTGTGCCTCTGTGATAAATTTTTTTGAAAGTGTCAAAATACTCTGTGCAGCAGCAGCTGGCAGAGGAGTGAGAAAATGTGAGAGAAGCAGCCCTGCAGACACCAAGGTCAGCGCAGAAGGAGGGCAGGAGGTGCTCCAGGCGCAAGAGCAGAAGTTCCCCTGCAGCCCGTGGAGGAGCCCATGTGGAGCAGGTGGATGTGGCCTGAAGGAGGCTGCAGCCATTGGAGAGGAGCCCACACGGGACCAAGATTTCTGGCGGGAGCTGCAGCCCATATGGAGGAGCTGACACTGGAGCGGACCACTTCCGAAGGACTTTCCCCAGCTCTGTACGGATCCATGTTGGATAACATCTTAAGAACTGCAGTCTGTGGAAAAGTCATCTTGGATCGGTTTGGGAAGAACTGCATCCCATGGGAGGGAGGGACCCCACCCTGCCCTACCCTGGAGCAGCGGAAGAGGGTGAGGATGGAGATGAAGTGTTATGGACTGACCACAACCCTCATTCCTCATCCCCATGCATCACTCGGCGGGGAGGAGGTTAAGGAAGTGCAGTGGGGGGTGAAGTTGTTTTTTGTTGGCTCTTAGTTGTCACTGCTCTAGACTCTTATTAATTCGCATTAAATGACATTAATTCTCCCCAAGCCAAGTCTGTCTTGCTGTGACAGTAATTGTGAACGGTTTCCTGCCCCTTACCTCAACCCACGAGTTGTTTAATTGTATTCTCTCACCCTGTCCATAAGGAAATATTCCCCCAGCACAGCCCCCTGCCAGCCCTCACTGCCCCGGCCCCCCACTGCCCTCCTGCTTTAGCAGCCTCCCCCCTTCACCCAGCCTTGTCCCAGCCCCAGCATGTCCCACACAGGCGTTCGCAAACAGTCCTGCCCTGGGGCTGGCTGGGCTCTGGGCCCGGAGAGGAACCAGGCTGGGCTGGCCGTTCCCCCGGTACAGGCCCTGAGCCCAGCAGGAGGATGGAGGTGCTCACATTTCAGCAGTCGGCCCTCCACAAACCGTGGTGGAAGGCTGGTGCTGGGAACTGTGAGGGGCGGGGGCTGGTGGTAGCTTTCTTGGGCAGTTTCTCCTTTTTGTTCATGCTACAAGCTGGGCTGAATCTGTGCCCTGACACACCTGGCTTGAGGGCCCTGTGGGTGTGGGGATAGTCTTTACTGTCTGACCACCCTCATGGTAAGGAAATTTTTCCTGATGTCCAGTCTGAACCTCCCCTGGTGCAGCTTTGTACCATGCCTTTGTGCCTGAGGATGACATGAATCCTTTTCCAGACCCACCTTCCCTTGCCCACTGGGTCCACATTTCCTCCATGGAGACTGCAAACATCTCATTTGCCTGTAGAAGCTGAGATATCAAACAGACACTATGGGAGAGTCAGCTCAGTCCCAGTGGCACACATATCTTATAGGGGCTACAGAGAAAGAGAGCAGGTTGATGTTTCAGATGAAATGAGATGAAGCCAAATGTGTGTAGGAACATCACAATGATACTTAACAACAACAACAAAAATAATATAATATAATAATAACAATAATAATAATAATACAACACACAGGAATGTACTGAATATACAATGAATATACTGTGAGTCATTTGTGGAGACAGATGAGAAGTTTACCACCAGTGAAAAATGTCAATGAAATCACTTTGTTCAGTGCAACTTTCAGCTCCTGGTTTCTCATGCTGTAGATGAAGGGGTTCACTGCTGGGGGCACCACCGAGTACAGAATTGCCACAACCAGGTCTAGGGATGTGGAGGAGATGGAGGGGGGCTTCAGGTAGGTAAACATGACAGTGCTGATAAAGAGAGAGACCACAGCCAGGTGAGGGAGGCACATGGAGAAGGCTTTGTGCCGTCCCTGCTCAGAGGGCATCCTCAGCACGGCCCTGATGATCTGAACATAGGAGAGCACAATGAATACAAAACACCCAAAGTCGATGAAAACATTACCCACAAGAACCCAAACTTCACTGAGGAAGGACTGTGAGCAGGAGAGCTTGAGGATCTGGGGGATTTCACAGAAGAACTGGTCCACAGCATTGCCTTGGCAGAGGGGCAGGGAAAATGTATTGGCAGTGTGCAGCAGAGCATAGAGAACCCCACTGCCCCAGGCAGCTGCTGCCATCTGGGCACAAGCTCTGCTGCCCAGGAGGGTCCCGTAGTGCAGGGGCTTTCAGATGGCAACATAGCGGTCATAGGCCATGACGGTGAGAAGAGAATACTCTGCTGAAAACAAGAAGACAGTCAGAAAGACCTGTGCAACACATCCTGCATAGGAGATGGCCCTGGTGTCCCAGAGGGAATTGGCCATGGCTTTGGGGAGAGTGGTGGAGATGCAGCCCATGTCGATGAGGGCGAGGTTGAGGAGGAAGAAGTACATGGGGGTGTGGAGGCGGTGGTCGCAGGCTACGGCGGTGAGGATGAGGCCGTTGCCCAGGAGGGCAGCCAGGTAGATGCCCAGGAAGAGCGCGAAGTGCAGGAGCTGCAGCTCCCGCGTGTCTGCAAATGCCAGCAGGAGGAACTCGGTGATGGAGCTGCTGTTGGACATCTGGTGCTCCTGAACATCAGTACCTGCTGAAGAAATAAAAGACAGTGACAAATTCTGCAGCATTTCTGAATGGCTGAGAGGCCTGAGAGGTAAAGAGATTCTCTGCAGTTTGGTGTAGGGCGATGGGAGCTAGCTGGGCTTGATCCCAACTGCCCTGAGGTTGTAGCTTTTGCTGATGGAGGGCCATCACAATCCCAGGTTAACCTGGAAGCCAGACACTGATAAGAGCAAAGGAACCCACTGTCCGTCCCTCAGCGAGCAGCCTTTCTTAAGGTACCTAAGCAAGGTCTCAGCATCACACTTCTAGCCAACGACACCTGTCATTCATTTCTCAAGCCCAACAGCGTGTGCTTCCCTGTAGCATCTCCACTACTACATGTGGCTTTCAGATAATGCAATCATAGTATGGGAGAGACTTCTACCCTGCAGGGCAGCTCACTGCTCAAGAGGACACCCCAAGTGTCCTAATGACAGTTTCTCATTAAGAGAAAGTCAACTCCTTCCCCAGCCTCACAGAATGCGTTGCCCACACACCGGGCTGTTGCTCTCAGCCCCACTGCACCACAGAGGGAAATGGGCACATGGCTGGAGAGGTGCACCTCTGCTCTGCCGGACCTGTGGCTGCAGAGGACGTGCTTCATGCCTTGGACCCATGGCTGTGAGGGCAGAGGCTTTTCTGTGTGGGAGAAGAGGCAAGGGAGCTTGTTCACAGGAAAGTGCCTTCATTGAAGGGAATAATACAGTTTTCTGATGAATTCTCCCTCCCACATTTCTGGCTTTACTTTCCTCTCATTCCCTGATCCCGTCCCTCCTGCCTTAACATTTTACTCCAGGAAACCGTTTCCTTGTCTCATATTGTTTCCCTGTCTGTGCTCACAGACTCATGCTAAACTCCATGCAGTAACGTTTGCTTTTCAGACAACTGCCTGTTTATCTGACAGCGCCTAGATGCCTCTATATCTTTGCAGGTAGAAAAGGACCTGTCAGAAAGCTCTGACAGGTTCAGCAAAGTTGATGCTGTTGCTTTCGATAGGAAGAGCAGAGGTTGCAGGCATTCTCAGGGCTTGCTCACAAACATACTGATCATAAAAGTTACAGTTCAGGAGTCTCGGCAATATGCTCATAATTGCTCACAACTGACAAAACTGCTCAGGTCTCCTTTTCCATTTCTCCCTGTTCCCACCCCTCCCGTCCCTCCCCCCATCAAGTAGAGTAGGTAACTGAAAATACGGTAGAAAATCCCTGCTTTGACCTTTCTTCTGAAAAAAATGCTTGGGAAATGCCCTTGCAGTGCTGTGGAGCTGTGAGCAGGCTGCCCCAGGCAGCAGCCTCCCGCCAGCAGCAGGACCCTGCCCTGCCGGGGGGGCTCCTTCCACCCGCAGCTTCTCCCCGCAGCGCCCTGGGCAGCTCCCCGGGCAGGCTGAGTGCTGAGCCTGGCAGGCGGCAGAGGCCCTGCCCCGGCACACAGCCCCTGGGGCACAGCAGGGACCCTGCTCTGCACCACAGCCCTGGGCACCCCTGCCTGCACCCGCGGCTTCTCCTTCCTCCAGGAGCTGCGGCTGCATTGCCCTCCAGCCAGAGACTTACCGGGGTCAGGGCTGGCAAGTGTTCTCCCCCAGCGAGCTCTGTGCATCCTGCCACTTCTGCCTGCCTTTACCCACTCTGTCTCTGCAGGCAGTGCCCCCAGCCCTGCTGCGCTGGGCAGAGGAGCTGCTCCTGGGCAGAGCTGGCTCTCTGCAGCGCTGCCCGCTTGCCAGGAGCTCCCCTTGGGCCCAGGAGCCCGGCCCAGCTCAGCAGCACAGGCCCAGCCCAAGGCCTCCCTTGCTCTGCCCCCCAGCAGGCTCCCTGCCCATGGCCCTGGGGCTGCAGGGGAACCTGCTGGGAAACAGCCTCAAGGAATCCCTGGGGTTCCCTCCCTCCCCTGGGCATACACACTTCCTGGGGGTATGCTCATTTCTCCTTGCAGAAAACCAATTAAGTGGAACAATCACATCTCCTTGTCCCAGTATCAGTTTGGACATGAAGTCATGGTCAGGGACTGATCTCCTTCATCCCCACTTGAGGAAGGAATTCAGCAGAGTCAGTCGAGGCATCTCATGCTGGTTGTTATTCCTGGGGCTGGAAGAGGGTCTCAGCTCCCTCCCATGTCTGCCACAGGCCCGCAGGAGCTGGGATTCCTCTGGCCTCAGTTCAGGTGTCCACAACATAGGCTTAATGCGAATTACTGAGCCACAATAGCTCCTTAGTGGAGATGGAGGACAGGCAGGAGCTGTTCAGATGCAAACATCTGGTGAAATTTGAGGTTGATCCCCTGGGAGTGTGGTGGAGGCATTCCTTTGGGTAACTGAAATGGCAGCAGATGGGCTTCCCTCCCTCCCCTGGCACACACACTTCTTCACACCAGGGTCTTTTCTCTTAGCAGAAAGTGAATTAGCTGTAACAATAACTTCTTCATGTCGCAGTATCAGTTAGGACATGAAGTCATGGTCAGGGACTGATCTCCTTCATCCCCCCTTAAGGTAGAGATCCAGCAGAGTCAGTTAAAGCATCTCATTCAGGATTTTAGTCCTGTGGATAGAAGGGTGCTCATCTCACTCCCATGCCTGCCCCAGACCCACAGGACCTGGGATTCCTCTGGCCTCCGTTTAATGTACACCACATGGGCACCTGAAGGTGAGCTCCTTTTCTCAGCTCCAACATCATTAATGGAGATGGATGAAATCAGGGGGCTGCAAACACTTGGTTACATGTCAGGGGGCAGAGGGATGTGCAGGTATCTACCCTGCTCTACCCTGAGGGACAGGGCAATAATATTGCCCTGGAGGAATCCCCTTGGAGGCTGGTGGGGAATACTTTTGGCCAGCTGAAGTGACAGCAAATGCACACATTTAGGACAACTAAACCTGTCCCTCCTCAGTAGGCTCAGGGCAGCCTGTAGAGGTATCCACCTGACCCATGAGAACTGTGCCACAGGGAGACCTGAGTCTCTCTCTCCCTCTTCTCCATCTGGTTTTCCCTCCATCTCCAGTGACTGTAACGGCACTTGTCTCACGGACATCCCTACATTGCCTAACCTCGTTCAGGGCAGCTGCTCCATGTAATAGCCAGTTCCGGGCCTGCAGTGCTACCTGAGATGCCAACGCTGCCCAGCACCAATGGAGCATGCAGCTGACACGGGCAGCACAGGACCCATGGACAGCTCTGGCCATTCATAGCTGGTACTTAACGGGCACCCCTGATGGCATCTCCGACAGATCTGGTGCTTATGAGCAAGTGACTGCTTCTCAGGGCTGCAGCAAGCCAAGGTCTGTCCCTCCTCTATCCAGTAGAGGCAGGCAGTGCATGGATATGAGGCACATCACACTGGGGTTTCCACTTGTGTTTGCCAACACTGCTTCTGCTTCTTACCCCCATCCTTTACTCAAGACACAGCCCAGTGATTTTTTCTGTGTCCCTGGATCACAGGATGCCCATAGCCAAGGACTTTGGCAGCAGCCCCTTCTCCTGCCCGGAGATCAGCCCCAGCTCCAGCACTGGCCCTCAGGGCTGCACCAACACCACAAAAGGCCCTCTGCTGTCAGGGCAGCACAGCCCAGGCCTGTTGCCTTCTGGCCTCAGGAACACCAGGGCGTGCTCTGCTTCGGGCCCCTTATTTCATCCTCCCATGGCCATCTGCCATCCACGGCAGCAGGTCTCTGCTGTGAAGGAAAGCCTCTGCATGCCCATGCTTGGGCACAGGATCTGGGACAAGGCTGACTTTGGCCCTTGTGCCACAGCTGAGGTGCTGCAGCCCAGATGTGCCCCAATGCCCTCAGCGTGGGGCACAGGCAGGAGGAGCTGGATCCCCGCCTGCTGTCACAGGGCTGGGACATGGATGGAAGAGCTGCTGAGGTGTGGGGGGACAGGTCCCTCAGCTTGGGGTGCTGTGCTGGATGGGTGCAGATTCTTCAGAAGAGACAGGTGGGGATGATCAACAGCGATTACGTTTGCCATTCCCTCTTGTACCACCTCTGCCTCCTGCATGGCAGACCGGGGGATGTTGCTGAGGCCTTCTCAGAGCACAGAGCCTTGTGGGATGTCCAGGGAGGAAGGCCCTGGCATGCACTGCAATTCCATCCATATAACACATCCTACTTCTCCAAGTGAGGGACATGCAGTGAAAAGGAGTTTGGGCGTGGTGAGGGGCTGCTGCATCCCAGGTGCCTTCGCTCCCATCTTTTGAAAAAAGCCCAGGCCCAGGACAAGCCTCAAACCCCACCTTCCTGGAAGGGCTCCCAAGAGCAGAGGTGTGTTGGGGCAGGGTGGCAGTAGTGACGTCTCCAGGGCTCCACCTCCTATATTCCATGGGCTTGGTCACCATTTGCAGATGTTCCTGGTGGATTTGTCAGAAACTGCTAGTAAAGAACTGGGCAGAAGGGAGGTGACAGTTTCTCAGGACAAGAAGGGAAATCTCTCGTCTCTCTCTCAACCTGCGCCATCTCCTTACTGCTGACCTCACAGGCCTTCAAATGACACGTGCTGATGTCACTGGAGGATGCACTGCATCACCAGGATATCATCACTGGAGCAGCGGCAGTGCCGGCACTTCCCTGCAAGGCCTGGTCCCTGCTGGGCACTGCTTGGGTGCTCCCCACCGCTGTCCTTCTGTGGCCAGGAGTGGGGGCAGCAGGCAGCAAGGTTGCACTGGGCGACCCTCGCTGACGGGCGGAGGAGCAGGGGCACCTTGCAGAGGAGTTGTGGCTGAGGAGCCAGGGCGGGCATCCCTTGTCCTGAGCTGAGGGCCAGCAGCAAGCGAGATGGAGGGCTGCTGGAGGGTGACCATCACCTCTGACCTTACTTCCCTGTTTCCAGTGCTCCTGCAGCTCTCCTCCAAAGGTGAGGGTGTCAGGAGCCCCTTCCCAAGGGGTGGCCCAGGGGCTGTCAGCTGTCCAGAGCTCCTAGTCCAGGGCTTTGGGAGGAGGCTGGATAGGGCTGATGGCTGCTGCAAGAGCCCTGCCTGAGGGTCCTTCTGGGCTGAGGGGACAATGTGGCAGTCAGGATTCCTGGGTCCTGATGCTAGGGCTGCCCTGAGCCCCAGGGCTCCTCTGGGCATGGCTCAGACTTCTCCTGATGGGGACAATCCAGGGCCAGGTTTCCCTGGGAGCTGGTGCCTCTTTGAGATCTGGCTCTGGGAGGAAAGACCTCTGGTGTCCCAGAGCCTGGTGTGGCCTGCAGCTCCCCCAGGCCTCTCAGGGATGTGCCAGAAATGCCTGTGTTGGAAATCAAGCCTTCCTCTTCTACTGCTCTCCTTCAGGGGAACCTCTGTTCCTTCTTTTCTGTGCAGCCAGGCTGGCAGAGCATGTTCTGGGTGTTGCGATGCCATCCCTGGGTGGCCACAGTCCTGGTGCTGAAGCCTTTCCATGTCCATTACTGTGGTGGTGTTATCCAGCTACGCAGGTGAACTCCACGGCAACTGTGCTTTCACTTCCAACCTACAAGGAAAAGGGGGAGAAAATATGATTACAAGAGCTCAGGGGTTGGGGTAGAGCACGAGGTCACCCACCAAATACCATCATGGGCATCAATTATCATCACCAGCAAGACAGACTTAGCAGAGGCAGATTAATAGAATTTATTGCCTATTACCAGTGGACTA
This sequence comes from Anser cygnoides, assembly GCF_040182565.1. Taxonomy (NCBI): domain Eukaryota; kingdom Metazoa; phylum Chordata; class Aves; order Anseriformes; family Anatidae; genus Anser; species Anser cygnoides. The sequence continues at coordinate 4,223,312 of NC_089900.1, read as the reverse complement.
CAACCATCAGGAACCACAAGCAAACTAAAAACACCATTCCCCCCATCCAGCCTCTTGTAACTCCTTCCCCTGAGTGGTGCAGGGGAATGGGGATTGCAGTCAGTCCATGACACTTGTCTCCACCGCTCCTTGACAATCCATCTCTGCCCTCTCTGGGTCTCTCCTGTGGGATGCCCTCCTTCCTGAATGGGTCCTGCGTGGGGCCCAAAGGGTTGAGATAATAACAGATATGACCAGATCATGTTAAAATAAAATGGTTACAAGCATTATATCTGCTTCATAGCTGCTGACCACAAGGTGTATTTTTTTATTTATTTTTTAATCTCGGTGTAGTAGTTGTGTTTCGCCTCAGAATTCTGTTAGATAGCACATTACGTACTCGGTGTATTCCCTGTTGTGCTGGGGGCTTTCTGGGGGCTGGTTTATGGTTATTAGTTTACTCTACTGGGTAACACTACCTTATGTTATGATGAAATTGCTGGTCATGAGACTAATCTGGTAGTTGTACTCAGCATTGCTGTCACCTCCATACTTGAGGAACCTTCTCTTGGAAACTGTTCATAATTAACAGTCTCTACCTTTTCTCCTCAGGGAGACAATCTATGGGAGGGATGAGGGGGGACACTTCTTCTCCCCACTTCTTCCCTTTCCCTTTCTCCTTCACCTCCCCCTTTCTCCTCCAGGCTAGTTACAATAGCTCTTCAAAACTCTGAATATCCTTGGGATGTTCAAACCAACTTCTTATTCTTATTTCTCCTGAATGTGTTTCAGGTTTTGTTTAAGGTTAGGGTAACCTATTTCTAGAATGCCACACAGTGATGTGCCTTGAGGCAGGATAATTATGAGTGGCAGGGAATGTTGGAGGATATGGGCGGGCACCTAGAACTGTAGGCACCTGCAATGCTTTGTTACTTCACCCATGAACAAGTGCAGAATCCTAAAAAAAAAAGTCACAGAATGCTTGAAAAAGGAGTGTCATCACCCTGGCAATTCCAAAGAGACAGAAATCACTGCAATGTGCTGGGGCTTGGCCTTTGCTTACTGAGTTGCAATCTACACAACTCCAATCCCTGTGACTGGGCCACAGAACCAACCTGTGCCTGTATCAGTCATATGTATATGTGAGAAAAAAACCACCTTGTTTAGCAATGAAAGAAGCTCCTACTCATACAGGGAAGGAGGAAGAAGATGAGGCAGGCTACTCCGAAATAGGGCCGTCAGAGGAACAGGTGGATGAAGAGTGAGATATCATAAAATCATCAGTAAGCACCTGATCACTGTTCCTTGGGGAGCTGTGAGATGTGCGAAAAGATTTCAGCCATCATCTAGGCCAGCACATTGTCACCTGGCTGATCTGATACTGGGATAACAGGGCCAGTAGCCTGGAATTAGAAGGCAGGGAAGCCAAGCAGCTGGGATCCCTCCCCAGGGAAGGGGGCATTGACAAAGCAGTTGGAAAGGGGGCACAAACCCTCACTCTCTTGAGGCAAGTCCTGTCAGGTGTAAAGGAAAGGTATCCCTTCAAGGAAGATGTTGTATGTCACCCAGGCAAATGGACCACCACGGAGAGAGGCAGCCCGTATCTGATGGAATTGGCCATGCTGGAGGTGATTTATGGTGATTTATGCACATTAAACAGTTTTCTGCCTTGCCCGGTACCTCACAGGATCCTTCTGTTGTGGGGTTGCTCAGGGTCGAAGTGCCATTAGCAATCCAAATGGTGCACCAGTGGCAATACGGCACTCTCCGAGACTCCCTGATTACCACATATATGCTGATTCATCAACTGGAGAGCCAAGGACTGATCAGCAAAACTCGCTCACCCTTTAATAATCCCATAGGGTCAGTGCAAATGTCTAATGGAGAGCTGCAACTAACAGTGGAGTACTGTGTCTAGAATGAAGTCACACCAAATTCAATAGGTCATCTATAGTCTTCTCTCCTTACAGTCTTAGCTCTAAGAGCAGTTAAATGATCCCTTACAGTATCTGAATGCTGCTGTCCGATCCCTTCCTGGGATCATAAGGAACCAGTACCTCCAGGCCAGAACACTCTCCCTGTACCCATGGATGCACGCCCTAAGGTCCCATGAACTGTTAAGGGTGTAGTTTGCAAAGTAACCACTGATTTTGTCCCCACCCACCACCTGTTGTACCCCTGCAGAGTCCTGCCTCAAGGCACAAAGGGCAGGGAGACCTTGCTGGTGAGAGCTGAGGCCCTGTGGAGATGTCCGTGACACAACAGCCATTACAGCCATGGGGCATGTAGAAGACGAAGAAAATGGTTTAGCTCTCCCTGTGACACATGACTCCTTTTGCTCTGCTGACAGCCTCTGCAGGCTGCCCTGCACAAAAGGAGTAGGGACAGGTTCAGTTGTCCTACATGTGGCATCTGCTGCCATTTCAGTTACCCAAAGGAATGCCTCCACCACACTCCCAGGGGATCAACCTCAAATTTCACCAGATGTTTGCATCTGAACAGCTCCTGCCTGTCCTCCATCTCCACTAAGGAGCTATTGTGGCTCAGTAATTCGCATTAAGCTGCCTATGTTGTGGACACCTGAACTGAGACCAGAGGAGTCCCAGCTCCTGCGGGTCTGCGGCAGACATGGGAGGGAGCTGAGACCCCTTCCAACCCCAGGAATAACAAGCAGCATGAGATGCCTCGACTGACTCTGCTGAATTCCTTCCTTAAGGGGGGATGAAGAAGATCAGTCCCTGACCATGACTTCATGTCCTAACTGATACTGGGACATGAAGAAGTTATTGTTACAGCTAATTCACTTTCTCCTAGGAGAAATGATGCTAGTGTGAAGAAGTGTGTGTGCCCAGGGGAGGGAGGGAACCCCAGGGATCCCTTCGGGCTGTTTCCCAGCAGGTTCCCCTGCAGCCCCAGGGCCATGTGCAGGGAGCCTGGTGGGGGGCAGAGCAAGGGAGGCCTTGGGCTGGGCCTGTGCTGCTGAGCTGGGCCGGGCTCCTGGGCCCAAGGGGAGCTCCTGGCAAGCGCGCAGCGCTGCAGAGAGCCAGCTCTGCCCAGGAGCAGCTCCTGTGCCCAGCGCAGCAGGGCTGGGGGCACAGCCTGCAGCTGGCACGGGTAGGGGAGAGAAGGGAGAGGGAGGTTACGGGCTGAGTGGAATATGAGAATACTGAGAGCTGAGAGGAGGAGAAATCTTCATAGCACATAACAGGGTAAGTCTCTTTCTGCAGTGCAGTGCACAGGAGTATCAGGGAAGATTTCCAGACCCAGAACTTCCCACAGAAGATCTGGCTGGTTGCACTTGGTATTTCTTTAGTGTGGAGAAGCACACGCTCCAGTGCAGAGGTTCCCTGCTGCAGGGTGAACGTGCAGGCCTCTGAGGGCTCCCTTATCACAGGCCATCTGCAGGCTGTGAATCCCGGGGTGCAGGCAGGGGTGCCCGGGGCTGTGGTGCAGAGCAGGGTCCCTGCTGTGCCCAAGGGGCTGTGTGCCGGGGCAGGGCCTCTGCCGCCTGCCAGGCTCAGCACTCAGCCTGCCCGGGGAGCTGCCCAGGGCGCTGCGGGGAGAAGCTGCGGGTGGCAGGAGCCCCCCCGGCAGGGCAGGGTCCTGCTGCTGGCGGGAGGCTGCTGCCTGGGGCAGCCTGCTCACAGATCCACAGCACTACAAGGAGAATTCCAGGAAGGTGTTACTAAGAATACAGGCAAGGGATGACAGCTTTCAGACGAGGAAATTGTAAAATGAGTAGTTCTTGTTTCCTCCTAAAGGAGAATGAATTGGCACTGTCAGGTGTAAATACAGCACTAAGATCTTTATCAGGAGAAATCTGTAGTTCTGCCGGGTACCTCATAAAGGCCTTTTACACACTGCTCTGCCTACAGACCGCACCAGCATCGCCTTTGCTGGACACATCTGGGTTTGTCTGACCTGCTCTTGTGCACCTGCAAGCAGGGAGATGCTTTTGGTCACCTTCCTGCTGCCAGGGGGTGTCTGTAGGGCAAAGCTGTGTGAACAGGGGCTGGGCTGGGGTCTGTGAGTGATGACAAGAAGATGTGGGAAGCAGCTACTGGAAGGGACAGCTGCGGGCAGCAGAGACATTGGCAGAGAAGGAGAGGGATCTTGTGACAGAAATGCTGTGGTGGGTGGACTTTGGCTGCTCCCTGTCTGTCCCTCCCATGCGGATGCTGTCCTCTGAGCAAGCCCCCTCGTTCTCCTCTCCCCCCAGCAGAGCCTCTGCCTTCAAGGCCGGGGGGTCCAGGCCATGAGCCGCCTCCTCTGCAGCCACAGCTCCTGTAGAGCAGAGCTCCATCTCCCCTGACACGGGCTGGTTTCCCTCTGCAGATCAAAGAGGCTGAGTGTTACAGCCCTGTGACTCTGCTGTCTGGGGGTGATGTGAACAGCTGCGTAGGGAGAAGGCTTTCTTGAGTGTCCGGCTGTCTCCTCTCCTCCTCTCAGCAGGAGGAACACAGTACATTTCCTTCTTTCTCCATTTGTGTGCACTGCTCCTGTTCTCGCTGTGGCACTCTCTGGCAGTAACAGTGCTGATGGGGGATGTTAAGCTCCTGTTCTGGCACTGCCCCTGCCCCAGAGGTGTTTTTCTTGGACCAAGGTGCCCAGGTCCCCTTTGAACATTTCAAGTCCTGTGCAATGCAGTCCTTTCAGTTGGCCAATGAGGTCACGCTCCTGAGGAGACATCAGCTTGAGGTTATCGCTATGAAGGTATCCCTGGAAAGCTGCAACAGGCCCCAAGAAGGGCACAGCTTCTTTGTGCCTTTTTGCATTTCCCAGAGCCCTTATTTCAGCCACGTGAATCAGGAGCCCCGTCCTGTCCCCCTCCACCTTCTCCCCATAGCTGGGCAGGGAAAGAGAGGAGTTGTGCATTCGCACTCAGCACAGTCCGGGCTCTTTTTCAGAGCAACGTGTGGGGGCAGTCACCCTCCAGCTGAGCACTTTGCCTCCAAGCACTGGCTTGTGTTGACACTGAGAACAACGGAAAAAGATTTTTACCATTTCTCAGATGTTGTGGGGGAATCTAAATCCTAAAAAGGTACAGAAGTAGACACTTTTGTTGCACCTTGTCTTGTGGCGAGCAGGCTGTGAAGTTTTACAGGGTGAAATGGTACTTCCAAGCTTTTAAAATTCCATTACCCATACAGTACCTGGATAAAGGGTGTGATAAAGGGAAACTGATGTGAAGACAGAGTCTACCTTATCAAAACAAAGAAGTATGCAAATGATTGGGCCAATTGTGCCTTCATGAGCCTGTTTCTGGTTCTGATATCAGCTGTGAAGGAGGGTAAACTAGGATGAGATGAATCTGTCTTTCTTCCCTTACACAGGCTGATGGCCAATATGCCATCATCTCTCATGGTGGTAAATAGGCAGAAACCCTCAATGGATCAAATGCCACTCATGAAATGCAGGGACCCAGTCGCTGAAAACATCTCCCTTCACATATAGGAAGCCCCATGTGTCCAGTGTGAGCAGGAATGAGTCCTCTGAACTCTGTCTTAATATCTCCTTCTGTTTTCTCCTTGGACAGGTGCCTATTCCCTGGAGCACCAGATGTCCAACAGCAGCTCCATCACCGAGTTCCTCCTGCTGGCATTTGCAGACACGCGGGAGCTGCAGCTCCTGCACTTCGCGCTGTTCCTGGCCATCTACCTGGCTGCCCTCCTGGGCAACGGCCTCATCCTCACCGCCGTAGCCTGCGACCACCGCCTCCACACCCCCATGTACTTCTTCCTCCTCAACCTCGCCCTCCTCGACCTGGGCTGCATCTCCACCACTGTCCCCAAAGCCATGGCCAATTCCCTCTGGGACACCAGGGCCATTTCCTATGCAGGATGTGCTGCACAGGTCTTTCTTTTCCCCTTTCTCATGTCAGCAGAGTATTTTCTTCTCACTGTCATGGCCTACGACCGCTACGTTGCCATCTGCAAGCCCCTGCACTATGGGAGCCTCCTGGGCAGCAGAGCTTGTGCCAACATGGCCGTGGCTGCCTGGGGTACTGCTTTTTTCAATGCTCTGTTGCACACTACCAATACATTTTCACTGCCCCTCTGCAAAGGCAATGCTGTGGACCAGTTCTTCTGTGAAATCCCCCAGGTTTTCAGGCTCTCCTGCTCAAATTCCTATCTCAGGGAAGTTGCACTCCTCATATTAAGTGGTTTTCTGTTTTTGGGGTGTTTTGTTTTCATTGTGCTCTCCTATGTGCAGATTTTCAGGGCCGTGCTGAGGATCCCCTCTCAGCAGGGACGGCAGAAAGCCTTTTCCACGTGTCTCCCTCACCTGGCCGTGGTCTCCCTGTTTATTAGCACAGGATTTTTTTCCTACCTGAAGCCCCTCTCCCTTTCCTCCCCATCCTTGAATGTCGTGGTGGCAGTTCTGTACTCGGTGATGCCTCCAGCAGTGAACCCCCTCATCTACAGCATGAGGAACCAGGAGCTGAAGGATGCCCTGAGGAAAGTAATTTCGTGGACATTTTTCAGAAGTGATAAAATTTTCCTCTCTCTCCACAAATGACTCACAGTCTGTCCCATGACAGACCTGTTTGATTTTAGTTGCTGTTATTGGTTTTTTATGCATAATATATATAATTTATTAATATACACAAGTACATTTTTTTTCTGTTGTTTTTGTTATACGTGGTTACCATGTTCCTTCACAACTGTTTGGATTCCTTCCACTTCTGCTGAGGCATCAACCTTCTCTCTTTCTCCTGGAGCCCACATAAAGTATGTATCCGGGTGTGAGATGACCCTCTCATAGCCTCTGTGTGATATCTCTGTATCTGAGGCAAAGGAGGTGTCTGCTGTCTCTGTGGAGGCAGTGGGGATGCAGCAGGCACAGGCAAGGGAGACTGCAGGGGGATTCATGTTGTCTTCAGGCATATCTGAACATACCTAGTGCCTTTGGAAATGCTCCATAATCCTTCCAAGCATCTTGCATACCTAAAGACCCCTGGGGAAGGAGTTTTGGCAGCACTCGTTCCCATCCATCTGGGTTTTATTCCCACCCTGACCAGCATGGCCAGAACAGAGTCAACCAGGAGCACTCAAAAAGATGAGAGGAGGGATGGGGGCTGATGCGGTGATCTGGGCTTTAAATTGCCTTGGAGAGGCAAGCATGACACAGGAGCCATATCAGTCTGCTGCTGTTCCTCAGTCCCTTTCCCTAGCACATGTCCTTGAGACAATCTCCACACCCTGAGTGCTTGCCAGTACCCCAGACATAACCCTTGGGCAAGGCTGGAGGTGCTAGGGTGAATCTGGAGGGCCATGGTCCAGTTGTGACCATGGGCAGGACAAGCCCTCTTCTGGATCTTCTGCAGGGTTGGCAGCCTCTGTGAGCCCCACGAGAGGAGGGAGCAGACAGAGGAGGTCCTGGGGCCCTGCAGACCATCCTCATGCCCAAGGGGCTCTCAAGCAGCATACCTCAAGGCAGAGATCATAGAATCACAGAATCATCGAACAGCTTGGGTTGGAAGAGACCTTAAAGACCATCTAGTTCCAACCCTCCTGCCACGGGCAGGGATGCCGCCAACTAGATCAGGTTGCCCAGAGCCTCGTCCAACCTGGCCTTCAACACCTCCAGGGATAGGGCATCCACAACTTCTCTGGGCAACCTGTTCCAGTGCCTCACCACCCTCTGAGTGAAGCATTTCCTCCTAATCTCTAATCTAAATCTCCCCTCTTTTCCTTTAAAAACAATCTCCCTTGTCCTGTCATTATCCTTTGCTTATGCAGCCCAGGATGCAGTTGGCCTTCTGCATTGCAAGCACACACTGCTGGCTCATGTCGAGCTTTTCATCCGCTAGAACTCCCAAGTCTTTCTCTGCAGGGCTGCTCTCAATTAGTTCTTCACCCAGTCTGTCCTCATGTCTGGGATTGCCCTGACCCGGGTGCAGCACCTTGCACTTAGTCTTGTTGAACCTCATTAGGTTCACATGGGCCCACTTGTCTAGCTTGTCCAGGTCCCTTGGATGGCATCCCTTCCTTCTGGTGTATCGCTGCACCACTCAGCTTAGTGTCATCTGCACACTTGCTGAGGGTGCACTCGATCCCGCTGTCTATGTCGTTGATATTGATATTAAACAGCATCAGTCCCAAGACAGACCCTTGAGGAACACCACTCGCCACTGGCCTCCACCTGGACATGGAGCCAACACTTCTGGGCACAGCCTTCAAGCCAATTCATTATTGACTGAATGCCTCACCCTTCAAATCCACCGCTCTCCAGCTTGGAGATCAGGATGTCATGTGGGACTGTGTCAAAGGCTTTGTAGAAGTCCAGGTAGGTGCCATCTTTCCTTGTCAGCTGATGCAATCACTCCATTAGAGAAGGCCACCAGATTGGTCAGACATGATTTGCTGTGCTTCTTGTAGCAGGAAAAAAGGAGAAACTGCCCAAGAAAGCTACCACCAGCCCCAGCCCCTCATGCCAGTAGTTCCCAGCACCAGCCTTCCACCACGGTTTGGGGAGGGCCGGCTGCTGAAATGTGAGCACCTCCATCCTCCTGCTGGGCTCAAGGCCTGTACCGGGGGAACGGCCAGCCCAGCCTGGTCCCTCTCCGGGCCCAGAGCCCAGCCAGCCCCAGGGCAGGGCTGTCTGCGAACCCCTGTGTGGGACATGCTGGGGCTGGGACAAGGCTGGGTGAAGGGGGGAGGCTGCTAAAGCAGGAGGGCAGTGGGGGCTGGGGCAGTGAGGGCTGGCAGGGGGCTGTGCTGGGGGAATATTTCCTTACCCCTGCATGCATGCTGCCCCATGTGGTGACTGCAGAGAGGTCCCAGGGGGCTGCAGGTGGGACAGTGGGGCTTGGTTGTCCTGCAGAGGGGAATGCACATAAAGGCATAATAGTACAGGAAGCTTCCACAGTGCCAGGACCCCCAATTTACCCCAAAACTCAATGCCCAGGTTTGGTGCGTTAACCTTGGCTGTCTCCCAGGTGCCCACCACGCTGCTCTCTCAACACCCCTCCTCAGCAGGATACAGGGAGAAAATACAAATAAATAACTCATGGGCTGAGGTAAGGACCAAGAAATGGCTCACAACTACTGTTGCAGACAGGACACACTTGGGGAAGATTAACGTCATTTATTGCCAGCACATAACAGTGTAGAGCAGTGACAAGTAAAGACAACTAGAAACAACTTTACCACCACTCCACTTCTTCTACCTCCTCCCAGCAAGAGGTGCAGGGTGATAAGGAATGGGGACATCAGTCCATGGTGCTTCGTCTCCGCTGCTCCTTCCAGGTTACTCTCTTCCCTTCTCCAGTGTGGGGTCACTCCCATGGGATGCCATTCCCAAACTGATCCTACATGACCTCCCCACAGACAGCAGCTCTTCAAGAAGAGCTTCAGTATGGATCTGTACCAAGCTGGGGAAAGTCCTTCAGGAATGGACTGCTCCTCTCCATGGGCTGCAGCTCCCACCAGAAATCTTGCTCCTGTGGTTGCTCCTCTCCATGGGCTGCAGCCTCCTTCAGGCCACATCCACCTGCTCCAGCAGGGGCTCCTCCACGCATCTGCAGGGCTGCTTCTCTCACATTTTCTCACTCTTCTGCCAGCTGTTGCTGCACAGAGATTTTTTTTTTTATACTTTCTAAAAAATATTATCAAAGATGCATAACTAGTGTCACTCGTTGGCTCAGCTTTGACCTGCAGCCAGCGGATCCCTTTTTGAGAGGGAGCTACTAGCTCTGATCTGAACTGGGGCAGCTCCTTTAGTCTCAACAAGCCACCACCAGCAATTATTCCACATCTGGGGCAGCTCCTGGTCCCTTCTCACAGAGGCCACCCATGCAGCCCAATACACATGTTAGGGAAGAAAAGTATGTTGCAGAACTCCTAAAGAGGGTCCTTCAAAAAGGAAAATGCCCTTGCAGGATAGGCTGATTTGAAGTAGTAGAAATAGTTAGTAGTAGAAATAGTAGTAGTAGAATAGTTCTTGTGCTGTAGGTGCAGCAGGCAATAGGTCTTGGATTGGACCTCAGAAGATTCAAGCAGGTCTAATCTGGTTGATCCATGAACTAAACTAAGACAAACACTGTGAGCAGAGCGAAGGACACCGAGTGGTGCCCTAGCATAAAGGAGGATGCAGAGCACAGCTGTAAGAGGCGTCTTTCTTGTGCCACGACCGACGCAGGTTCGTCTGAAGCGAAAGCCCCAGCCCAGGACCTATGGAGTGAAGGTCCCTGGGCACAACTGCAGAAAGACTTTGCAAGACCTCTGCCAGTGACAGCTTGAAACAACAAATGCATCTTGGCAGTAGTAGGTCCTTTTGGCTCAGGGGCAGATGTCCTCCCTGGCAACACCACCACGGAGGCCACCACTGCAAAGCTGCTGCGTGACACCGACTGCGTGACACCCCGGGGTCCAGAGAGGGGAGAGGGGAAGGGGAGAGGCAGGCCGTGGGGAGGGGGCTGGAGTGAGGTCACTGCCACTGCAGCAGCCTGACTGGCCCTCAGAAGGGCTGGCCGGCAGGCACTGTGACATCATCCCGCGCATCAGAGAGCCCCTGGGCAGAAATGACGTCACTGCAGAGGGGAGGGCGAGGGGCTGGCAGAGCCCCATCGAGGGGCTGGTTGTGGGTCCCCTCTGCTACAGCCACCTGACGGCGCGGGGCAGGCAGGAGGGCAGGCAGGGCTCGTGGCCGCCTTGCTCAGGACGAGCCCTGGGCGAGCTGGGTGGGAAATCTGTGCCTTAGCTCCAGGCCTGGCACCTCTGGTTTCACCCAACACCCGTTGTCTGTCATCCTCCCGCTGTGCACCACGGATGGGGAGCCTGGCCCTCTGTTCTGCATGACCTCCTCATAGGCAGTGCGGCGAGGTCCCCTCAGCCTTCCCTTCTCCAGGCTGGACAGGCCCAGCTCCGTCAGCCTCTCCTCACAGGCCAAGGGCTCCAGGCCCTGACCATCCTGGGGGCCCTTTCATAAACCTGCTCCAGCTCGCTGAAGTCTTTCCTGTGTAGGGGATCTGAATGGATGCAGCACTGTGCCACTCTCCAAGTCCTGGCCATGCCCCTGGTTGTACAGCCCAGGAATCTGCTGGCCTCTCTTGATGCCAGGGCACACTTCTGCCTCCTGACCAGCTCCTTGTCCACCAAGACCTTTCTCGCGGGGCTGCTTCCAGACAGGAAGCGTGTGCTGGGGCCTCGGTTATTGAAGTTCTGGTCAATAGGTTTCCTTGTCCTCCTTGAGCACTTTCCCCAAACATAGTAGCCTGGAGACCTTTTCAGTAAGGACTCGGGCAAAGAAGGCACAGAGTCCCTCAGGCTAAGCTTTGGCTGCTTTCATTAAATCAGCCTCCCCACTCAGCAGCAGCCTTGCATTTCCCTTCTTCATCCTTGGTCTCCATTCCAGTAATCAAAGATCTTCTCTTTGACCTTGACTTTTCTTGCAAACACCAATTGCAGATGAGCTCTGCCATTGCCAAAACCATACCTCCACCACCATCGTAGGTTACTTTTTTTTGGAGCCAGTCTTTGCTGTTATTCCCTGGAAGCTGCTTCATGGTCCCTGCTGCAGCCCAGCCCCACTGCCCCACACATGCTCCCACAGCCGTGCTGCCAAGGCACCGCACATGGCAGTGCACATCCAAGGCTGGGTCAAGCTCCCTCTGTTACAATCCCAATGGCACCCTCAGGCCCCTTCCCTCCATGTCCCTCCTGCTTTTGCAGCCTTCTCCAGACCCCGGCCCATGTCATGTCCCAGCCACGTCCCATGGGGGCCTCTGCAGACAGCCCTGCTCCAGGTCTGCAGGGCTATGGGCCAGGACAGAGGCCGAAAGGGCTGGCTGTTCCCCTGACACAGGCCCTGAGCCTGGCATGAGGATAGAGATGGCCTGGCAGCCAAAAACACCCCTAAACATGGGGGGAGTGGCCAGTGCTGGACATGGCCGACAAGAGAGGCTGCAGGTGACGAAGGCACTGGGCCCTGTCCATTCCAACAGGGCACAGCCTGGCCTCCTCCCTCCTGCATCGGCCTGTTTTCCATCCCTGCCTCACGACCCAAAGCCAGCAGTGTGTGTCCTCCCCATGCATGGCCACACATCCCAGCTTGACACGGATGTTTCTCTGTGCTGGGTAGCTTCCAGCCCAGCCCAGCTGCCCCCCAGCTCTCCCACCTCCCTGCCCTCTGCCCACCTCCCTGCCCTCTGCCCAGCCCAGCCCAGCAGCCCAGGCTGGGCTGGCCCCACAGCAGTGCCCACCACAGGCTGCTGCAGGGCTCTGGGCACTGCCTCCACATCCCCAGTTCCCATTCACTCCTGATCTGCTGAGATTGGGTCTCAGACCAAGGTTTATTTGGTTTAAATACACAGAGAGCCTGCCTTCTTGGCTACAGAAACCCTGGGTCACATGTACAGGCAGATGGATACTCAGGTAGAAGGGCATGAAGAAGGGCATTTCTGGGTAGACAACAGTATCACAAGGGCAGAAAGGAAAACCAACAAACTGAACAAACAAGCAAACTCCTTATAAAAGGGGGAGATGGATTGTCACGACATACACGGAGAGTCATCCGCAGAAAAAGGAAAACAGTCTGTGGTCACTGATAAACACCTTGTTAGGAGTTTCCATATTGAATTCTTGAGCTCCTGGTTCCTCATGCTGTAGATGAAGGGGTTCAATACTGGAGGCAGCACGGAGTACAGAACTGCCACCACCAGGTTCAGGGATGGGGAAGAAATGGAGGAGGGGTTCATGTAGGCAAAAATTCCGGTGCTGACAAAGAGGGAGACCACGGCCAGGTGAGGGAGGCATGTGGAAAAAGCTTTGTGCCGTCCCTGCTCAGAGGGCATCCTCAGCACAGCCCTAAAGATCTGCACATAAGAGAAAAGAACGAAAACAAAACACCCAAACCCTAAAAAGGAAATGAACGTGAGAAGCCCAGCTTCCCTGAGGTAGGCATCTGAGCAGGAAAGCTTGAGGATCTGGGGGATTTCACAGAAGAACTGGTCCATGACATTGCCTTGGCAGAGAGGCAGTGAAAATGTATTGGCAGTGTGCAGCAGAGCATTGAAAAAAGCAGTACCCCAGGCAGCTGCTGCCATCTGGGCACAAGCGCTGCTGCCCAGGAGGGTCCCATAGCGCAGGGGCTTGCAGATGGCAATGTAGCGGTCATAGGCCATGATGGTGAGAAGAGAATACTCTGCTGAGAGGAAGAATAGAAATAGAAAGAGCTGTGCAACACATCCCGTGTAGGAAATGGCCCTGGTGTCCCAGAGGGAATTGGCCGTGGCCTTGGGGAGAGTGGTGGAGATGCAGCCCAGGTCGAGGAGGGCGAGGTTGAGGAGGAAGAAGTACATGGGGGTGTGGAGGCGGTGGTCGCAGGCTGCGGCGGTGAGGATGAGGCCGTTGCCCAGGAGGGCAGCCAGGTAGATGGCCAGGAAGAGCGCGAAGTGCAGGAGCTGCAGCTCCCGCGTGTCTGCGAATGGCAGGAGGAGGAACTCGCTGATGGAGCTGCTGTTGGGCATCTGATGCCTCTTGGCCTTTGGGCCTGTCCAAAGACAAAAGCACATGGAGAACTTTGGGCAGACTTCTCTGAGAAAATCTCTGTCCTTTCAGCAACACCCTTCCTTTCTCACCCACCTCCACAAATACGCGCTTTCTCAGCAGCATCTTCATTCTCCTTCCTGGCTGAAGCTCTGGTTTGTGCTGGCGGAGCACTTTTTGGAGCCACGGCCTCTGCCCATGAGCTCCATCGGACTCAGCCCTGCTGTGCAGCAGTGGGTACCTGGGAAAGCTGGTGACCCATTCTGAAACTCATAGTTTGGTTCAGATGCAGTGTACCTGTAATACAGAGGGGCTGTTCAACATCCTCCAGCAGGATAACCCCAGGGACACCGCTGGATGTCCAGAAACCAGAGTGACCTGAACAGAGCCAGCTCATTTCCCAGCACTAGGCACTGCAGTGACCAGAGCCATTTTGGCTAGAGCCGGCTTGGGCACTTTGCTCCCAGGGATGCCCCTCCAGAGCAGGACTCACTATTCTGCTGTTTGAGCTCTACCTTTAAACCCACTGCCCAGGGAGTCTGAGGGGAATAGCAAGGGCAGGATGGATGGGAGGGGAAACACAGAGAAAAGGTCCAGGGTTCCTAGTGAGGGAGGCAGGAAATGGAGTGAGAGATGGGCACTTGGGGGTGTTCTCTGTTCTGAGGGTCCTGCTGCCAAGGGGACAATGCAGCCTGAGATCCCATAGTTGTGGGGACAGAGGCTTTGCTGGATGGCAGTCGAGATAATGGAAGGTGTCAGCAGTGCAGGGATGGTGCTGAGGTGCCCAAATTCCCCTACCATGGAGTTTCTGGGAGCAGCTCCCTCTCACTCCCTGCTTGTGGCTCTGCTGCCTGCAGCTGTCCCTGCCTGCAGCTGGATCTCTGTCCCCACGCCTCCTGCCTGCAGGTCACAGCCCCCATCCCACCCGCTGGGTGCTCAGCTCTGCCCTGCAGACACCTCCTGGCAGCAGGGCTCTGCCCAGGGGCAGCTCGCTGGGGGCACGTCCTAGAGACCAGGTCACACAGACCCTGCTGACACTGCACATGTGGTGGTGGAGCTTTCTGTGGGCTGAGGGGCAGGAAAGGGACTTGCTGGGGTCCTTCTAATGCTCCTTGTGAAGGCTTAGCAGTCAAAGCCTCTACCCTGAAGTGACAGCCTTTATTTCTATTCTCACTGAGCCAAAGAAGAGAAAACTAAAAGCAGAGAGTCTGGAAAGCTAAGAGTGCAGCAGGAATTTCCTATCATTATCCCTGCTCTTGCAACGTCCCCTTGGATACATACCAGTTGCGCTGCGTAGCTGTAAGCAGGCTGCCCCAGGCAGCAGCCTCCCACCAGCAGCAGGACCCTGCCCTGCCGGGGGGGCTCCTTCCACCCACAGCTTCTCCCCGCAGCGCCCTGGGCAGCTCCCCGGGCAGGCTGAGTGCTGAGCCTGGCAGGCGGCAGAGGCCCTGCCCCGGCACACAGCCCCTGGGGCACAGCAGGGGCCCTGCTCTGCACCACAGCCCTGGGCACCCCTGCCTGCACCCGCGCCTTCTCCTTCCTCCAGGAGCTGCGGCTGCATTGCCCTCCAGCCAGAGACTTACCGGGGTCAGGGCTGGCAAGTGTTCTCCCCCAGCGAGCTCTGTGCATCCTGCCACTTCTGCCTGCCTTTACCCACTCTGTCTCTGCAGGCAGTGCCCCCAGCCCTGCTGCGCTGGGCACAGGAGCTGCTCCTGGGCAGAGCTGGCTCTCTGCAGCGCTGCCCGCTTGCCAGGAGCTCCCCTTGGGCCCAGGAGCCCGGCCCAGCTCAGCAGCACAGGCCCAGCCCAAGGCCTCCCTTGCTCTGCCCCCCACCAGGCTCCCTGCCCATGGCCCTGGGGCTGCAGGGGAACCTGCTGGGAAACAGCCCGAAGGGATCCCTGGGCTTCCCTCCCTCCCCTGGGCACGCACACTTGGCAGCAGGCTCATTTCTCCTTATAGAAAACCAATTAAGTGTAACAATCACATCTTCTCTGAGAATTAGTTTGTTATGTCATGGACATGTCCACATGGCTTCATCTAACACCAGCAAGGTCTGCCTGCCTTTTATGCCCTGACACAGGACTCTGCCTGGGTACAAGAGGTGCTGGGTGGGGATAAAATCACTGGTAGTTTGCAAACTGCATCCTTATAGTCCGTGGGACAGTAGGGCCTACATTGAAGAATTCTTGGTTGTGACCAGGAGGTGCTGGTTCATTATGATCCCAGGAGAAAGGCACTCTAGGTCTTGTGCAGGGACAGTTGGCGTGTTACCCACCCCCTTGCACTGCATTGCCTGTGGCCCCACAAGTCAGATGGGCGATGGAACACCTCATTGCTGTTCCGACACATCTGTGGCAGGATGTTCAGGGTCATTTTTGGAACTGCACCTGAAACCCCCATCCCTAGAGAGCCTAAACACAATAGCAGGAGCAGCATGAACGGGTGGAGAAATGTGGGGAAATATCACGGTGCTCACTCTGAGGAAGACAAAGAGGCAGAGAAACCCCCCCCGAGAGCCTCACCCAGCTGTGCACAGCCCCCAGGGATGGGCACTGCTGGGCAGTCACTGGCATCCCCTCTGTCATGCAAGAGGAAAGGGGAGCGTGTCCGCAGAGATGCGCCTCTCCTCTTCTGGGGCTCTGGTTGCAGACATGGCAGCTAATGGCCAGGACACCATGATCAGCTCCACATGATCCAGCAGGGTTCGCTTGCAGCATAGTCCAGCTGACACAGGACCACGTGGATCTCTGTGCAGTACAGTCAGGGACGGTAGTCCTGCCTTCAGCATGCCACAGGTCTCCTGAAATGAGAGACTTGGTCGGTTGTAAGAGAGAGCCCAGATTCATGCAGAAGAGGAGTTCAGGCACAGTGAGGGGCTGCTGCATCCCAGGTGCCTTCGCTCCCATCTTTTGAAAAAAGCCCAGGCCAAGGAGAAGGTGAAAACCCCACCTTCCTGGAATGGCTCCAAACAAGAGGCATATTGGTGGAGGAACACAGTGGTGACTCCTCCAGCACTCCACTTCCTATATTCAATGGCCTTTGTCACCATTTGGAGATGTTCCTGATGGATTTGTCAGGATCCTGTGGAAAAGAACTGGGCAGAAGGGAGGTGACAGTTTCTCATGACAGAAAAGGGAAATCTCTCGCCTCTCTCCTGAGCTGTGCCATCTCCATGCTGCTGACCTCCCAGGCCTCCAAAAGACACGTGCTGATGTCACAGGGGGATGGATGCACTGCATCACCAGGATATCGTCACTGGAGCAGCGCCAGTGCCGGCACTTCCCTGCAAGGCCTGGTCCCTGCTGGGCACTGCTTGGGTGCTCCCCACCGCTGTCCTTCTGTGGCCAGGAGTGGGGGCAGCAGGCAGCAAGGTTGCACTGGGCGACCCTCACTGACAGGTGGAGGAGCAGGGGCACCTTGCAGAGGAGCTGTGGTTGAGGAGCCAGGGCAGCCATCCGTTGTCGTGAGCTGAGGGCCAGCAGCAAGCGAGATGGAGGGCTGCTGGAGGGTGACCATCACCTCCGAACTGACTTCCATGTTCCCAGTGCTCCTGCAGCTCTCCCCCAAAGGTGAGGGTGTCAGGATCCCCTTCCCAAGGGCTGGAACACGAGCTGTCAGCTGTCCAAAGCTGCAGGTCCTGGGCTTTGGGGCGAAGCTGAACATGGCTGGTGGCTGATGCAAGAGCCGTGCCTGAGTGTCCTTCTGGACTCGGGACAATGTGGCAGTCAGGATTCCTGGGTCTTGATGCTAGGGCTGTCCTGAACCCTAGGGCTCCTCTGGGCATGGCTCAGCCTCCTCGTGATGGGGACAATCCAGGGCCAGGTTTCCCTGGGAGCTAGTGCCTCTTTGGGATCTGTCTCTGGGAGGAAAGGTGTCCAGTGTCCCAGAGACTGGTGTGGCCTGCAGCTCCCACAGGCCTCTCAGGAATGTGCCAGAAATGCCTGAGTTGGGAAACAAGCCTTCCCCTTCTACTTCTCTCCTTCAGGGGAACATCTTTTCATTCCCTCCTGTGCCTCCAGGCTGGCAGAGCATGTCCTGGATGCTCAGATGCCATCCCTGGATGGCCACAGTCCTGGTGCTGAACCCTTTCCATGTCCCTACTGGGGTGGTTTTATCCTGCTATGCATCTGAACTCCACCACAACCGCTCTTTCATATCCCCACATACAAGGAAAAGGGGGAGGAAATACGACGAAAGAGCCCGAGGGTTGAGATAAGAACATGAGATCATCCTCCGTGCATTGTTACGGGCACCAATTATTACTCAGTCCTCGTGAGGCCACGCCTGGAATAGTGTGTCCATTTCTGGGCTCCCCAGTACAAGAGGGACATGGAAGTCCAGAGGAGGTCTATGAAGATGATTAGAGGAATTGGAGCACCTGACATACGAGGAAAGGCTGAGGGAACTCTTTAGCCTGGAAAAGAGAAGACTGAGAGGGAATCTTAACCAATGTGTACAATCATCTGAGGGAATGGTGTCAAGAGTTTGGGGCTGGACTCTTTTCAGCGGAGCCCAGCAACACAACAAGAGGCAAGAGGAACAAACTGACACACAGGAAGTTCCAGCTGAATATGAGAAAACATTTCTTTACTGTAAGGGTGACAGAGCACTGGAATAGGTTGCCCCACAATGGCCCTCTGCCATGCCCCTCCACATCCTGTCCTACATTTTCCTGTATCTGTGCTTGCATCCCTGCAGACTTGTACCACACACTCACATTCCCACCTCACTCTGACCCCATGATTACCAAAGCTCTCCTAATTTCTCTTCATCCTTACTAGCTTTGGCTTCAAACACAAACCTGTGTTTTCCTGAGGATTTACCAATACCTGTGGTTTCCCCGCAACACATCAGGCTTCTTCCAAAGCCTCACCCTATTGGAACTCTATCAGCCAGTATGTCCCAGCCCCACAGTTGCTTGAATTGTCATTGGATTGAATCTCTACATTGCCGCCCTGAACTCGACATAATCCTTCTGGAATGGAAAAGGCCACACTAGAGCAGGTACACCTCTGAAGAGAGTGTGGCACATGGATAAGTCCACACCTCTGAAGGCACACCTGCAACCGTTTATGGCAGTTAGTAAGTCCACGACACAGTAGGTAGAGCTTTGAAGGGACTGTGGCTCGTGGATAAGGATGTGTTGGAACAGGTACAGCTCTAAGGGAGTGTGGACAGTGGATGAGCCCAGGCTGGAGCAGGGGTGAGGGGAGGAGTTCATTGCAGGGTCAGATTCTGCAGCCTGGTCTGTGCTGTGGTTTAACCCAGCAGGCAGATAAGCACCACACAGCCATTGGTTCAAATCCCCTGCCCCAGCGCAATAGGGCAGAGGACTGAAAACGGTAAAAGTGCAGGTACTTGTTGGTGTAACAAACAAGTGTTTTGTAACAAAGGGGAAAAAAAAAAAAAGTGATGCAGAATGCTATTGCTGACCTCTGCTGACCAATGCCCAGACACCCCTGGCCAATTCCCCCAGCATTCTTGATTAGCATTAAATCATGTGGCATGGGATATGCCTTTGGCCAGTGTGGGCCAAACTGCCTTCTCCTGTCCTGTAAGGCCTCAACAACAGATAGAAACCATTTCATGAACTAAATGGATTCACTGAATATTTGATTAATATGGACATTTCTGGGAGGTGGCCCATAGACTAAGGGAATGATATCCGTGTTCTAATTGCAGGGGGCTGATTAATGAAGACATATTGGAAAGTCTGGAACCTGTCATGGTATAAACGGTACAGAATAAGGGGTGAGTATTATCCTGGTTACTTCTTGGGTGACTTTTTTTGGCTCTCAACGCAGCTCAGAGAGGTGGTTAACTCCCCCACACTTAATGGGACACTTAATGGATAAGTCAGAAGTCCATATGTGTGCCCTGTACAGATGAGGTTTCAGTGTGCACATTGTGTGCATGTGCATGTGAGGCGAACATGAGTGAGCACAAATGCCCTCTCCATGTGTCCATTCCTCATGCTGTACGGTATCTCAGACAAGTGCAGAGCAGGGCAATGCACCACAGGGCTCAGGTGTCTCCCAGAATCTGGGAGAGGCAGCAGGAGCCAGAGGGACACCACAACCACTGCAATGCCCTGCCTTTGGGTGTACAAGGGTAGGACTTGTGTGTTCTTGCCTGTCTCCTGCATCACCTGCCCCTGCCTTCCTGGACTGTGTCCGCAAATGTACCAGGGGGACCAGAGAGCTTTCTGGAGACTTGGAATGACATCAGACCTGTCTTCCAGAAGAGGAAAAAAGAGGGTGAGAAGAATTAAGGCTGGTCAGCCTCACCTCCATCCCTGGGAAGGTGATGGGGCAAGTTTTTCCACAGCTACCTCCGGGCACTTGAAGGACAAAAATGGGATTGCTGAACCCATAGGTGAGGGAAAAGAAAGGGATGCTGTCTACCTGCACTTTAGCAAGGCTGTTGACATTGTCTCCTGGAGACTACTTACAGCCTGATTGGTGCTATGTGGACTTAACAAATGGATGAGGCTGTGGGTGGGAATTTGGCTGGACACTCAGGCCCAGTTGTCATCTGTGGTGGAAAGTTCTCCTGTCAGGCAGTTCCTAGCACCATCCCTCAGTGATCAGTACTTGAGCCAACACTGCTGAATGTCGTTATTAACTCTCTGAATTACAGGATGGAGCACACTTTCAAATCCTTTCTGGATGGTGCCAAGCTCAGAGGAGCCCTTGACCAACCGCATCTAGTTTAGTCTGCCTTGAGCAGGACAGGTGAAGAGGATGCCATTCAGGGGTCTCTTCCAACCTGAGTTATTTTGCGATTCAATGACTCTTTCCATTGGAGAGCTCTCTGAAGACATAATAGGGAGAGGAAGAAGAAAAGAGAGAGAGGCAGAGGTACAGATACATCGTGTCTTACTATGAACACAGTAGATCCTGTGAAGAATGTTTCCATATTTAAAAAAGTGTTAGAAAATTTGATTGATAAATTTCATTTAAAAAGCTTACTTTTTGTGTCCTCATGTCCTGGCCCACAAGTGGGTGCTGGGTGAATGTGTTCTTATGTGGTCTGTTGTACCTCAGAAACTTAAAGTCACACAACAGGCACACAACTTGGTCACGTCTACCTGAGAAGCTGGAAGGCCAGCAGCAGGTATATGGCTTGGAAGACCATGGTGAGGTTTCTCCTGTCTGGTCAGGCCATAGGGCTCCAGAAGGCTGATGGCTTGGGACATCTGCTAAAAAAGTGGTTTGTGGATGATGGAGCTTTCTCTGCTGGTGGGAAACAGCAGGAGAGAGTAAAAGCTGCTGCAATGTGCTTCTTGGAAGTTTAAGACTGGGCATGAGGAGGAGGAAATGTCACTGAAAGGGTAGTGCTGTGGTGTCAGAGGTCACCCAGAAGGAGTCTGTGGTCAGCCCATGCCATTGTGTTTCAAGCAACTGCTGTGGAGGGTGGGGAGACATCAGTAAAAGTAAGGAAATGCCTGGATGAGAGCAAGGTGGAGAAGCAAGGTGGGTGCCTACAGCCTGCAGGGAAAATTGGGAAGGGATAAGACAGCGCAGGACAGCCTGTGGTGGAGAAGACTGAGAGCACTGGCAAGGCTGGAAGGCCCCAGCAGAACCAAGGGCTTTGTCCCCCTGCCGATGGCAGTTGTCTCTGCTACTGAGGCTCATGAGGAGACATGCTGTGCTCATGACACTGGGGCCTTGTTGCCTCCTTGCAACCCAGTGGGGAGGCCAGGAGGTGTCATAGCATTGTCCTTCACACAGCATCACACACCCCACATCCCACTGCCCCAGGAAGAGCCCTGAGCCATGGGTGAGGGTCAGGACCTCCCTTCCCAGGGGCTGTGGACAAGGCTTGGCCCTTCTGCTTCACCAAACAAACCAAGGCCTTTACTCAGCATCAGTCTCCTGCCCAGTGCCTTTGCCTACCTGCAATCATGGCCTCCCATTGTCTGCTCTAACAAGTCCATGGGGAGGCTTTGTCAGTAATGACCCTCACTGGGGCCCTTTAATACTCCCAGACACTTCAAGGTTTCCTTCTGACTTGAACTTCTCCTGCAGTTACATCATTCTCTTATCACTACCTGAAGTTTATGGTCTCAGCACCAAATGCACCATGGGGCTCATTACAATTCAGTCATTTTCATTCAGTCTTCCAGACTTGTACAATTAATTAGTGAGGTTTCAAGAATGCAGTTTAAAGAGGAAGTTTTCAATGACCACTTCACTAAAAGCATTTTCCTTATTTAAGATCAGTTTCCATTAGTTTAGAGTTTTCAGAAGAACTGATAGCATCATTCTCTAGTTGTCATGAATCCAATGTGCCTCCTAAGGAGGTCTGTATAGGTGGAAAAGCAGTCCCTTGAAGTCCTAGACTGTATGGACAACTTTGCTGCTCAGCTCCCCATCCCCAGCACTTCTCTCATCAGCCACCTGGGACTTGCATCACTTTTCCTTACACCAGACTTCTCCACTGAAGTCTGCAGCTGGATGTTACAGCATCTTTTCACCAAGTCCCATCTCCTTTCCTCAGACAACTGGCTGCACACAGGCACAGTTTTTGAAGTCGTTGTTATTAACATTTAACCACAAACAAGCAAACCTCACAGTCCTCAACAGTGAGCCAACTCCAAGTTGCCTCCAGTGAGGTGCAACTTCCACAAGGGATGACTGTACAAGAAATTTTTGACATGGGTAGGAAATGATGAATAGAAATGCAATTACAGAGTTGTCTGTAGGGATGATGAGATAGAACACTGACATATGGGCAAGCTTGAGATCCCTCAAGTTCTGAGAACCAACTGTGTAGGTGACAGGTATCTGAATGATCAAAGGGTGAGGGGAGGGGAATCTGGAGAAGAATGGAAACTGCACATGTCCAGAGAGTCTGCTGGAGAAGTGACTTCCAACATGGTCTGTTTCATAAAGCCAGGTGGAAATACCAGAAAGACTGGGGAGATGAAGCGCGGTGCATAAGAGACAGAATTCTGGCAATGCAAGTACAGGGGAAGATTGGTATTTTTTCTTTTGTTGTAATAAACATCCAAGAAAAAAAAAAAGTGTTCAATCATTTCAGTTGACTGAAGTGTGCTGATTGAAATGAAATGTTTGAAATGGTTAAAAAAAACGGAGGCAATACTCAGGCCTACAGCCATAAAATGACGATTTTCTGTCCTGCATGGAGCCCAGTTACCGTAAAACACTCCCTGCTCAGGACTGTTCATGCCACCCCTCACTCCTGCCACAGAGCAAATCTTTGACATGTCGACCTCTCCTGCCTGTTAGAGGCCCAGATGATGTAGGCAATGGTATCTGAATTACCAAATGCAGGTACAGGTATAGCAAACTAGGGATCAATGGTGGAAAATGTGATTGGTGAGCACTGGTAATTGAGCAGGGCACTGCATGTAAGAAAGGAAGGGATTAAAGTGTCTCGAGGAGGAAGAATCCTGTGGAAGAGGAGGGGAGAGGGATGCAAGGGGCCAGCTGCATGTGGATATGGGGCTGGTCAGGGCTGGTCTGCTCAGGCCCTGTTCCTGATCACTGTCCTGCCTTCTTATTCAACTCTGTTGCTGGCTATTTGCTGTGTGTGTGCTCACTCCTGGGTGTGTTGGGGGTGAATCATACAATTATGGAACCACATAGCCATGTGTACGTCTGCACCCATGGGTAATTGCTGCTGGGGATGCGTGGAGCACTGGTGACCTTCAGAGCAGATCAGGCTGAGGTGGGGAATGGGATGGGGCCAGGTGTGTTGCTCATGGCTCTGTGTGTGCTGCTGGTGGTGTGGTGGCTGTGAAGGTGCTGTTCCCTGTTGGAGTTGGTCTGTGTGTGGTCGGCTGTGTCCATGCCCTGCGTGCACATCTGTGTGTGTATGAGTGTGTGTTTGTGCATGCACTTGTGTGTATTTGCCTGTGTGCACAAGAGTGTTGGAAATTTTGAGAGAATTTCTAGCCATGGTGAACCTCATCCCATTGGCCTCTGCCCATTGATCCAACATGTCCAGGTCCCTCTACAGGGCCTTCCTACCCTCTGGCAAATTGGCACTTCCCACCACCTTATTGTCATCTGCAAACTTACTGAGGGTGCACTCAATTCCCTCATCCAAATCAACAATAAAGCTGTTAAAGAGCATGGGCCCCAACACCAACCCCTGTGGAACACCACTAGTGACCGGTCACCAGCTGGATTTCACTCCGTTCACCACTACTCTCTGGGCCCGGCAGTCCAGCCAGTTTTTAACCCAGCAAAGAGTGTACCTGTCCAAGCCATGGGCTGCCAACTTCTCCAGGAGAATACTGTGGGAGACCGTGTCAAAGGCCTTGCTGAAGTCTAGGTGGACTGCATCAACGTGATTTCCCTCATCCACCACGCAAGTCACCCAGACATAGAAGGAGATGAGGTTGTTCAGGCAGGACTTGCCTTTCATGAACCCTTGCTGACTGGGCCTCATCCCCAGGTTGTCCCACGTACGTTGTGTGACTGCATTCAAGATGATCTGTTCCATCACCTTTCCTGGCGCTGAGGTGAGGCTGACAGGCCTGTAATTCCCCGGGTCCTCCTTACAAACCTTCTTGTAGATGGGCTTCACATTAGCAAGTCTCCAGTCATCTGGGACCTCTCTGGATGACCATGACCACTGACAGATGATGGAGAGCATCTGATAGGTGATGGAAAGTGGCACAAGCTTCGGGAAAGCTTGGCAACAACCTTGAAAAAAGAGCCAAGGCCTCAGACAGTGCACTGTGGAGATCCCGTTTTATTTTGCAGATGTTATGGAAGAGTCACCTCTGACCTTCTGTTAGACACATATTTACAGAGCCTCGAGATCAAACAGAGCAGTGTCGATCCTCAGCAGAAGTAGGATGAAAAAGAAATATTACTCTAAGAGCATAATAAATGCAAATGATACCAAAGATAAGAATAACAATAATGATAATGAAAGAAGGACCAGTCCTGAGGGGAGGTACCAAGTTAAGTCATTTCTGGAAAAAGAGGGGAAGTTTGTCACTATTCAGAAACACCCATGAAATCACTTTCCTAATAGCCCACTTGAGCTCCTGGTTCCTCATGCTATAGATGAGGGGGTTCAATGTTGGAGGTATCACCGAGTACAGAACTGCCACCACCAGGTTCAGGGATGCGGAGGAGATGGAGGGGGGCTTCAGGTAAGCAAAAAAGCCTGTGCTGATAAACAGGGAGACCACAAAGAGGTGGGGGAGGCATGTGGAAAAGGCTTTGTGCCGTCCCTGCTCAGAAGGCATCCTCAGCACAGCCCTGAAAATCTGCACATAGGAAAAAACAATGAAAACAAAACAGCCAGATGCTAAACAGACACCAGTCACAACTACCCAAAAACTCTTCAGGTAGGAACGTGCACAGGATATCTGCAGGATCTGGGGGATTTCACAGAAGAACTGGTCCACAGCATTGCCTTGGCAGAGGGGCAGGGAAAATGTATTGGCAGTGTGCAGCAGAGCATAGAGAACCCCACTGCCCCAGGCAGCTGCTGCCATCTGGGCACAAGCTCTGCTGCCCAGGAGGCTCCCATAGTGCAGGGGCTTGCAGATGGCAACGTAGCGGTCGTAGGCCATGATGGTGAGAAGAAAATACTCTGCTGACATGAGAAAGGGGAAAAGAAAGGCCTGTGCAGCACATCCTGCATAGGAAATGGCCCTGGTGTCCCAGAGGGAATTGGCCATGGCTTTGGGGAGAGTGGTGGAGATGCAGCCCAGGTCAGTCAGGGCAAGGTTGAGGAGGAAGAAGTACATGGGGGTGTGGAGGCGGTGGTCGCAGGCTACGGCGGTGAGGATGAGGCCGTTGCCCAGGAGGGCAGCCAGGTAGATGGCCAGGAAGAGCGCGAAGTGCAGGAGCTGCAGCTCCCGCGTGTCTGCGAATGGCAACAGGAGGAACTCTCTGATGGAGCTGCTGTTGGACATGTGATGCCTCTTGGCCTCGGAGCCTGTCCAAAGACATAAGGACACAGAGAACTTAGGGCAGACTTCTCTGAGCAGAGCTCTGTACTTTCAGCAACACTCTTCCTTTCTCACTCACCTACACAAACGCATTCTCAGCAGCAGTTTCATTCTCTTCTCTGGCTGGAGCTCTGCTTCGTGTTGGCTGAGTGCTGTTTGGAGCAGCAGCCTCTGCCCATGAGTTCTCTAGGACTCAGCCCTGCTTTGCAGCAGTGGGTACCTGGGAAAGCTGGTGACCCATTCTGAAACTCATAGTTTGGTTCAGATGCTGTGCACCTGTAACACAGAGAGGCTGTTCAACATCCTCCAGCAGGATAACCCCAGGGACACCGCTGGATGTCCTTAAACCAGAGTGAGCTGAATAGAGCCAGCTCATTTCCCAGCCCTACGCACCAGAGTGCCCAGAGCCATATTGGCTAGAACAACTTGGGCTCTTTGCTCCCAGGGATACACCTCCAGAGCAGGACTCAGTACTCTGGTGTTTGAGATCTGGCTTTAATCCCACTGCCCAGAGTCTGAGGAGAATAGTAAGGGCAGGATGGATGGGAGGGGAAACACAAAGAAATGCCCCATTGCTTCTGCTGAAGAAGCCAAGAATGAGAGTGAGAGCTGGGCATTTGGGGTGACCTCTTGTCCTGAAGAGTGGGCAGCCAAGGGGCTAACGTTGAAAGACTCCATGGCTGTCGGGGTAGGGGCTTTACTGGATGGGAGAGCAGACCATGCAGCTGCTCAGGGGAAGGCGTCTCCAGTGCAGGGATGGCAGGGAGGTGCCCAAATCCCCTGTCCCATGTTGCTTCTGGGAGCAGCTCCCTCTCACTCCCTGCCCATGGTTCTGCTGCCTGCAGCTCTCCCTGCCTGCAGATGGGTCTCTGTCCCCACGCCTCCTGCCTGCAGGTCACAGCCCCCATCCCACCCACCGGGTGCTCAGCTCTGCCCTGCAGACACCTCCTGGCAGCAGGGCTCTGCCCAGGGGCAGCTCGCTGGGGGCATGTCCTAGAGACCAGGTCACACAGACCCTGCTGACACTGCACGTGTGGTGGTGGACCTTCCTATGGGCAGGAAAGAGACTTCCTATGGTCCTTGGAATGCTCCTTATGAAGGCTTAGGAATGTCAGCCTCTTCTTAAAAATAACAGCCTCTATTTCCATTCCCACAGGGACAAAGAAGAGAAAACTCAGAGGTTCAGGAAAGCCGAGATGCAAGCATCTAACCCCCGATTGGCTTCTTGCCTTGGATACAACCCGGGAGTGCTGTGGAGCCATGAGCAGGCTGCCCCAGGCATCAGCCTCCCGCCAGCAGCAGGACCCTGCCCTGCCGGGGGGGCTCCTTCCACCCGCAGCTTCTCCCCGCAGCGCCCTGGGCAGCTCCCCGGGCAGGCTGAGTGCTGAGCCTGGCAGGCGGCAGAGGCCCTGCCCCGGCACACAGCCCCTGGGGCACAGCAGGGACCCTGCTCTGCACCACAGCCCTGGGCACCCCTGCCTGCACCCGCGGCTTCTCCTTCCTCCAGGAGCTGCGGCTGCATTGCCCTCCAGCCAGAGACTTACCGGGGTCAGGGCTGGCAAGTGTTCTCCCCCAGCGAGCTCTGTGCATCCTGCCACTTCTGCCTGCCTTTACCCACTCTGTCTCTGCAGGCAGTGCCCCCAGCCCTGCTGCGCTGGGCACAGGAGCTGCTCCTGGGCAGAGCTGGCTCTCTGCAGCGCTGCCCGCTTGCCAGGAGCTCCCCTTGGGCCCAGGAGCCCGGCCCAGCTCAGCAGCACAGGCCCAGCCCAAGGCCTCCCTTGCTCTGCCCCCCACCAGGCTCCCTGCCCATGGCCCTGGGGCTGCAGGGGAACCTGCTGGGAAACAGCCTGAAGGGATCCCTGGGCTTCCCTCCCTCCCCTGGGCACACACACTTCTTGAGAGCATGCTGATTTCTCCTTACAGAAAACCAATTAAGTGTAACAATCTCATCTTGTTGTCCCAGTATCAGTTTGAACATGAAGTCATGGTCAGGGACTGAACTCCTTCATCCCCACTTGAGGAAGGAATTCAGCAGAGTCAGTCAAGGCAGCTCATGCTGCTTGTTATTCCTGGGGTTGGAAGTGGGTCTCAGCTCCCTCCCATTTCTGCCACAGACTCACAGGACCTGGGATTCCTCTGGCCTCAGTTCAGGTGTCCACAACATAGGCAGCTTAATGTGAATTACTGAGCCACAACAGCTCCTTAGTGGAGATGGAGGACAGGCAGGAGCTGTTCAGATGCAAACATCTGGTGAAATTTGAGGTTGATCCCCTGGGAGTGTGGTGGAGGCATTCCTTTGGGTAACTGAAATGGCAGCAGATGCCACATGTAGGACAACTGAACCTGTCCCTACTCCTTATGTGCAGGGCAGCCTGCAGAGGCTGTCAGCAGAGCAAAAGGAGTCATGTGTCACAGGGAGAGCTAAACCATTTTCTTCGTCTTCTACATGCCCCATGGCTGTAATGGCTGTTGTGTCTCAGACATCTCCACAGGGCCTCAGCTCTCACCAGCAAGGTCTCCCTGCCCTTTGTGCCTTGAGGCAGGACTCTGCAGGGGTACAACAGGTGGGTGGGGACAAAATCAGTGGTTACTTTGCAAACTACACCCTTAACAGTTCATGGGACCTTAGGGCGTGCATCCACGGGTACAGGGAGAGTGTTCTGGCCAGGAGGTACTGGTTCCTTATGATCCCAGGAAGGGATCGGACAGCAGCATTCAGATACTGTAAGGGATCATTTAACTGCTCTTAGAGCTAAGACTGTAAGGAGAGAAGACTATAGATGACCTACTGAATCTGGTTTGACTTCATTCTAGACACAGTACTCCACTGTTAGTTGCAGCTCTCCATTAGACATTTGCACTGACCCTATGGGATTATTAAAGGGTGAACAAATTTTGCTCAACAGTCCTTGGTCTCCAGTAATGAAGCAGCATATATATGGTAATCAGGGAGTCTCGGATAGTGCCATATTGCCACTGGTGCACCATTTGGGTAGCTACTGGCACTTCGACACTGAGCAACCCCGCAACAGAAGGATCCCATGGGGGACCGGGCAAGGTAGAAAACTGTTTAATGTGCATAAATCACCTCCAGCATGGCCAATTCCATCAGATACGGGCTGCCTCTCTCCCTGGTGGTCCATTTGCCTGGGTGACATACAACATCTTCCTTGAAGGGATGCCTTTCCTTTAGGCCTGACAGGAGTTGCCTCAAGAGACTGAGGGTTTGTGCCCCCTTTCCAACTGCTTTGTCAATGCCCCCTTCCCTGTGGAGGGATCCCAGCTGCTTGGCATCCCTGCCCTCTAATTCCAGGCTACTAGCCCTTGTATCCCTGTATCGGAACAGACAGGTGACAATGTGCTGGTCTAGATGATGGATAAAATCTTTTCGCACATCTCACAGCTCCCCAAGGAACAGTGATCAGGTGCTTACTGATGATTTTATGATATCTCACTCTTCATCCACGTGTTCCTCTGATGGTCCTACTTGGGAGTAGCCTGCCTCGTCTTCTTCTTTCTCCTTCCCTGTATGGGTAGGAGCTTCTTTCCTTGCTAAACGAGCTGATTTTATCTCTCTTGTTTCTTCTCCTGTATATGTATGACTGATACAGGCACAGGCTGGTTCTGTGGCCCAGTCGCAGGGCTTGGAGTTGTGTAGATTGCAACTCAGTAAGCATAAGCCAATCCCCAGCACATTGCAGTGATTTCTGTCTCTTTGGAATTGCCAGGGTGATGACACTCCTTTTTCAAGCATTCTGACAATTTTTTAGCATTCTGCACTTGTTCAGGGGTGAAGTTCCAAGGCATTGCAGGTGCTCACTGTTGTAGGTGCCCGCCTATATCCTCCCACACTCCCTGCCACTCATAGCTATCCTGCCTCAGGGCAGATCTTTCTGTGGAATTCTGAAATAGTTTACCGTAATCATAAACAAAAAATGAAACATATTCATGAGATAGACCAATAGGTACAGGCTGGTTCGAACATCCCAAGGACATTCAAAGTTTTGAAGAGCTATTGTAACTAGCCTGGAGGAGAAAGGGGGAGGTGAAGGACAAAGGGAAAGGGAAGAAGTGGGGAGAAGAAGTGTCCCCCCCCATTCCTCCCATAGATTGGCTCCCCTAGGAGAAAAGTTAAAGACTGCTAATTATGAATAGTTTCTGAAAGATGGTTCCTGAAGTATGTGGGTGACAGCGATGCTGAGTACAACTACCAGATTAGTCTCATGACCAGTAATTTTATCATAACATAAAGCAGTGTTACGCAGTAAACTAATAACCATAAACCAGCCCCCAAAAAGAATAAACAGCACAACAGGGAACACACATAATATGTAATGTGCTATCCAACACAATTCTGAGACCAAACACAACTACTAAACCAACATAAAATAACATTTTGGTCAGCAACTACGAAGCTGATATATTATAAAAGGATCTTTTTTATAATTATAACAATATTATTTTAACATGATCTGGTCATATCTGTCATTATCTGAACCCTTTATGTCCCCATTAAGGACCCATTCAGGAAGGAGGGCATCCCACAGGAGGGACCCAGAGAGGGCAGAGATGGATTGCCAAGGAGCAGTGGAAACAAGCGTCATGGACTGACTGCAATCCCCATTCCCCTGCTCCACTCAGGAGAAGGAGTTACAAGAGGCTGGATGGGGGGAATGGAGTTTTTAGTTTGCTTGTGGTTCCTGATGGTTGCAGTCCACTGGTAATAGGCAATAAATTCTATTAATCTGCCTATGCTAAGTCTGTCTTGCCCATGATGATAATTGGTGCCCATGATGGTATTTGGTGGGTGACTACCTTTTGGTGGGTTACTTCTACCTCAACCCTTGATGTCTTTTCATCATACTTTTCCGCCTTTTCCTTCTAGGTGGGGAAGTAAAAGAGCGGTGGCCATGGAGTTCACCTGTGTAGCTGAATAAAACCACCACAGTAATGGACATGGAAAGGGTTCAGCACCAGGACTGTGGCTATCCAGGGATGGCATCGCAGCACCCAGAACATGCTCTGCAGGACTGGCAGCACAGGAGGGAAGCAAAAGAGGTTCCCCTGAAGGAGAGCAGTACAAGGGGAAGGCTTGATTTCCAACACAGGCATTTCTGGAACATTCCTGAGACAGCTGTGGGAGCTGCAGGCCACACCAGTCTCTGGGACACTGGACGTCTTTCCTCCCAGAGAGAGATCCCAAAGATGCACTAGCTCCCAGGGAAACCTAGCCCTGTACTGTCCTACATCAGGAGGAGGCTGAGCCATGGCCAGAGGAGCCCTGGGGCTCAGGACAGCCCTAGCATCAGGACCCAGGAATCCTGACTGCCACATTGTCCCCTCAGCCCAGAGGGGCACTCAGGTAAGGCTCTTGCAGCAGCCACCTGTCCTGCCCAGCCTCCCCCCAAAGCCCAGGACTTGAAGCGCTGGACAGCTGACAGCCCCTCGGCCACCCCTTGGGAAGGGGCTCCTGACACCCTCACCTTTGGAGGAGAGCTGCAGGAGCACTGGGAATGCAGAAGTCAGGTCAGAGGTGATGGTCGCCCTCCTGCAGCCCTCCATCTCACTTGCTGCTGGCCCTCAGCTCACGACAAGGGATGCCCGCCCTGGCTCCTCAACCACAACTCCTCTGCAAGGTGCCCCTGCTCCTCCGCCCGTCAGCGAGGGTCGCCCAGTGCAACCTTGCTGCCTGCTGCCCCCACTCCTGGCCACAGAAGGACAGCGGTGGGGAGCACCCAAGCAGTGCCCAGCAGGGACCAGGCCTTGCAGGGAAGTGCCGGCACTGCCGCTGCTCCAGTGACGATATCCTGGTGATGCAGTGCATCCCCCTATGACATCAGCACGTGTCATTTGAAAGCCTATGAGGTCATCAGCATGGAGACGGCGCAGCTTGGGAGAGAGACGAGAGATTTCCCTTCTTGTCCTGAGAAACAGTCACCTCCCTTCTGCCCAGTTCTTTTCCACAGGATCCTGACAAATCCACCAGGAACATCTCCAAATGGTGACAAAGGCCATTGGATATAGGAGATGGAGCGCTGGAGAAGTCACTGCTGTCCTCCTGCACCAACACACCTCTGCTCTTGGAAGCCCTTCCAGGAAGGTGGGGTTTGAGGCTTGTCTTGGGCCTGGCCTTTTTTCAAAAGATGGGAGCGAAGGCACCTGGAATGCAGCAGCCCCTCACCGTGCCTGAACTCCACTGCATGTCCCTGACTTGGAGAAGTAGGATGTGTTATATGGATGGAATTGCAGTGCATGCCAGGGCCTTCCTCCCTGGACGTCCCACAAGGCTCTGTGCTCTGAGAAGGCCTCAGCAACATCCCCCGGTCTGCCATGCAGGAGGCAGAGGTGGTACAAGAGGGAATGGCAAACGTAATCACTGTTGATCATCCCCACCTGTTTCTTCTGAAGAATCTGCACCCATCCAGCACAGCACCCCAAGCTGAGGGACCTGTCCCCCCACACCTCAGCAGCTCTTCCATCCATGTCCCAGCCCTGTGACAGCAGGCGGGGATCCAGCTCCTCCTGCCTGTGCCCCAGGCTGAGGGCATTGGGGCACATCTGGGCTGCAGCACCTCAGCTGTGGCACAAGGGCCAAACTCAGCCTTGTCCCAGATCTTGAGCCCAAGCATGGGCATGCAGAGGCTTTCCTTCAGAGCAGAGACCTGCTGCCGTGGATGGCAGATGGCCATGGGAAGATGAAATGAGGGGCCCGAAGCAGAGCACGCCCTGGTGTTCCTGAGGCCAGAAGGCAACAGGCCTGGGCTGTGCTGCCCTGACAGCAGAGGGCCATTTGTGGTGTTGGTGCAGCCCTGAGGGCCAGTGCTGGAGCTGGGGCTGATCTCCAGGCAGGAGAAGGGGCTGCTGCCAAAGTCCTTGGCTATGGGCATCCTGTGATCCAGGGACACAGAAAAAATCACTGGGCTGTGTCTTGAGTAAAGCATGGGGGTAAGAAGCAGCAGCAGTGTTTGCAAACACAAGTGGAAACCCCGGTGTGATGTGCCTCATATCCATGCACTGCCTGCCTCTACTGGATAGAGGAGGGCCAGACCTTGGCTTGCTGCAGCCCTGGGAAGCGGCCACTTGCTCACAAGCACCAGATCTGTTGGAGATGCCATCGGGGTTCCTGTTAAGTACCAGCTATGAATGGCCAGAGCTGTCCTGTGGGTCCTGTGCTGCCCGTGTCAGCTGCATGCTCCAGCGGTGCTGGGCAGCGTTGGCATCTCAGGTAGCACTGCAGGCCTGGAATTGGCTATTACATGGAGCAGCTGCCCTGAACGAGGTTAGGCAATGTAGGGATGTCCGTGAGACAAGTGCCGTTACAGTCACTGGAGATGGAGGGAAAACCAGATGGAGAAGAGGGAGAGAGACTCAGGTCTCCCTGTGGCACAGTTCTCCATGGGTCAGGTGGATACCTCTACAGGCTGCCCTGAGCCTACTGAGGAGGGACAGGTTTAGTTGTCCTAAATGTGTGCATTTGGTGTCGCTTCAGCTGGCCAAAGGCATTCCCCACCAGCCTCCAAGGGGATGCCCCCAGGTGCTGCCCTGTCCCTCAGGGTTCCTCCATGAGAGCTTGCAGATACCTGCACGTCCCTGTGCCCCCTGACATGTCACCAGGTGTTTGCAGCCCCCTGATTGCCTCCATCTCCATTAATGATGCTGGAGCTGAGACAAGGAGCTCACCTTCAGGTGCCCATGTGGTGTACATTAAAGGGAGGGCAGAGGAATCCCAGGTCCTGTGGGTCTGGGGCAGGCATGGGTGTGAGCTGAGCTCCCTTTTGGTCCCAGTCCTAAAATCCATCATGAGATGTCTCAAGTGACTCTGCAGAATCCCTTCCCTGAACAGGGAATAAAGAAGAAGATTCCCTGACTTTGTCTGGATGCGCA
The DNA here is from genome assembly GCF_040182565.1 of Anser cygnoides. Classification (NCBI taxonomy): domain Eukaryota; kingdom Metazoa; phylum Chordata; class Aves; order Anseriformes; family Anatidae; genus Anser; species Anser cygnoides. The sequence goes on along the minus strand of NC_089900.1, from coordinate 4,190,015 downwards.
AACTGATAGTGGGACAAGAAGATGTGATTCTTACACTTAATTGGTTTTCTGTTAGGTGAAATGAGCCTGCTGCCAAGTGTGTGTGCCCAGGGGAGGGAGGGAACCCCAGGGATCCCTTCAGGCTGTTTCCCAGCAGGTTCCCCTGCAGCCCCAGGGCCATGTGCAGGGAGCCTGGTGGGGGGCAGAGCAAGGGAGGCCTTGGGCTGGGCCTGTGCTGCTGAGCTGGGCCGGGCTCCTGGGCCCAAGGGGAGCTCCTGGCAAGCGGGCAGCGCTGCAGAGAGCCAGCTCTGCCCAGGAGCAGCTCCTGTGCCCAGCGCAGCAGGGCTGGGGGCACTGCCTGCAGAGACAGAGTGGGTAAAGGCAGGCAGAAGTGGCAGGATGCACAGAGCTCGCTGGGGGAGAACACTTGCCAGCCCTGACCCCGGTAAGTCTCTGGCTGGAGGGCAATGCAGCCGCAGCTCCTGGAGGAAGGAGAAGCCGCGGGTGCAGGCAGGGGTGCCCAGGGCTGTGGTGCAGAGCAGGGTCCCTGCTGTGCCCCAGGGGCTGTGTGCCGGGGCAGGGCCTCTGCCGCCTGCCAGGCTCAGCACTCAGCCTGCCCGGGGAGCTGCCCAGGGCGCTGCGGGGAGAAGCTGCGGGTGGAAGGAGCCCCCCCGGCAGGGCAGGGTCCTGCTGCCGGCAGGAGGCTGCAGCCTGCTCAGAGCTCCACAGCACCACAAGGGTGTATCCAAGGGGACTTTGCAAAAGCAGAGACAAGGAAGGGTTTACCTAATCCTGTTTTGGTATTTCTGAGTCTCTGCTTTCAGTTTTCTCCTTTTGTCTCAGTGGGGATAGAAATAGGTGCTTTTATTTCCAAGAAGAGGCTGAGGCTGCTAAACCATCACAAGGAGATTTACAAGGATTCCAGCAAGTCCCTTTCCTTCCCCTCAGCCCATAGAAAGCTCCACCAACACACGTGCAGTGCCAGCAGGGTCTGGGTGACCTGGTCTCTAGGACATGCCCCCAGCGAGCTGCCCCTGGGCAGAGCCCTGCTGCCAGGAGGTGTCTGCAGGGCAGAGCTGAGCACCCGGTGGGTGGGATGGGGGCTGTGACCTGCAGGCAGGAGGCGTGGGGACAGAGACCCAGCTGCAGGCAGGGACAGCTGCAGGCAGCAGGGCCATGGGCAGGGAGTGAGAGGGAGCTGCTCCACGTCTAGCAGCCCCATGGAGAAGACATGTCAGTCCTAAGGCTGTAGAAATGCTGCTGGATGGCTGTATGTGGGCAGCTGCTATGATCCCTCTGTGTCCATGGTGAAAAGCAGGGCGCTGAGATCCTCCTCAGGTACGATGAGATGGGTGAGGGGTTTGGAGATCTGTCCTTTGAACCTGGATTCCTCTGCTCTCAGCAGCATCCAGGTTTTTTCAGGGGAACACCTGAGTGTGACCATCCTCCAGAGGTTCCTGCACAGGGCAGCTGGGACCAGGATGGATGGAGACAACTGCTGTCCTCACTCTGCCCTGACGGACAGTCCCTTTGCCTTGCAGGATCCCCAAGATTTCCCTTGGTGGGCAGTACAAGTGCCAAGGATGTATGCCTTATATACACTTCTCAGGTGTGGGGGGACAAGTATAAAGAAACAGAGCAGAACGTTATGCAGAAATCCTTGCTCTGCAGTTGGGTGAATTTTGAGAATGACAAACTGCTAGTTTTAGCTGACAAACTCCTAGTTTTGCCAAGCACACTTCATCTGAGAGCACCCTGTGTCCATCTGTATACTGCTCTAGGGCAGGACCGTCTCCTGCAGAGTCCCTTGAGTCCTGAAGCACCAAGTTGAGATCTAACAGAGGACCAGTCTTCCCGAAAGTGAAGAGGCAATTTTTTTCAGGTTACCACAAGAAATGGGGTAGGTTTTCCTTACAGAGGTCTACCATAGCATTTTAACTCTTTTTCCTCCTTGGACAGGCCTCCCTATTCAGAGGCAGCAGATCTCCGTTCGCAGGAGGATCAAATATCCAACAGCAGCTGAATCTCTGTCCAGTGAGTTCCTGAGGCCACAGTAATTGGGCAGCTCCTTGTGGGCAACTAGACCAAGCCCTTGAGGACTCTGGCTGGGACCAGGACAAATGGAAAGACTGGCTGTCCTTACTGTAGTAAGGACAGTTCCTTTGCCTCCTGGGACTCACAAGATCTCCCCTGGAATACCTTACAAATGCCAGGGTTTTCTTCCCTCATATGAAATGCTTCTGAGTGTGACATAGGCAGCTGGAAGAAACTAAACCACAAACGCTTTTCTGCAGTCAAGAGTATTGACAGTTGTAATGCTACATAGATCAGAGAGAGATTAAAGCAGAGAAAACAACCTGTTCTTATTTACCTAGAGCTGTAGGGCAAGTCTGATTCCTCCAGTGCCCACAGCACAGACCGCTGCTCCCAGGGGCACCCTCAAGCCATCACCAACCAGATCTCAAGCAAGGTCTCAGAAAGGGGAAAGTAACTGTAGGGGGGCTTCGATGAGAACTGGGGTAGGTTTTCCTCAGAGTTGTCTCTCCTAGTTTATCACCATCTTTTCTTCCTTGTGTAGTTCCCTTTGTCCAGGAAGATCAGATGTCCAACAGCAGCTCCATCACCGAGTTCCTCCTCCTGCCATTCGCAGACACGCGGGAGCTGCAGCTCCTGCACTTCGCGCTCTTCCTGGCCATCTACCTGGCTGCCCTCCTGGGCAACGGCCTCATCCTCACCGCCGTAGCCTGCGACCACCGCCTCCACACCCCCATGTACTTCTTCCTCCTCAACCTCGCCATCCTCGACCTGGGCTGCATCTCCACCACTCTCCCCAAAGCCGTGGCCAATTCCCTCTGGGACACCAGGGCCATTTCCTACTCAGGGTGTGCTGCACAGGTCTTTTTCTTCTTCTTTTTGTTTTCAGCAGAGTATTCTCTTCTCACCATCATGGCCTATGACCGCTACGTTGCCATCTGCAAGCCCCTGCACTACGGGAGCCTCCTGGGCAGCAGAGCTTGTGCCCAGATGGTAGCAGCTGCCTGGGGCAGTGGGGTTCTCTATGCTCTGCTGCACACTACCAATACATTTTCCCTGCCCCTCTGCCAAGGCAATGCTGTGGAGCAGTTCTTCTGTGAAGTTCCCCAGATCCTCAAGCTCTCCTGCACAGACTCCTACCTCAGGGAAGTTGGATTTCTCATGTTCAGTGCTTTTTTGGGGTTTGGCTGTTTTGTTTTCATCTTGCTGTCCTATGTGCAGATCTTCATGGCAGTGCTGAGGATGCCCTCGGAGCAGGGACGGCACAAAATCTTCTCCACATGCCTCCCTCAGCTGTTTGTGGTCTCCCTGTTTCTCAGCACTGTCATATTTGGCTACCTGAAGACCCCCTCCGTCTCTTCCCCATCCCTGGATCTGGTGGTGGCAGTTCTGTACTCGGTGGTGCCTCCAGTAGTGAACCCCCTCATCTACAGCATGAGAAACAAGGAGCTCAGAGATGCTGTTAGAAAAGTAGCTTCATGGGTGTTTCTGAATATTGATAAATTTCTCCTCTTTCTCCAAAAGTGATTTCCTGGATACTTGTTTCATTATCATTATTGTTACTTTTATCTTCATTGTCACTTCTGTTCATTAGTTTCCTAGAAAAATGGTTTTGAATTATACAGTGTCCATTCAGTTATGAAACTGCTCTGTGTTTTTGTTTTGTTTTGTTTTGTTTTGTCTACCTATATATCAGCACTGCCTCTCTCTTTGCTTTTCTGTAATAAAACAGAATCTCCCCAATATACTGACAGAAAGTTTTCCTCTCCTTTCGTAGCTGGTGCCAATAACAGAGCTGAACAGTTTTGTAGTTTTTACATGACATTTTTTATGTATCTCAAAAGACAGAAAAGGTGGTAGTGATTAACTGGAAAGTGTCAGACCTGAGCATGACGTAGAATGTATGGAATAAGCGGGGGATATTTTCTTATAATAGACAGCACAGTCAGGGTGAGCCATCCGCCTGCAGCTATTAACAGCTGACAGAATGGAGCGTCGGTCAGGGAGAACCTTGAGAAATCCCAGGATTTCTCCTGCAGAAACCTCTTGACGTTTACAAGGAGAAGAGCCTAGTCCTGTATCAGACAAGAGGAACCCCACACATCAGGGCAGACTGGGACCATGCTGAGTGAGCCGTGCCCAGGAGGAGGAGGGCCTGGGCACCACGAGCGATGCCATAGAGCAGAGGTGCCTGCTCACCAGGAACCAGGCCGGCTTCACAGACAGCTGTCTTATGAGATATTTGTGTCCATGGCTATGGCTGTTGTCTCTGCCACTAAAGCCTATGAGGAGACAGCCAATTGCTAAAGCACCAGAGTCTAATTGACACCTCGCCCACCTATGAACCAGCCACGGGTCAGACTATTTTCCTGCACTTGGCAATGCACATCCCCATCTCCTACTGCCCCAGGAAGAGCCCTGAGCAAGGTGTGACAGAAACAGATCTCCCTTCCAGGGTGCCAGGGGACAAGGCGTAGTCCTTTTCTTTGGTGAAACATCCAGGTTATCTACACATCAGTGTCACCTTCACATTGCCTTTGTCTCCTTGTCCTCACTGCCTCCAATGTTCTGCTCTAACGAGCTCCAAGGGAGGCTGTGTCAGTCCTGGCCCTTGGGGGACACTGCAGGAAACTTGCATCTGACCTGGACTTCTTGACAGATTTCTTCAGTTTGCTCTCAGTGCCTGAGGTTCGTGGGCTCATCACCAAAGCCCCCAGAGGGGTGATTCCAATGCCTTGGGCTGGGCCTGTGCTGCTTAGCTGGGCCGGGCTCCTGGGACAGAGAGCTCCTGGCAAGGGGGCCCTGGTGCAGAGAGACAGCTCTGCCCAGGAGCAGCTCCTCTGCACAGCGCAGCAGGGCTGGGGGCTCTGACCACAGCAGAGACACAGAGGTGAGAGAAGGAGAAGGGCTGAAGGCAGTTGGGAGTGGGAGGACGCTGAGAGCTGACTGCAGGAGAAATCTGCACAGCCCTTGACCAGGTAAGTGTCTGGCTGCAGGGCCATGCAGCTGCAGGTCCTGGAAGGGTCTCCTCCTGGGTCTTGTTTCTGGGAGGGCAGTGGGCAATGCAGTGGGCTTTGAGAGTCCTGCTGGATTGCACTGCGAGGTGAGGAAGTCTGGAGGAAGCCCTTTGCAGTGCCCTAGCCCAGGTGCCCCCAGTCAGCCCAGGACACCCTGCCCTGGCTGGCCATGCCGGGCTCTCTGTCAGCTGCCCTGTAGCTCCTGCAGCCATGGAGGTGCCCCTTGGCAGTGCCCTGTTGGGTGGCAGGGTGCTGCAGGGCAGCACTGAGCACAGCCGCGTGGGATGGGGTCTGTGAGCACGGGCGGGGGAAAGAAGAGGTGGGCGCAGAGCAGCAGCTCCCAGCAGGGACAGCTGCAGGCAGCAGAGAGAGGGGCAGGCGGTCAGAAGGAGCTGTTGCCAGAAATGCCGTGGCAGGGGGGATTCGGGCACCTCGTGGCCATGCCCTGCAGTACAGTCCCCTTCCCCTGGAGCAGCCCCTCCCTGGCCTCCTCTCCCCCCTGCAGCCCATGGGCTGTGGGGCAGGCATGGCCAGCACAGCAGGCAGAGCCCAGATGAAGAGAAGCTCCCAACCTCAGTCTGCCTCAGAGCTTCACCCAGAGACAAGGTGAGGATGCTGCACTGGGACTGGGGCTTCTCTGCTCTCAGCTGTCTCCAGTTTCGTCTCAGGGAAACACCTGAGTGGGATGCTCCTGCAGCTCACAGAGGGGTGACAAAGGGCAGCTGTGAACAGGACTGCTGGGCAGAGCTGCTCTGCTCAGTCTTCACCAAGGGACAGTCCCTTTGACTACTGGCACCCAAAGGATTTCACCAGGTCTGCACAGGAAATCTCATGGAGTTCAACCACCCGATACGTCTCCTAAGGATTATAGGGGCAAATGGAATAAAACACAGCAAACAAACCCCCTGAAGCTTTGCCTCTGCGTTCACATGAGCTTTTTGTAACAGCTCTGCAAATCTCATGGATCTGACAAGTGGACTGAACTTGAGTTTTCCCTGTGTTCCTTTTTCCCTCCCGATGCACAGCAGAAAGTACTCCACAGCAGCCCCCACTCCCAGTGCCACTCTCAGCTAGCATCATCTTGAGCTCAAGAGAGCTGCATAAAGGTTCTTTGCAAAGAGAGGCTCAGGCTGGGGGTGATCTAAGACTTCCAATATGTTTTCCTCAGAGAAGTCTGTTCTGACTTTGTTCTGCCTTCTCCTTTTTAACAGGCAACGATTTCCATTGTCAGGAAATGTCCAACAGCAGCTCCATCACCGAGTTCCTCCTGCCATTCGCAGACACGCGGGAGCTGCAGCTCCTGCACTTCGCGCTCTTCCTGGCCATCTACCTGGCTGCCCTCCTGGGCAACGGCCTCATCCTCACCGCCGTAGCCTGCGACCACCGCCTCCACACCCCCATGTACTTCTTCCTCCTCAACCTCGCCCTCCTCGACCTGGGCTGCATCTCCACCACTCTCCCCAAAGCCATGGCCAATTCCCTCTGGGACACCAGAGCCATCTATCAATGGTGTGTTGCACAGGTCTTTTTCTTTCTCTTCTTCATATCAGCAGAAATTTCTGTCCTTACTATCATGTCCTACGACCACTACGTTGCCATCTGCAAGCCCCAAGCAAGTTCTTTCAGCGTCTCGGTCGTTCAAAAAGCACCTCTGTGAAGCATGCAGAGACCTCTCTGGAGTACCCTAACTTCTCCCTGGGGTAGGAGAGGTAGATCCCCAGGATCCCCAAGCATCACTCTGTGTCACCCATCACAGCCTTGGTACGCACAAGCACCTCCCCGTGCTGCACAAGCAATTTGCTGAGGCAGCCAAAGATCTCCCCAGAGCACCCGGTCACCTGCGTGGGGTATTCAAGAACCTCCCTGGAGCACCCAAGTCTCTCAGCAAGCCACCCTGGTGTCTCTTGGAGCATGCAAACATCTCTGTGCAGCACCCAAGCGTCTGCCCCAGGCATACTTGGACATCCTAGAGCATTTTCCTGGAAACACAAGCGCCTCCCTGGGAGCACCCAAGCATATCCTCAGGCCACCCAGACACCTTCCTGAAACACCCAAGCATCTTCCTGTGGCACCCAGGCATCTCCCTGGGGAAACCAAGCACGTACTTGGAGAGCCCAAGCATCGTTGTGAGTCTCCATCTTTTGTGCGTGAGCAAACCAAGGGGCACCAAAGGATCACCTGGGGGCACCCAAGCATCTCCATGGGGCACCCAGGATCATCCTTGGAACACCCAAGCACCTGCACACAGCAGCCATGCACCTCCCTGGAGAAAGCATGCGTCTCCCTGGGGCACAGAAGCGTCGTCTTGGAGCTCCAGAACATCTCCCTGCATTGTTCAAGCATGTCTCTGGAGCAGCCAAGCAGCTTCCCACATCCCCAAGCATTTGAGCAGGTCACTCAAGCACCTCCCTGGATCCCACAGGCATCTTCCCCAGGTAGCCAGGCATTTCCCAGGCATCTCCCAGAGCACTCCAGCATCTCCACAGGACACTGAAGCACTTCCCTGGTGAAGCTAAGCACTTGCGTGGAGCACCCAGGCATCACCCCAGGGCACCCAAGCACCTCTCTTAAGTTGCCAAGCATAGCCACAGGGCACTAAAAAGATCTCCTTGGATGACACAAGCATTTCCTCAGAGCAAACCAGCATCTCCCTGGAGTGCCCAAGAGCCTCTGGAGTGCCCATCCATCGCCCCAGGACCCCAACTCTTCCCCTGGTGCTCGCAAGTAATTCCCTTTGCACCCAAGTAGAAAGTCAGGGGAAAAAAGGGAAAGCGTCCCAGGGCACCCAAGCACATAACCCTAGAACGCAAGCTCTCACTTTGAGCACTGAAGCATCTCCCCATGCCATGCAAGCCCCATTCTGGAGCACTCAAGCATCTTCTAGGAGACGGTCTTAAACTACCAGAGCATTCATTTCCATTAGATATTAGGCATGTTCGTGGAGCACCCAGGCATGTCCCAGGGCAACCAAGGTTGAAATGGAGATTCCAGGGTGCTCCAGGGAGGTGCTTGAGTGCCCTGGGAAGAGCCTGGTGTGCCCAGGGAGCTTCTTGTCTCCTCCAAGGCTCTGCAGGGCTGATCCCGGGAGGTGCTTGTGTGCGCCAAGGCCATGCTCGGTTTCCAAAAGGAGGAAATTGCATGTTGCAGGGGGATGCTTGGTGTCACCCAGACACTGAGCAGCCCTGGGGAGATGGGTGTGTGCCTCAGGAGGTGCTTGGGTTCCCAGGGGAGATGCTTCGGTGCTGTAGTGAGATGCTGGTGTTCTGTCGGGAGGTGTGTTGGTGCTCCAGGCAGATGTTTGGGTGCCCTGGGGAGATGCTTGGGTTCCTCATGGAGGCGTCTGCATATTGAAGGGAGGTGTTTGGGTGTCCTGGGGAGATTCTTTGGTGCTCCAAGATAGTGCTTGTGTGCCCTGTGGACAGAGTATGTAATGAGCAAGGGAGGAGCCTTGGGGCTTTCGGAAAGTGTAGGGGTGACGTGGATCGATGCCCGTTTGCCCCGGGGAGATCCTGGGATGTCCAGGAAGATGCTTGGGTGACCAGGGAGATGCTTGGGTGCCAGATGGAAAATGCTGGCGTCCCCTCGGCTGATGGCTGGCAGGAGCGTGTGCATCCCACAGAAGCTCTTGGGTGCCAAGGGAGGTGCTTCCCATGTCCAGTGAGATGTTTGTGTGCCCCAGGTGGTGTTGTGGAGCCCTGGGGAGATGCTTGCGTTCTCCACTCAGATGCACGAGTGCTGTGGGAAGAATCTTGGGCACTCCAATGAGGTGCTTGGGTGTTGCAGGCAGGTGCTTCTGTGCTGCAGGGAGATGCTTGGGTGATTGGGCAGAACTTTGTGTGATTAGGGGATAACTTTGTGTGCTCCAGGGAGGCTTGTCTTGTGGCCCAGGGCTATGCTTATGTACCCCGGGTAGATGCTTGTGTGCCCTGGGAATGTCTTCGGGCTCTCTAGGAAGATGCTCTATTGCTCTGGGGCCACTTGGGTGCCCCAGGATGTGCATGAGTACTGCAGAGAGCAGTTTGTGTGCTCCAGGGAGGTGCTTGAGCGCTCCAAGAGTGTTGTTGAGTTCCCTGAGAAGGTGTTTGTTTGCCCCGCTGAGGTGCTTGCATGCTCCAACGAGAGCGCTGAGCGCTGGAGAACGAGGCGTGGGTGCTGTGGGGATATGTGTGTTTCCTCAGGTGAGAAGCATTGGTTTACTGGAAACAAGCTTGTGTCCGCCTGGGAAGTGCTTGTGGACCACAGGGAAGTGCTGGGGGTCCCCAGGAAGATAGCTGGATGCCCCTGGAGGTGCTTGTGTACCCTGAGGAGATGCTAGATTGCACGAAGGAGATGCTTGGGTGCTTTCGAGACATGCCTGGGTGCCCCTGTGTTGTGCTTTCTTGCTCCAAATCGATGCTTGCGTGCTCTGGGAATGTTCTTGGGTGCCTCCAGGAGAAGACTGTGTGCTCCTGGAATGTGCTTGAACGCCCTGAGGAGACGGCAGCACGCCCTGGGAAAATGCTTGGGTCCCCCAGGGAGATCTTTGGTCTTCAAGGGAGGTGATTGCGTTCCCCAGCAAGGTGTTTGGCTGTCCCAGGGAAATGGGACGCAGGAAATGTGTCAGCCAGGCGTCACAATGGGCAGCGGGGCAGCGGTGGCTGTGTCACCCAGGCGTCACAGTGGGGCCGTGACACGGCAGCCCAGTCGGGATAAAAGGCCCCTGGTTGCGGGCAGGCCCCAGTCGGGATGGAAGCCCCTGGCAGCAGGCAGCAGAGGGCAGAGCAGGGCAGGACAGGGAGGTGAGTGCGCGATGGAGCAGGGGCTGAAGTGCAGTGCGAGCCTGAATGGCCCAGGAACCGCTGTGGGGAGGAGATGCTTGTGTGCTCATCCCGGTGTGGAGATGATGCCTGGGTGCCTCAGAAGATGCCCGCGGGACTCAGGAGCTGCTTTCTTGCTCGATGGAAGTTCTTGGCTATGCCAGGAAGAATCTGGGTGCTCCCCAGGCTTCTTAGCTGCTGTGTCCAGATGCTCCCTGGGTGTGCAGGGAGATGCTTGGTTTCTCCAAGAAGACAGCTGGGTGATGCAGAGATTCTTTTGGATGTCTCAGGAAGATGGATTGGTGATCCTGGCTGTTTCTTGGTGGCTCCAGAGAAATGCCTGAGTGCTCTTTGGGGATGCTTGTGTACCCTAGGAGATGTGCTTGTGTGCCCAAGGGAGAGGCTAGTTTGATCCGGGGTAAAGCTTTGTTTCTGCAGGGAGGATTTTGGGTGCTCCAGGGAGATGGTTGGGTGCTTTTTGTGTGATGCTTGGCTCCAGGGAGATGCTGGAGTGCTGTGGGGAGATGCTTGGTTCCTGCTCTTTGGTGTCTGTGTCCCCTGGGGGATGCGTGCATGAGCACGGGGACATACTTGAATGACCCTGGTAGGTACTTGTGCAGCCCTCGGAAGCTCTTGGGTGCCAAGGGAGGTGCTTCCCATGTCCAGTGAGATCTTTGTGTGCCCCAGGTGGTGTTTTGGTGCCCTGGGGAGATGCTTGGGTTCTCCAGTCAGATGTAGGACTGTGGTGGGAAGGTTCCTGTGGGAGGTGCAATGAGGTGCTTGGGTGTTGCAGGGAGGTGCTTCTGTGCTGCAGGGAGATGCTTGGGTGCCCGGGGCAGAACTTTGTGTGATTAGGGGATAGATTTTTGTGCTCTAAGGTGCAGCCAAACATTCCCCAGACCAGTCCCCATCTTGGGAGCAGCCAAGCATCTCCCCGGAGCACCCGACTATTGTACTAGGAGTACCCAAGCAGCTCCCCAGAGTACACGAGCATGTCCAAGGAGCATTCAGGCACCTCCCTAGAGAAGGCATGAACCTCCCTAGGGAAAGAACCAGTCTCCCTTGGGAATACAAGCATCTTCCTGGAGCACTCTCCACGACACCCAAGCCTCTCGCCAAGGAACATAAGCACTTCTTGAAATCACCGAGATTTTCCCCAGGGCACACAAGCCTTGTGTTGGAGTAGACAAGCATCTCCCCACGACACCTAAGCACTACATTCTACCCGTGAGGCATCATCCAAGGGCATTCCAGCACCTTCCAGGAGATCCCAACAGCACCCTGAGCTCACAAGGTTCTGCCTGGCTCAGCCAGGCATCTCTCTGGAGCACCCAAGCGTCATTGCAGGGCATCCAAACGTGACCCTTTTAAGGACCCAAGCATTTTGGGTAGACCTGTGCGGTGCCAGGGGTTGCACTTGATCATCCTTATGGGTCCCTTCCAACTCGGGATATTCTGTGATTCTACGATTCCCCAGCAGCAGCAAAGCATCTCCCCAGGAACACAGCTATTTCCCTGAGGCACACAAGCATAACCCCCCGAGAACGCAAGCATCTTCCTGGAGGACCCACGCATCTCCCCGCAGCACTCAGGCACCCCACTGCAGCATTATTGAAACATCTCCCCAGGGAACCCAAGCACATCCCAAGGTACTCGGACGTCCCTCCAGAGCTCCCAAGCAAGTTCTTTCAGCATCTCGCTCGTTCAAAAAGCACCTCTGTGAAGCATGCAGAGACCTCTCTGGAGTACCCTAACTTCTCCCTGGGGTAGGAGAGGTAGATCCCCAGGATCCCCAAGCATCACTCTGTGTCACCCATCACAGCCTTGGTATGCACAAGCACCTCCCCATGCTGATCGAGGGAGGTGCTTGTGTGCGCCAAGGCCATGCTTGGTTTCCAAAAGAAGGAAATTGCATGTTCCAGGGGGATTATGTCTAGTTCTGGGCGGCAATGTAGAGATTCAATCCAATGACAATTCAAGCAAATGTGGGGCTGGGACATACTGGCTGATAAACGTCCAATAGGGTGAGGCTGTGGAAGAAGCCTGATGTGTCGTGGGGAAGCCACAGGTATTGGGAAATCCTCAGGAAAACACAGGTTTGTGTTTGAAGCCAAAGCTAGTAAGGATGGAGAGAAATTAGGAGAGCTTTGGCAATCATGGGGTCAGAGGGAGGTGGGAATGTGAGTGTGTGGTAAAATTCTGCAGGGATGCAAGCACAGATACAGGAAAATGTACGACATGATGTGGAGGGGCATGGCGGAGGGCCACTGTGGGGCTGGAGCCCCCCAATGGAACCGGTGTCTTTAGGGCTACAGCTGCAGCCTCTTCCACTGAGGCCCAGCAGAGGACACCGGTCTCTTACAGCCCCTGGGCCTTGTTACCTCCTCAACCCCACAGAGCCTGGCAAGTGTCCTACCAATGTCCTGCACTCGGAATTGCACACCCCCACATCACACTGCCCCTGCCAGAGCCCCGAGCAGCCCAGGAAGTGCAGGATGCCCCTTTCCAGGGGATGCGCTCAGGCCTTGGCCATCCCCCTTGGTGAAACACATCAAGGGCTTTCAGAGCCACATCCCCACTTGATTTTCCACCTGTAACCAGTGCCTCTGATCTCCTCCTTCACCATCTCCCAGGGACAGGCACCTTGTCTGCTTGTTCCCATCGTGGTCTCTTCAGGTATGGCCCTCAGTGGGGCTGGCCAACACCCTCAAACATTTGGAGGCTTGCTTGTCTTTTACTTCTTCAGAGGCTTGCTCCAGCTTTCTGGTTCTGCAGTTCAGGAACTTGGCAGCAGAAGGCCAATCAACATGCAAAACTCCCTCAGAAGCCAAGGCTCTGGGCATAATTCTCCTGAAGTCTTCAATTCTTATGGGGTTAATTAGGGAGATGCCAGGAGTCTTCTTAAAGGGAAAGAATTCAATAATAATAATAATAATAATAATAATAATAATAATAATAATAATAATAATAATAATAAACAACCTTCTAGGAAAGAATCTCTTCTTTCTGCTGTATTTATTTTTTTTTTTTAGTTGTCTGCCTACAGATAAATTGATATCAGCGACCTCCAACTGATATTAATTCTGAATGTCTTCTAAGGGACTCTGAACATGTTTTTTTAAAGACAGAAGGTCCTGTGTCATATCTCATAGCCCCAAATGGGTGCTTCAGCTATTCCAGGGTATCCTTGAGGCAGCAGCAACATCTTTGTGGGCAACTGAATCAAGCCCTGAAGGACATTGTAGGCCAAACTGAAATGTATGTGGAAAATTCCTTAATGTAATAAATCTGTAAGAAGACTTCAATTTCAGAGTTTTTTATGCTTGTCTACAAGTTATCATCATTTTTTTAGAAGGTGATGTACATGGAGCAGTGAGTTATGACACTGTCTCCCCCTTTGTGTAAAGAAAAAAAAATGCAACTCTCTCCAAAAATATATTTCTTCCCAACACTTGAAAGGGAGATTATGTTCCCAGGACATGCGCATATTGGCACATTTCACCTTTACATCTCAGGTCTAAGCAGAGCAGAGAGCAATGAAGGTTAGAGAGGTTGGACACATCCTGCTTTTATCTCTTTGCTGTCAAGCAGCGGCCACACCTGTGCTAGGAATTCCCTCACACATCCTTCCTGTTTATGAACCAGCCAAATCTTTGTGACAAACTCCAACACCCAGAAGCCCAGAGCACAGAATTATCAGCAAATCACAGAATCATTTAGGTTGGAAACGACCTCTAAGATTATCCAGTCCAACCTTTGACCTAGCACTGCCATGTCCACCATTAAAACATGTCACAAAGCCCTACATCTTCATGTTTTTTAAAGACCTCCAAGGATGATGACTCAACTACTTCCCTTGGCAGCCTGTTCCAATACTTCATAACTCTTTCAGAGAAGAAATTATTCTGAATATCAAACCTAAACCTCTCCTGGCACAACTTAAGGCTATTTCCTCTTGTCTTATCACTTGGTCTCCTGGCACAACTTAAGGCTATTTCCTCTTGTCTTATCACTTGGTACTTTGAGAAGAGACTGATCCCCACTTCACTATAGTCTTTTTAAGGTGATTGTAGAGCACCATAAGGTCTCCCCTGAGACTCCTTTTTAAGGCCCAGGGCACAGCTGAGGAAAGCAAATGTGACCCCTGTCTTAAAGGAATGCAAGATGGAAGACCCAGGAAACTGTAGGCCAGACAGCCTTTCCTCAGTTCCTGGGAATCTGATGGGGTAGCTAAACATGGAAAACATTTCCAAGCACACGGAGGATAACAAAGTGATCAGGAGTCAGCATGGATTCACCAAGAGTTTCTTGAGACTTACCAGCTTGACAGCCAGTGATATCCCTTTTGGGAAACTGGAATTCCTGGGCATCTCCCTGAAGTGCCAGGGCACTGATGTGTATAGTGCGTAGAACAAGAGGAAGAACCAGAGGTCTGTGTGTGGTTACAGAGCTCTCATTTTGGATAGCAGAGATGGTGTAACAGCCCACAACAGGGGTGCGTCCAGGGGTGGAGAGGATTGTAAGGCATGGAGGGAGAGCAGACCTTTCAGGGGGAGAGCAGCGGCAACGTAAGGAGCTTTGCCGTGGTTTTGGTGATGAGAACCATCTGGGTCTGGATTAGCAGGCACACGAACATGGGTGACCTTGTCATTGGTGTCACCTAGAGACCTCCTGTAAGGAAGAAGCAGCAGGTATGGCCTTCCTCAGACAACTGGAAAATGCCTCAAGTTTGCAGGAAATGGTCCTCACGGGGGAAGTTGAAACACCCAGATTTCTGCTAGAATACCAGTACAACAGAGCACAAGCCATCTAACGGGTTTCTGGAGGGCATCGATGCTAAATTGATGAGCATGCAGAGGTATTGTTAGGACAACCAAAGCCCTCCTGGAGTTGAATCTGGCAAAGGACATGAAGAATAACATGTACATATTAGGATAATGAAGAATATCAAGAAGGACTTCTACAAGGACATCAGCATTGAATGGAAAGTTGGATAAAATGCAGACTCACTGCTAATTACAGAGAAGGCCCAGGTGGCAGAGGACATAGAGAGGGCTGAGGCACTGCTCACTGTCCTCTTTGCTGCATTCTTTCCAACCTTGGCTTCTGGAACGGCAAGTCCTTGAGATCAGAACAAAAAAAGCCTGAAGCAAGGAAGTCGTACTTTGTGAGGTGGAGGACCTTGTTAGGGAACCCTTGGGCAAACCGGATTCCAAAGAAGTGGTGGTTAAGAACATGACTGGGAGGAGTAAGTAGGAATTTATAAAGCGGAAAATGTGTTTAACAAACCTGACTGCCTTCCACTAAAAGATGTCCTCAGATCGTGGAGGCTTGTGGTTGCTCAGGAAGTTGTGGAGCCTCCATCCCTGGAGGTATTCAGAACCCATTTGGACATGGACCTGGGCAACCTGCTCAGGCTGATCCTGTTTGAGCAAAGGGGTTGGCCTAGGCAATCTCCAGAGCTCCCTTCCAACCTTCAACATTCTGTCGTTCTGTGATACCTGGCAGTGTTTCTGAGAACTTTTCCGTGGTACCTCAAACCAGTCTGAGTCCTGGTGTCCATAGAACAGAGTTTGCTTTTAGGATGACCTCACTCACTAGGTAACCCTGATGAGCAGAGATCACAAAAGCAGGCAGAGTCTCAACCCACAGCAGTATTCCCAGGTCCAGACTCCACTGACCAGCTCCTTCTTCCTTGAGGATTATGAATTGGAAGAACCTTTGGAGGCCTGTACCTTGGCCTGCCCTCAGCTGGGATAACTTGGCAGCTAGATCACGTTGGTCAGTGCTTGGTTCACCTCTCATGCTAAGAGGTGATTTTTTTCCCCCTTTTATTTGATATCTCTCTTTCTGCTTTTTCTATCTTCTCTGCCCCAACTTGTGCCCCTGCCAGATCACCACACCTACTCAGACCAAGGGCAATCCCAGCCTGCTCTTGAAGCACAGCCTCACCAGGATCCCTGGGACTCTGCAAGCAGGCTGTGAGGGCCTGCTCCAGGAAGAGATGCACTGCATGAGATCAGAGGAGGGCACGTGAGAAACCCAACAGCCAGTGCAGAGGGACAGTGGCAGTAATTGTGAGCTGATGTGGGGCCAGAGCCAGGGGCTGCAGAGATCACCAGTGAAGCCCTCCAGCAGCTCCTTTCCACACCCATGCAGGGAATAACACACCCAGCAGCGCTCCTGAGAGAGGTCAGGACACAGGACAGGAGGCACTGTGAGCTGTGGTGCCAGGCACTGACGCTCAGCCCTGGCTTTGGGGTCTCCCAGCAGGTGCTGCCAGTGCCTGCAGCCCCCAGAGCCCCTGGCCCTGTGGGCAGCACTGAGGCCCGTCCTGACCTTTGGGAGCTGCTCTGGCTGCAGAGGGGCTGCCAGGAGCGCTGGGGCTGGTGCTGCCCACCCACACATCCTGCCCCAGGTGTCTCCTGGTCCCTGCAGCCATGGCTGTGACTGAGGGGAGAGGCCGGCCTGGCTGGGGCCTGGGGCCTGGCAGTAGTTTGGGGGTGGTGGCCGTGTGAGAACTTGCTGCAGTGCTGTGGCTCCTGTCCACAGGCCTGTCTCTGGGCTGGCCCAGCATCACTGCCCCACTCACAGCCATGGATCCCAACAGGAGGAAGGAGTCAGACATTTCCAAGACCAGCTCCCACCTGGGATTTTGTACTTTCCCTTTGGTTGATGCCACTAATACTGAGATTTAAACTAAAAGCTCAGCCATCAGGAAGTGAAAAAGTCCCATTTAATTTATATACAGCTGTTACTTTGCTACGAGAAAGTCCACATTGATACACACTTTTAAACAGGCTTGGACAGGCTTCATCTGACACAATGCATGTTCATTCCTCAATAGCAGTGGTAGGAGTGAAAATATTGGGGGGGATGAAAAGCAGAAGCACAAACAGTTAAAAATAATGAAATATGAAAACAAGACAAAATATAATAATGGAAAAGAAGGAAACACAAGGTTTGAATGGGATATACAGGGGGTCACCTGTGGAGAGATATGGGACATTTATGATTCCTGAAAAATGTCCATAAAAGCACTTTCACAATAGCATCCTTTAGTGCTTGCATCCTCATGCTGTAGATGAGGGGGTTCAGTGCTGGGGGAACCACAGAGTAAAGAACTGCCACCACCAGGTCCAGGGCTGGGGAAAAGATAGAGGGGGGCTTCAGGTAGGCAAACATGCCAGTGACGATTAACAAAGAGACCACGACCAAATGAGGGACACATGTGGAAAAGGCTTTGTGCCGTCCCTGCTCAGAGGGCATCCTCAGCATAGCCTTGAAGATCTGAACGTAGGAGAGAACAATGAAAATAAAACAGCCCAAAAACAGAAGACTACTAAATGCGAGAAGTCTAAGATCCCTATGGTAGGAATGTGAGCAGGAGAGCTTGAGGATCTGGGGGATTTCACAGAAGAACTGGTCCACGGCATTGCCTCCGCAGAGGGGCAGGGAAAATGTATTGGCAGTGTGCAGCAGAGCATAGAGAACCCCACTGCCCCAGGCAGCTGCTGCCATCTGGGCACAAGCCCTGCTGCCCAGGAGGCTCCCGTAGTGCAGGGGCTTGCAGATGGCAACGTAGCGGTCATAGGCCATGATGGTGAGAAGAGAATAGTCTGATGACATCAAAAAGACAAACAGAAATTCCTGTGCAACACATCCCATGTAGGAAATGGCCCTGGTGTCCCAGAGGGAATTGGCCACGGCTTTGGGGAGAGTGGTGGAGATGCAGCCCAGGTCGAGGAGGGCGAGGTTGAGGAGGAAGAAGTACATGGGGGTGTGGAGGCGGTGGTTGCAGGCTATGGCTGTGAGGATGAGGCCGTTGCCCAGGAGGGCAGCCAGGTAGATGGCCAGGAAGAGCGCGAAGTGCAGGAGCTGCAGCTCCCGCGTGTCTGCGAATGGCAGGAGGAGGAACTCGGTGATGGAGCTGCTGTTGGACATCTGATTCTTCTGGGTATGGAGATCTGTACATGTAGTAAAAGACAATCAAAAGTTAGGACAGGTTTCTCTGAGTGAACCCTGTGCCATTCCTTGCAGACCTCCCCCTGCCATACTCAAATGCTTTTTGTTTCCCTGCTGGAATCTTTCATTTAGCTCCATGACATGAGCTTCATTTTTAAGGTTCAGTGTGCAATGAGGAGCAGGCGCCTCTGCTGCTGGTCTCGCGAGGGAATCAGTCCTGACCCAGTGCAGGGAGTACACAGGAACATAGCAGCAGGGTAAGGTTTTATTTTCAGATTTTGTCAGATGAAATCCCTTCTTACACAAAAGAGCATAGAATCACAGAATGGCTCGGGTTGGAAGAGACCTTACAGATAATCTAGTTCCAAACACCTTGCCATGGGCAGGGATGCTACCCACTAGGTCAGGATGCCCAGGACCTCATCCAACCTGGTCCTGAACACCTCTAGGAATAGGACATTCACAGCCTATCTGGGCAATATGTTTCAGTACCTTGCCTCCCTCTGAGTGAAGAATTTCCTCCTAATCTCTAATCTAAATCTCCCCGCTTTTAGTTTAAAAACACTCCCCGATCCTGTCATTATCTGATTGATCAAAAAGTAGCTCTCCATCTTTTTCATAAGACCCCTTTAAATACAGAAAAGCTGCAGTGAGGTCACCCTGATCAGCCCCAGCTCTCTCAGCCTTTCTTCGAAGGAGAGGTGCTCCAGCATGTTGATCATCTTCATGTCAGCATGTTAACATCTGCATTCCGGTGCTACATAATGTAGTTGGCAGAAAGGAGTTTTAGGGGCAATGTTTTATACACATTCTCTTCCCCCTCTTCATGCCCACACAGTGTTCTCTGAAGTCAGAAATCCTGAGCATTTCTGCTGCACTCACAGGGAATGGTTGTGAGACCTGAGAGGCAAAGGGATTCCCTGTGGCTCAGAGCAGAGTGAGGGAGCTGGCTGGACTTGTCCCCAGCTGCCTGACCTTTTGTAGATGGAGGGCAATCACATTTATGTTACCCTGAAAAGAAGCTAGATGCTGCTGAGACCAGATGAATCCACTGCCAATCTGTCAATGCCCAGCCTTTCTCAAGGGACCTGAACAAGGTCTCAGCACCACACCTCTAGCCAAGGACACCTATCATTCGTTTCACCAACCCAACTGTTGCATGTAGCATCTCTCTGCTTCTTCCCTGGGTTTCACATAACACAGAGATGCTATGGAAAAGATTTGCATCCTGCAGGACAGCTCACAGATTAAAAGGACACATCAAGGAGATAACCAAATGACCTTGTGATGGTCTTCCGTGAAGGGAAAGTCAACTCTCTCCCCATCCTCACAGATTGCATTGCCCACAACCCCCAGGCAGCTGACCCCCTCTGCAGTTGCAGCACAGGTGGAAATGGGCGCATGACTGGAGAGATGCACCTCTGCTCTGCTGGAGCTCTGGCTGCAGAAGACATGCCCCATGCCTTGGACCCATGGGCGTGAGGGCAGAGGCTTTTCTGGATGGGAGAGGAGGCAAGGGGGCATGTTCAGAGGAAGGGGTCTGCACTGAATGGAAAAAATATGGAGTTTTCTGATGAATTCTCCCTCTGACAAGATTTCTGATTAACTTTCCCCTCATTCCTTGATCATATCCCTGATGCCTGAAGGTTTTATTTCTGGGAGTTGTTTCCCTGTCTCATGTCTTATTCCTGTTTCTGCTCACAGCCTCAACCAAATCTGTGTGCAGTAATCTTTGCCCTTCAGAAACCTGCCTGTATGTAAGAGACTGCCTAGGTGCAT
Source organism: Anser cygnoides (assembly GCF_040182565.1). Taxonomy (NCBI): domain Eukaryota; kingdom Metazoa; phylum Chordata; class Aves; order Anseriformes; family Anatidae; genus Anser; species Anser cygnoides. Next base: position 4,170,445 of record NC_089900.1, on the reverse strand, counting down.
GTGCATCTTTGCAGGTGGAAAAGCACCTGTCAGAAAGCCCTGCTGGGTTCAGCAAAGTTGATGCTGTCGCTTTCAATATGAAGAGGAGAGGCTGAAGGTACATTTGGGGCAGCTCACAAACATACTGATCCTCAGAGTTACAGTTCAGGAGTCTCAGCAATGTGCTCATACTTACAGCTCCTCTTCCATTTCTTCCTGCTTCCCCTCCTGTCCAGTAGAGTAGGCAACTGAAAAGAGGGCAGAAAATCCCTATTTTGACCTTGTTTGCTTGGGAAATGCCCTTGTCGTACAATAGAGCTGTGAGCAGGCTGCCCCAGGCAGCAGCCTCCCGCCAGCAGCAGGACCCTGCCCTGCCGGGGGGGCTCCTTCCACCCGCAGCTTCTCCCCGCAGCGCCCTGGGCAGCTCCCCGGGCAGGCTGAGTGCTGAGCCTGGCAGGCGGCAGAGGCCCTGCCCCGCCACACAGCCCCTGGGGCACAGCAGGGACCCCGCTCTGCACCACAGCCCTGGGCACCCCTGCCTGCACCCGCGGCTTCTCCTTCCTCCAGGAGCTGCGGCTGCATTGCCCTCCAGCCAGAGACTTACCGGGGTCAGGGCTGGCAAGTGTTCTCCCCCAGCGAGCTCTGTGCATCCTGCCACTTCTGCCTGCCTTTACCCACTCTGTCTCTGCAGGCAGTGCCCCCAGCCCTGCTGCGCTGGGCAGAGGAGCTGCTCCTGGGCAGAGCTGGCTCTCTGCAGCCCTGCCCGCTTGCCAGGAGCTCCCCTTGGGCCCAGGAGCCCGGCCCAGCTCAGCAGCACAGGCCCAGCCCAAGGCCTCCCTTGCTCTGCCCCCCACCAGGCTCCCTGCCCATGGCCCTGGGGCTGCAGGGGAACCTGCTGGGAAACAGCCTGAAGGAATCCCTGGGCTTCCCTCCCTCCCCTGGGCACACACACTTCTTGACAGCTGAAGTTCTGTCCTAGAAGGAAAATTAATTAATTAATTAATTTAAAAAAAAATCAGTATTAAAATCACCTTTTTTTTTTCCGTTTTCAGGCTGGATACCTTGACAGGGACATGGAGCTGTTTTTTACCCCAGTGCTGAGGGAAGTGACTCAGTCAAAGGATCACAGTATCATGCTGTACTCCTGGGCTAGAAGGGGACTCCCGTCCCTGCCATAGGCCTACAGGAGCTGGGAGCTTTCTGCTGGCTCTATGAAGTGTACACAACATGGGCAATGGCCATGGAGCAACATTTGGGTTGCCGGAATAGGTCCAAGGTATTTTCAGGCATCTTCAACTTGTGATGAAGCAAATTATAGGGGCAGGCCCTTAGAGATTATTGGGAAATGCCTTTGGCCAGCTGAAATGACAGCAAATGCACACATTTAGGACAACTAAATCTGTCCCTCCTCAGTAGGCTCAGGGCAGCCTGTAGAGGTATCCACCTGACCCAATGGAGAGCTGTGCCACAGGGAGACCTGAGTCTCTCTCCCTCTTCTCCATCTGGTTTTCCCTCCATCTCCAGTGACTGTAACGGCACTTGTCTCACGGACATCCCTACATTGCCTAACCTCGTTCAGGGCAGCTGCTCCATGTACTAGCCAATTCCAGGCCTGCAGTGCTACCTGAGATGCCAGCGCTGCCCAGCACCACTGGAGCATGCAGCTGACACGGGCAGCACAGGACCCACAGGACAGCTCTAGCCATTCATAGCTGGTACTTAACGGGAACCCCGATGGCATCTCTGACAGATCTGCTGCTTATGAGCAAGTGACTGCTTCTCAGGGCTGCAGCAAGCCAAGGTCTGTCCCTCCTCTATCCAGTAGAGGCAGGCAGTGCATGGACATGAGGCACATCACACCAGGGTTTCCACTTGTGTTTGCAAACACTGCTGCTGCTTCTCACCCCCATCCTTTATTCAAGACATAGCCCAGTTATTTTTTCTGTGTCCCTGGATCACAGGACGCCCATAGCCAAGGACTTTGGCAGCAGCCCCTTCTCCTGCCTGGAGATCAGCCCCAGCTCCAGCACTGGCCCTCAGGGCTGCACCAACACCACAAAAAGCCCTCTGCTGTCAGGGCAGCACAGCCCAGGCCTGTTTCCTTCTGGCCTCGGGAACACCAGGGTGTGCTCTGCTTCGGGCCCCTTATTTCATCCTCCCATGGCCATCTGCCATCCACGGCAGCCGGTCTCTGCTCTGAAGGAAAGCCTCTGCATGCCCATGCTTGGGCACAAGATCTGGGACAAGGCTGAGTTTGGCCCTTGTGCCACAGCTGAGGTGCTGCAGCCCAGATGTGCCCCAATGCCCTCAGCGTGGGGCACAGGCAGGAGGAGCTGGATCCCCGCCTGCTGTCACAGGGCTGGGACATGGATGGAAGAGCTGCTGAGGTGTCGGGGACAGGTCCCTCAGCTTGGGGTGCTATGCTGGATGGGTGCAGATTCTTCAGAAGAGACAGGTGGGGATGATCAACAGCGATTACGTTTGCCATTCCCTCTTGTACCACCTCTGCCTCCTGCATGGCAGACCGGGGGATGTTGCTGAGGCCTTCTCAGAGCACAGAACCTTGTGGGATGTCCAGGGAGGAAGGCCCTGGCATGCACTGCAATTCCATCCATATAACACATCCTACTTCTCCAAGTGAGGGACATGCAGTGAAAAGGAGTTTGGGCGTGGTGAGGGGCTGCTGCATCCCAGGTGCCTTCGCTCCCATCTTTTGAAAAAAGCCCAGGCCCAGGACAAGCCTCAAACCCCACCTTCCTGGAAGGGCTCCCAAGAGCAGAGGTGTGTTGGGGCAGGGTGGCAGTAGTGACGTCTCCAGGGCTCCACCTCCTATATTCCATGGGCTTGGTCACCATTTGCAGATGTTCCTGGTGGATTTGTCAGAAACTGCTAGTAAAGAACTGGGCAGAAGGGAGGTGACAGTTTCTCAGGACAAGAAGGGAAATCTCTCGTCTCTCTCCCGACCTGCGCCATCTCCTTACTGCTGACCTCCCAGGCCTTCAGATGACACGTGCTGATGTCACAGGGGGATGCACTGCATCACCAGGATATCATCACTGGAGCAGCAGCAGTGCCGGCACTTCCCTGCAAGGCCTGGTCCCTGCTGGGCACTCCTTGGGTGCTCCCCACCGCTGTCCTTCTGTGGCCAGGAGTGGGGGTAGCAGGCAGCAAGGTTGTACTGGGCGACCCTCGCTGACGGGCAGAGGAGCAGGGGCACCTTGCAGAGGAGCTGTGGTTGAGGAGCCAGGGCAGGCATCCCTTGTCCTGAGCTGAGGGCCAGCAGCAAGCGAGATGGAGGGCTGCTGGAGGGTGACCATCACCTCTGACCTTACTTCCCTGTTTCCAGTGCTCCTGCAGCTCTCCTCCAAAGGTGAGGGTGTCAGGAGCCCCTTCCCAAGGGGTGGCCGAGGGGCTGTCAGCTGTCCAGAGCTCCTAGTCCAGGGCTTTGGGAGGAGGCTGGATAGGGCTGATGGCTGCTGCAAGAGCCCTGCCTGAGGGTCCTTCTGGGCTGAGGGGACAATGTGGCAGTCAGGATTCCTGGGTCCTGATGCTAGGGCTGCCCTTATCCCCGGGGATCCTCTGGGCATGGCTCAGCCTCCTCCTGATGTGGGACAGTCCAGGGCCAGGTTTCCCTGGGAGCTGGTGCCTCTTTGGGATCTCTCTCTGGGAGGAAAGACCTCTGGTGTCCCAGAGACTGGTGTGGCCTGCAGCTCCCCCAGGCCTCTCAGGGATGTGCCAGAAATGCCTGTGTTGGAAATCAAGTCTTCCTCTTCTACTGCTCTCCTTCAGGGAAACCTCTGTTCCTTCTCTTCTGTGCAGGCAGGCTGGCAGAGCATGTCCTGGGTGTTGAGATGCCATCCCTGGGTGGCCACAGTCCTGGTGCTGAACCCTTTCCATCTCCATTACTGTGGTGGTGTTATCCAGCTACGCAGGTGAACTCCACGGCAACTGCTCTTTCACGTCCAACCTACAAGGAAAAAGGGGAGAAAATATGATGACAAGAGCTCAGGGGTTGAGGTAGAGCACGAGGTCACCCACCAAATACCATCATGGGCATCAATTATCATCACCGGCAAGACAGACTTAGCAGAGGCAGATTAATAGAATTTATTGCCTATTACCAGTGGACTACAACCATCAGGAACCACAAGCAAACTAAAAACACCATTCCCCCCATCCAGCCTCTTGTAACTCCTTCCCCTGAGTGGTGCAGGGGAATGGGGATTGCAGTCAGTCCATGACACTTGTCTCCACCGCTCCTTGACAATCCATCTCTGCCCTCTCTGGGTCTCTCATGCGGGATGCCCTCCTTCCTGAATGGGTCCTGCGTGGGGACTAAAGGGTTGAGATAATAACAGATATGACCAGATCATGTTAAAATAAAATGGTTACAAGCATTATATCTGCTTCATAGCTGCTGACCACAAGGTGTATTTTTTTATTTATTTTTTAATCTCGGTGTAGTAGTTGTGTTTCGCCTCAGAATTCTGTTAGATAGCACATTACGTACTCGATGTATTCCCTGTTGTGCTGGGGGCTTTCTGGGGGCTGGTTTATGGTTATTAGTTTACTCTACTGGGTAACACTACCTTATGTTATGATGAAATTGCTGGTCATGAGACTAATCTGGTAGTTGTACTCAGCATTGCTGTCACCTCCATACTTGAGGAACCTTCTCTCGGAAACTGTTCATAATTAACAGTCTCTACCTTTTCTCCTCGGGGAGACAATCTATGGGAGGGATGAGGGGGGACACTTCTTCTCCCCACTTCTTCCCTTTCTCTTTCTCCTTCACCTCCCCCTTTCTCCTCCAGGCTAGGTACAATAGCTCTTCAAAACTTTCAATATCCTTGGGATGTTCAAACCAACTTCTTCTTATTCTTATTTCTCCTGAATGTGTTTCAGGTTTTGTTTAAGGTTAGGGTAACCTATTTCTAGAATGCCACACAGTGATGTGCCTTGAGGCAGGATAATTATGAGTGGCAGGGAATGTGGGAGGATATGGGCGGGCACCTAGAACTGTAGGCACCTGCAATGCTTTGTTACTTCACCCATGAACAAGTGCAGAATCCTAAAAAAAATAATCACAGAATGCTTGAAAAAGGAGTGTCATCACCCTGGCAATTCCAAAGAGACAGAAATCACTGCAATGTGCTGGGGCTTGGCCTTTGCTTACTGAGTTGCAATCTACACAACTCCAATCCCTGTGACTGGGCCAAAGAACCAACCTGTGCCTGTATCAGTCATACGTATACGTGAGAAAAAAACCAAAAGCAGCTTGTTTAGCAAGGAAAGAAGCTCCTACTCATACAGGGAAGGAGGAAGAAGAAGATGAGGCAGGCTACTCCTAAATAGGGCCGTCAGAGGAACAGGTGGATGAAGAGTGAGATAACATAAAATCGTCAGTAAGCACCTGATCACTCTTCCTTGGGGAGCTGTGAGATGTGCGAAAAGATTTCAGCCATCATCTAGGCCAGCACATTGTCACCTGGCTGATCTGATACTGGGATAACAGGGCCAGTAGCCTGGAATTAGAGGACAGGGAAGACAAGCAGCTGGGATCCCTCCCCAGGGAAGGGGGCATTGACAAAGCAGTTGGAAAGGGGGCACAAACCCTCACTCTCTTGAGGCAACTCCTGTCAGGTGTAAAGGAAAGGTATCCCTTCAAGGAAGATGTTGTATGTCACCCAGGCAAATGGACCACCAGGGAGAGAGGCAGCCTGTATCTGATGGTATTGGCCACGCTGGAGGTGATTTATGGTGATTTATGCACATTAAACAGTTTTCTACCTTGCCCGGTCCCTCACAGGATCCTTCAGTTGTGGGGTTGCTCCGGGTCGAAGTGCCAGTAGCTATCCAAATGGTGCACCAGTGGCAATATGGCACTATCCGAGACTCCCTGATTACCACATATATGCTGATTCATCGACTGGACAGCCAAGGACTGATCAGCAAAACTCGCTCACCCTTTAATAATCCCATAGGGTCAGTGCAAATGTCTAATGGAGAGCTGCAACTAACAGTGGAGTACTGTGTCTAGAATGAAGTCACACCAAATTCAATAGATCATCTATAGTCTTCTCTCCTTATAGTCTTAGCTCTAAGAGCAGTTAAATGATCCCTTACAGTATCTGAATGCTGCTGTCCGATCCCTTCCTGGGATCATAAGGAACCAGTACCTCCAGGCCAGAACACTCTCCCTGTACCCATGGATGCACGCCCTAAGGTCCCATGAACTGTTAAGGGTGTAGTTTGCAAAGTAACCACTGATTTTGTCCCCACCCACCACCTGTTGTACCCCTGCAGAGTCCTGCCTCAAGGCACAAAGGGCAGGGAGACCTTGCTGGTGAGAGCTGAGGCCCTGTGGAGATGTCCGTGACACAACAGCCATTACAGCCAAGGGACATGTAGAAGAGAAAGGAAAAAGAGAACTTTTAAAAGAGAACAGAACATTTAAAAGAGAACAGAATAGGTTTAGCTCTCCCTGTGACACGACTCCTTTTGCTCTGCTGACAGCCTCTGCAGGCTGCCCTGCACATAAGGAGTAGGGACAGGTTCAGTTGTCCTACATGTGGCATCTGCTGCCATTTCAGTTACCCAAAGGACGTATGCCTCCACCTGACTTGCAGAGGATCAACCACAAATTTCACCAGATGTTTGCATCTGAACAGCTCCTGCCTGTCCTCCATCTCCACTAAGGAGCTATCGTGGCTCAGTAATTCGCATTAAGCTGCCTATGTTGTGGACACCTGAACTGAGGCCAGAGGAATCCCAGCTCTTGTGAGTCTGTGGCAGACATGGGAGGGAGCTGAGACCCTCTTCCAGCCCCAGGAATAACAAGCAGCATGAGATGCCTCGACTGACTCTGCTGAATTCCTTCCTCAAGTGGGGATGAAGGAGATCAGTCCCTGACCATGACTTCATGTCCTAACTGATACTGGGACATAAAGAAGTTATTGTTACAGCTAATTCACTTTCTCCTAGGAGAAATGATGCTGGTGTGAAGAAGTGTGTATGCCCAGGGGAGGGAGGGAAGCCCAGGGATCCCTTCAGGCTGTTTCCCAGCAGGTTCCCCTGCAGCCCCAGGGCCATGGGCAGGGAGCCTGGTGGGGGGCAGAGCAAGGGAGGCCTTGGGCTGGGCCTGTGCTGCTGAGCTGGGCCGGGCTCCTGGGCCCGAGGGGAGCTCCTGGCAAGCGGGCAGCGCTGCAGAGAGCCAGCTCTGCCCAGGAGCAGCTCCTGTGCCCAGCGCAGCAGGGCTGGGGGCACTGCCTGCAGAGACAGAGTGGGTAAAGGCAGGCAGAAGTGGCAGGATGCACAGAGCTCGCTGGGGGAGAACACTTGCCAGCCCTGACCCCGGTAAGTCTCTGGCTGGAGGGCAATGCAGCCGCAGCTCCTGGAGGAAGGAGAAGCCGCGCGTGCAGGCAGGGGTGCCCAGGGCTGTGGTGCAGAGCAGGGTCCCTGCTGTGCCCCAGGGGCTGTGTGCCGGGGCAGGGCCTCTGCCGCCTGCCAGGCTCAGCACTCAGCCTGCCCGGGGAGCTGCCCAGGGCGCTGCGGGGAGAAGCTGCGGGTGGCAGGAGCCCCCCCGGCAGGGCAGGGTCCTGCTGCTGGCGGGAGGCTGCTGCCTGGGGCAGCCTGCTCAGAGCTCCACAGCACTACAAGGAGAATTCCAGGAAGGTGTTACTAAGAATACAGGCAAGGGATGACAGCTTTCAGACGAGGAACTTGTAAAATGAGTGTTTTTTGTTTCCTTCTAAGGGAGAATGAATTGGCACTGTCAGGTGTAAATACAGCACTAAGATCTTTATCAGGAGAAATCAGTAGATCTGCCAGGTACCTCATAAAGGCCTTTTACACACTGCTCTGCCTACAGACCGCACCAGCATCGCCTTTGCTGGACACATCTGGGTTTGTCTGACCTGCTCTTGTGCACCTGCAAGCAGGGAGATGCTTTTGGTCACCTTCCTGCTGCCAGGGGGTGTCTGTAGGGCAAAGCTGTGTGAACAGGGGCTGGGCTGGGGTCTGTGAGTGATGACAAGAAGATGTGGGAAGCAGCTACTGGAAGGGACAGCTGCGGGCAGCAGAGACATTGGCAGAGAAGGAGAGGGATCTTGTGACAGAAATGCTGTGGAGGGTGGACTTTGGCTGCTCCCTGTCTGTCCCTCCCATGCGGATGCTGTCCTCTGAGCAAGCCCCCTCGTTCTCCTCTCCCCCCAGCAGAGCCTCTGCCTTCATGGCCAGGGGGTCCAGGCCATGAGCCGCCTCCTCTGCAGCCACAGATCCTGTAGAGCAGAGCTCCATCTCCCCTGACACGGACTGGTTTCCCTCTGCAGATCAAAGAGGCTGGGAGTTACAGCCCTGTGACTGCTGTCTGGGAGTGGTGTGAACAGCTGCGTAGGGAGAAGGCTTTCTTGAGTGTCCGGCTGTCTCCTCTCCTCCTCTCAGCAGGAGGAACACAGTACATTTCCTTCTTTCTCCATTTGTGTGCACTGCTCCTGTTCTCACTGTGGCACTCTCTGGCAATAACAGTGATGATGGGGGATGTTAAGCTCCTGTTCTGGCACTGCCCCAGACCCAGAGGTGCTTTCCTTGGACCAAGGTGCCCAGGTCCCCTTTGAACATTTCAAGTCCTGTGCAATGCACTCCTTTCAGTTTGGGCAATGAGGTCACTCTCTTGAGGAGACGTCAGCTTGAGGTTATCGCTATGAAGGTATCCCTGGAAAGCTGCAACAGGCCCCAAGAAGGGCACAGCTTCGTTGTGCCCTTTGCATTTCCCAGAGCCCTTATTTCAGCCACGTGAATCAGGAGCCCTGTCCTGTCTCTCTCCACCTTCTCCCCATAGCTGGGCGGGGAAAGAGAGGAGTTGTGCATTCGCACTCAGCACAGTCCGGGCTCTTTTTCAGAGCAACGTGTGGGGGCAGTCACCCTCCAGCTGAGCATTTTGCCTCCAAGCACTGGCTTGTGTTGACACTGAGAACAACGGAAAAAGATTTTTACCATTTCTCAGATGTTGTGGGGGAATCTAAATCCTAAAAAAGGTACAGAAGTAGACACTTTTGTTGCACCTTGTCTTCTGGGGAGCAGGCTGTGAAGTTTTACAGGGTGAAAGGGTACTTCCAAGCTTTTAAAATTCCATTACCCATACAGTACCTGGATAAAGGGTGTGATAAAGGGAAACTGATGTGAAGACAGAGTCTACCTTATCAAAACAAAGAGGTATGCAGATGATTGGGCCAATTGTGCCTGTTTCTGGTTCTGATATCATCTGTAAAGGAGGGTAAACTAGGATGAGATGAATCTGTCTTTCTTCCCTTACACAGGCTGATGGCCAATATGCCATCATCTCTCATGGTGGTAAATAGGCAAAAACCCTCACTGGACCAAATGCCACTCATGAAATGCAGGGACCCAGTCGCTGAAAACGTCTCCCTTCACATATAGGAAGCCCCATGTGTCCAGTGTGAGCAGGAATGAGTCCTCTGAACTCTGTCTTAATATCTCCTTCTGTTTTCTCCTAGGACAGGTGACAATTCCTGGAGCACCAGATGTCCAACAGCAGCTCCATCACCGAGTTCCTCCTCCTGCCATTCGGAGACATGCGGGAGCTGCAGCTCCTGCACTTCGCGCTCTTCCTGGCCATCTACCTGGCTGCCCTCCTGGGCAACGGCCTCATCCTCACCGCCGTAGCCTGCGACCACCGCCTCCACACCCCCATGTACTTCTTCCTCCTCAACCTCGCCCTCCTCGACCTGGGCTGCATCTCCACCACTCTCCCCAAAGCCATGGCCAATTCCCTCTGGGACACCAGGGCCATCTCCTACACAGGATGTGCTGCACAGGTCTTTATTTTTCTCTTCTTGATATCAGCAGAGTATTTAATTCTCACCATCATGTCCTACGACTGCTACGTTGCCATCTGCAAGCCTCTGCACTATGGGACCCTCCTGGGCAGCAGAGCTTGTGCCCAGATGGCAGCAGCTGCCTGGGGCTGTGGGGTTCTCTATGCTCTGCTGCACGCTGCTAATACATTTTCACTGCCCCTCTGCAGAGGCTATGTTGTGGACCAGTTCTTCTGTGAAATCCCCCAGATCCTCAAGCTCTCCTGCTCAAATTCCTACGTCAGGGAAGTTGCACTCGTCATATTGAGTGGTTTTCTGTTTTTGGGGTGTTTTGTTTTCATTGTTTTTTCCTATGTGCAGATTTTCAGGGCTGTGCTGAGGATCCCCTCTCAGCAGGGACGGCACAAAGCCTTTTCCACATGTCTCCCTCACCTGGCCGTGGTCTCCCTGTTTATTAGCACAGGAAGTTTTTCCTACCTGAAGCCCCTCTCCCTGTCCTCCCCATCCTTGAATATAGTGGTGGCAGTTCTGTACTCGGTGATGCCTCCAGCAGTGAACTCCCTCATCTACAGCATGAGGAACCAGGAGCTGAAGGATGCCCTGAGGAAAGTGATTTCATGGACATTTTTCAGAAGTGATAAACTTTCCCTCTCTCTCCACAAATGACTCACAGTCTGTCCCATGACAGACCTGTTTGGTTTTAGTTGCTGTTACTGTTTTTTTATGCATATAATATATATTATTTATTAATATACACGAGTACATTTTTTTCTGTTGTTCTTGTTATACGTGGTTACCATGTTCCTTCACATCTGTTCGGATTCCTTCCACTTCTGCTGGGGCATCAACCTTCTCTCTTTCTCCTGGAGCCCACATAAAGTATGTATCTGGGTGTGAGGTGACCCTCTCATAGCCTCTGTGTGATATCTCTGTATCTGAGGCAAAGGAGGTGTCTTCTGTCTCTGTGGAGGCAGTGGGGATGCAGCAGGCACAGGCAAGGGAGACTGCAGGGGGATTCATGTTGTCTTCAGGCATATCTGAACACACCTAGTGCCTTTGGAAATGCTCCATAATCCTTCCAAGCACCTTGCATATCTAAAGACCCCTGGGGAAGGAGTTTTGGCAGCACTCGTTCCCATCCATCTGGGTTTTCTCTCCACCCTGACCAGCATGGCCAGAACAGAGTCAACCAGGAGCACTCAAAAAGATCAGAGGAGGGATGGGGACTGATACGGTGATATGGGCTTTAAATTGCCTTGGAGAGGCAAGCATGACCCAGGAGCCTTATCAGTCTGCTGCTGTTCCTCAGTCCCTGTCCCTAGCACATGTCCTTGAGACAATCTCCACACCCTGAGTGCTTGCCAGTACCCCAAACATAACCCTTGGGCAAGGCTGGAGGCACTGGGGTGAATCTGGAGGGCCATGGTCCAGTTGTGACCACGGGCAGGACAAGCCCTCTTCTGGATCCTCTGCAGGGCTGGCAGCCTCTGTGAGGCCCACGAGAGGAGGGAGCAGACAGAGGAGGTCCTGGGGCCCTGCAGACCATCCTCATGCCCAAGGGGCTCTCAAGCAGCATACCTCAAGGCAGAGATCGTAGAATCACAGAATCATCGAACAGCTTGGGTTGGAAGAGACCTTAAAGACCATCTAGTTCCAACCCTCCTGCCACGGGCAGGGATGCCGCCAACTAGATCAGGTTGCCAGAGCCTCGTCCAACCTGGCCTTCAACACCTCCAGGGATAGGGCATCCACAACTTCTCTGGGCAACCTGTTCCAGTGCCTCACCACCCTCTGAGTGAAGCATTTCCTCCTAATCTCTAATCTAAATCTCCTCTCTTTTCCTTTAAAAACAATCTCCCTTGTCCTGTCATTATCCTTTGCTTATGCAGCCCAGGATGCAGTTGGCCTTCTGCGTTGCAAGCACAAACTGCTGGCTCATGTCGAGCTTTTCATCCACTGGAACTCCCGAGTCTTTCTCTGCAGGGCTGCTCTCAATGAGTTCTTCACCCAGTCTGTCCTCATGCCTGGGATTGCCCTGACCCAGGTGCAGCACCTTGCACTTAGTCTTGTTGAACCTCATTAGGTTCACATGGGCCCACTTGTCTAGCTTGTCCAGGTCCCTTGGATGGCATCCCTTCCTTCTGGTGTATCGCTGCATCACTCAGCTTAGTGTCATCTGCACACTTGCTGAGGGTGCACTCGATCCCACTATGTCGTTGATATTGATATTAAACAGCACCAGACCCAAGACAGACCCTTGAGGAACACCACTCGCCACTGGCCTCCACCTGGACATGGAGCCAACACTTCTGGGCACAGCCTTCAAGCCAATTCATTATTGACTGAATGCTCCACCCTTCAAATCCACCGCTCTCCAACTTGGAGATCAGGATGTCATGTGGGACCGTGTCAAAGGCTTTGTAGAAGTCCAGGTAGGTGCCATCTTCCCTTGTCAGCTGATGCAATCACTCCATTAGAGAAGGCCACCAGATTGGTCAGACATGATTTGCTGTGCTTCTTGTAGCAGGAAAAAAGGAGAAACTGCCCAAGAAAGCTACCACCAGCCCCAGCCCCTCATGCCAGTAGTTCCCAGCACCAGCCTTCCACCACGGTTTGGGGAGGGCCGACTGCTGAAATGTGAGCACCTCCATCCTCCTGCTGGGCTCAGGGCCTGTACCGGGGGAACGGCCAGCCCAGCCTGGTCCCTCTCCGGGCCCAGAGCCCAGCCAGCCCCAGGGCAGGGCTGTCTGCGAACCCCTGTGTGGGACATGCTGGGGCTGGGACAAGGCTGGGTGAAGGGGGGAGGCTGCTAAAGCAGGAGGGCAGTGGGGGCTGGGGCAGTGAGGGCTGGCAGGGGGCTGTGCTGGGGGAATATTTCCTTACCTCTGCACGCATGCTGCCCCATGTGGTGACTGCAGAGAGGTCCCAGGGGGCTGCAGGTGGGACAGTGGGGCTTGGTTGTTCTGCAGAGGGGAATGCGCATAAAGGCATAATAGTACAGGAAGCTTCCACAGTGCCAGGACCCCCAATTTACCCCAAAACTCAATGCCCAGCTTCGGTGCGTTAACCTTGGCTGTCTCCCAGGTGCCCACCACGCTGCTCTCTCAACACCCCTCCTCAGCAGGATACAGGGAGAAAATACAAATAAATAACTCATGGGCTGAGGTAAGGACCAAGAAATGGCTCACAACTACTGTTGCAGACAGGACAGACTTGGGGAAGATTAACGTCATTTATTGCCAGCACATAACAGTGTAGAGCAGTGCCAAGTAAAGACAACTAGAAACAACTTTATCACCACTCCACTTCTTCTACCTCCTCCCAGCAAGAGGTGCAGGGTGATAAGGAATGGGGGCATCAGTCCATGGTGCTTCGTCTCTGCTGCTCCTTCCAGGTTACTCTCTTCCCTTCTCCAGTGTGGGGTCACTCCCATGGGATGCTGTCCTGGTTCCAGTTAGGACAGAGTTAAGTAGCTCATAGTAGCTGGTAGGGTGCTATGTTTTGGATTAGGATGAGAAGAGCGCTGATAACATGCTGATGTTTTAATTGTTGCAGAGCAGTGTTTACACCGGGCCAAGGACTTTTCGGCTTCTTGCTCTGTCCTGCCAGCGAGCAGGCTGGGGGTGCAGCAGGAGCTGGGAGGGGACAGACCCAGGACAGCTGACCCAAACTGGCCAAAGGGGTATTCCATACCATCTGACGTCATGCTAAACAATATATAGGGGTGGCTGGCCGGGGTGGGGGGCCGGCTGCTCGGGAATAGGCTGGGCATCGGTCAGCGGGTGGTGAGCAATTGCATTGTGCATCACTTGTTTTCTTACACATTATTATTGTTAATACTATTACCATTATCACTATTATTATTATTATTGTTATTATTATTTTCCTGTCTTAATAAACTGTCTTTATCTCAACTCACAGGCTTCACTTTCCCGTTTCTCTCCCCCATCCCAGAGAGGGAGGGGGGAGGGTGAGCGAACGGCTGTGTGGTGTTTAGCTGCCAGCCGGGTTAAACCACAACAGTCTTTTTTGGCGCCCAACGTGGGGCCCGAAGGGTTGAGATATCGACAAATCTGACCAGAGTGTGTTAAACTAAAATTGGTATAAGTATTGGACCTGCTTAATAGTTGCTAGTCACGATGTTGATTGCCTTAATCTCCAGTCTGCTGTACCTGTATTCCAAATTGAGTTTTATGGTGCGTTACTTTCTGTATGTGCTCCCTGTTGCACTGTTTATCCTTTCCGGGCCCTGGTTTAAGATTGTTATGGTACTGTGCGGTGTAGCAATGGCTTATGAAATGATGAGATATCTGGTCATGACTTTAACCTGGTATTTGTACTCAGCACTGACATCGACTCTATACTTTGGAACCCATATCTCGGAAACTATTAGCAATTACACCTATTGCCTGTTTTCGTTAGGGAGCCAATCTGTGAAGGGGACAGGGGAAGACATGTTTCCCTACCTGTTCACTCTCCCTTTCTCCTTCACCACCACCCTCTTATCCCCCGAGTTAGTTACGGTGGTTCTCCGAGATGTTGAATATCCTTGGGATACTCAGACCAGCCTGCTCTTGTTGTTATGTCTCCTGAATGCGCTTCAGATTTTGTGGAGGGTTAAACAACTACTTAGGAATCTCATCCGGAGATCTGTCTTGAGGCGGGATAGTTGCGAGTGGCAGGGAGTGTGGGAGGATATGGGCAGGTTTCTAGAGCAGTGGTCACCTCCAGTGTTTTGGACATTCACCCCTGAACAACTGCAAAATCCTAAAAAGCTGGCAGAATGCTTGAAAAAAAGGTGTCATGACTCTGGCAGTTCCAAAGTGACACAAATCACTGTAGCTTGCTGGGGTCTGGCTTGTGCCTATCGAGCTGCAATTGATGCTATTAGCAACCTAGCTCCTGCAGCCGCTCCAGCTCCAGCTCCTGCAGCCGCTCCAGCTCCTGCAGCCGCTCCAGTTCCAGCTCCTGCAGCCGCTCCAGTTCCAGCTCCTGCAGCTACTCCAGCTCCAGCTCCTGCAGCCGTTCCAGTTCCAGCTCCTGCAGCCGCTCCAGCTCCTGCAGCCGCTCCAGTTCCAGCTCCTGCAGCTACTCCAGCTCCAGCTCCTGCAGCCGCTCCAGCTCCTGCAGCCGCTCCAGCTCCTGCAGCCGTTCTGGCTCCTGCAGCCGCTCCAGCTCCAGCCCCTGCAGCCGCTCCAGCTCCAGCTCCTGCAGCCGTTCTGGCTCCTGCAGCCGCTCCAGCTCCAGCCCCTGCAGCCGCTCCAGCTCCAGCTCCTGCAGCCGCTCCAGCTCCTGCAGCCGCTCCAGTTCCAGCTCCTGCAGCTACTCCAGCTCCAGCTCCTGCAGCCGCTCCAGCTCCTGCAGCCGCTCCAGCCCCTGCAGCCACTCCAGCTCCAGCTCCTGCAGCCGCTCCAGCTCCAGCTCCTGCAGCCGTTCCGGCTCCTGCAGCCGCTCCAGCTCCAGCCCCTGCAGCCGCTCCAGCTCCAGCCCCTGCAGCTGCCCCAGCTCCTGCAGCTGCCCCAGCTTGTGCAGCTGCTCCCACTCCTGTGGCTGGGTCAGAGAAACGAGCTGTAGCAGTGCAAGTTGACCCCGCAGAGGGTATTCCAACCCCTGTGGCAGACCCTGCGTCTGGGTCAGAGAAACGAGCTGTAGCAGTGCAAGTTGACCCCGCAGAGGGTATTCCAACCCCTGTGGCAGACCCTGTGGCTGGGTCAGAGAAACGAGCTGTAGCAGTGCAAGTTGCCCCTGTAGACAAGGTGAAAAAATGGTATAGAGGCTCAGGTCGTTTAAAACGCAGACAGTCTTCTGCTAAGTCTGGGCGTAGTGAAGACGAGGCTGGGCCATTAAAGGTGCAGGAGACTGAAGATGAGGATGAGGATGGCGAAAAATCAACAGTAACTACCCGGACTCCATACCAGCCATCAAAGGTGCAGGAGACTGAAGATGAGGATGAGGATGTCGGAAAATCAACAGTAACTACCCGGACTCTACACCGGCCATCAAAGGTGCAGAAGACTGAAGATGAGGATGAGGATGTCGAAAAATCAACAGTAATTACCCGGACTCTATACCAGCGTGAGCTACGAGATGTGCGAAAAGATTTTGGTCGCTGTATAGGCGAGCAGCTTGTCACCTGGCTGCTCCGGTGCTGGGACACGGGAGCCAATTATGTGGAATTGGAGGGCAAGGAAGCCAGGCGGCTGGGATCCCTTGCTAGGGACGCATGCATTGACAAAGCAATTGGAGATGGAGCACAATCTCGCAGCCTCTGGAGGCGTCTCCTGTCAGCTGTGAAGGAAAGGTATCTCTTCAAGGAAGAACTTGTATGTTTACCAAGCAAATGGACCACCATGGAGAAGGGAATTCAGTACCTGAGGGAATTGGCCGTACGGGAAGTAATTTATAAGGACCTAGACAACGCACAAACATCCGCAGATCCAGATGCAGTCCGGTGTACACTACCCATGTGGCGGAAGTTTGTACAGAGTTCCCCATCATCATATGCCAACTCATTGGCAATACTAGCCTGGAAAACGGAGGAGAATCCCACAGTGAATGAAGTGACTAAAATACTCCGGCAGTACGAAGGAAATCTCTCCTCTTCCCTAAAGGCCTGTGTCTCAGCTGTGGAGAAACTCTCTGAAGAGGTCCACCAACTTAAAGAGAATTTATCTTCCCCTCCACCTGAACGAACCAGTGTCCACCAGCTAAAAGAGAAGGCTTTAGAGAAACTTTCTGAAAAGATCCACCAACTTGAAGAAAGATTATCTTCCCCTTCACCTGAACGAACCAGTGTCCACCAGCTAAAAGAGAATGCTTTGGAGAAACTTTCTGAAAAGATCCACCAACTTGAAGAAAGATTATCTTCCCCTTCACCTGAACGAACCAGTGTCCACCAGCTAAAAGAGAATGCTTTGGAGAAACTTTCTGAAAAGATCCACCAACTTGAAGAAAGATTATCTTCCCCTTCACCTGAACGAACCAGTGTCCACCAGCTAAAAGAGAATACCTTGGAGAAACTTTCTGAAAAGATCCACCAACTTGAAGAGAGATTATTTTCCTCCCCACCTGTACAAACCAGTGTCTCAGCTATTAGGGGTAAACGTTCATCTATGCAAGGAAGACAATATGGTGGGCACACACACCGTGCCACCCTGTGGTTTTACCTACGTGACCATGGAGAGGACATGAGAAAATGGGATGGAAAATCTACTGCGACCCTAGAGGCACGGGTACGTGAATTGCAAAGGAAAACAATTGGGAAAAAGGAGTTCTCTGAAAGGTTTGCTGCTCCAACTTCCAGCAGGCAGTCCTTTAAACACAGAAATGAAGATTCTGACCAGGACTAGAGGGGCCCTGCCTCCAGCCAGGGGGAGGAAAGGGACAATCGAGTTTATTGGACTGTGTGGATTCGATGGCCTGGCACGTCAGACGCACAGAAGTATAAGGCTTTGGTAGACACCGGTGCACAATGTACTCTAATGCCATCAAGCTATAAAGGGCCAGAGCCCATCTGTATTTATGGTGTGACGGGGGGATCCCAGCAGTTAACTGTATTGGAGGCTGAAGTGAGTCTAACCGGTAATGAGTGGCAAAAGCACCGTATTGTGACTGGCCCAGATGCTCCGTGCATCCTTGGCATAGACTATCTTAGAAGAGGATATTTCAAGGACCCAAAAGGGTTCCGCTGGGCTTTTGGCATAGCTGCTTTGGAGACAGAGGACATTAAACAGTTGTCTACCTTGCCTGGTCTCTCAGAGGACCCTTCTGTTGTGGGGTTGCTGAGGGTTGAAGAACAGCAAGTGCCGATCGCTACCACAACTGTGCACCGGCGGCAATATCGCACCAACCGAGACTCCCTGAGTCCCATCCATAAGCTAATTCGTCAACTGGAGAGCCAAGGAGTGATCAGCAAGACTCATTCACCTTTTAATAGTCCCATATGGCCAGTGCGAAAGTCTAATGGTGAGTGGAGACTAACAGTGGACTATCGTGGCCTGAACAAAGTCACGCCACCACTGAGTGCTGCAGTGCCGGACATGCTAGAACTCCAGTATGAACTGGAATCAAAGGCAGCCAAGTGGTATGCCACAATTGATATCGCTAATGCATTTTTCTCCATCCCTCTAGCAGCACAGTGCAGGCCACAGTTTGCTTTCACTTGGAGGGGAGTCCAATATACTTGGAATCGGCTGCCCCAGGGGTGGAAACACAGCCCTACCATTTGCCATGGACTGATCCAGTCTGCGCTGGAGCAGGGGGAAGCTCCTGAACACCTGCAGTACATCGATGACATCATTGTGTGGGGTGACACTGCAGAAGAAGTTTTCGAGAAAGGGAAGAAAATAGTCCAAATCCTTCTGAAGGCCGGTTTTGCCATAAAACAGAATAAAGTTAAAGGACCTGCACGAGAGATCCAGTTTTTAGGAATTAAATGGCAAGATGGACGTCGTCAAATCCCAATGGATGTGATCAACAAGATAACAGCTATGTCTCCACCAACTAGCAAAAAAGAAACACAAACTTTCCTAGGTGTCGTGGGGTTTTGGAGAATGCATATTCCAAATTACAGTCTGATTGTAAACCCGCTCTACCAAGTAACCCGTAAGAAGAATGCTTTTGAATGGGGCCCTGAGCAACGACAAGCCTTTGAACAAATTAAGCAGGAAATAGTTCATGCAGTAGCCCTCGGGCCAGTCCGAACAGGACCAGATGTAAAGAATGTGCTCTACACCGCAGCCGGAGAGAATGGTCCCACCTGGAGCCTCTGGCAGAAAGAACCTGGGGAAACTCGAGGTCGACCCCTGGGGTTTTGGAGTCGGGGATACAGAGGATCTGAAGCCCGCTATACTCCAACTGAAAAGGAGATATTGGCAGCATATGAAGGAGTTCGATCTGCTTCGGAAGTGGTCGGTACTGAAGCGCAGCTCCTCCTGGCACCCCGACTGCCGGTACTAGGCTGGATGTTCAAAGGAAGGGTCCCCTCCACGCATCATGCAACTGATGCTACATGGAGCAAGTGGGTTGCACTGATTACTCAGCGGGCTCGAATAGGAAACCCCAGTCGCCCAGGAATCTTGGAGGTGATTATGGACTGGCCAGAAGGCAAATACTTTGGGATATCATCAGAGGAGGAGGTGGTTCGTGCTGAAGAAGCCCCCCTGTACAACAAGCTACCGGAAAATGAGAAGAAATATGCCTTGTTCACTGACGGGTCCTGTCGTATTGTGGGAAAGCATCGGAGATGGAAAGCTGCTGTATGGAGTCCTACACGACGAGTTGCAGAAGCTGCTGAGGGAGAAGGTGAATCGAGTCAGTTTGCAGAAGTAAAAGCCATTCAGCTGGCTTTAGATATTGCTGAACGAGAAAAGTGGCCAGTTCTCTATCTCTATACTGATTCATGGATGGTAGCAAATGCCCTGTGGGGGTGGTTACAGCAATGGAAGCAGAACAACTGGCAGCGCAGGGGCAAGCCCATTTGGGCTGCGGCATTGTGGCAAGATATTGCTGCCCGGGTAGAGAACCTGGTTGTAAAGGTACGCCATGTAGATGCTCATGTGCCCAAGAATCGGGCTACTGAAGAACACCAAAACAACCAGCAGGTGGATCAGGCTGCTAAGATTGAAGTGGCTCAGGTGGACCTGGACTGGCAACATAAAGGTGAATTATTTATAGCCCGATGGGCCCATGACACCTCAGGCCATCAAGGTAGAGATGCAACCTACAGATGGGCTCGTGATCGAGGGGTGGACCTGACCATGGACACTATAGCACAGGTTATTCATGACTGTGAAACATGTGCTGCAATCAAGCAAGCCAAACGGTCAAAACCTCTTTGGTATGGAGGACGATGGCTGAAATATAAATATGGAGAGGCCTGGCAGATTGATTACATCACACTCCCTCAAACCCGCAACGGCAAGCGCCACGTACTTACAATGGTGGAAGCAACCACTGGATGGCTGGAAACATATCCTGTGCCCCATGCCACCGCCCGGAACACTATCCTGGGCCTTGAAAAGCAAGTCTTATGGCGACATGGCACCCCAGAGAGAATTGAGTCAGACAACGGGACTCATTTCCGAAACAACCTTATAGACACTTGGGCCAAAGAACATGGTATTGAGTGGGTGTATCACATCCCCTATCATGCACCAGCCTCTGGAAAAGTTGAACGATACAATGGACTGTTGAAGACTACACTGAAAGCAATGGGTGCTGGGACATTCAAAAATTGGGATACACATTTGGCAAAGGCCACCTGGTTAGTCAATACCAGGGGATCTGCCAACCGAGCTGGACCTGCCCAATCAAACCTGTTACGCACTGTAGAAGGGGATGAAGTTCCTGTAGTGCACGTAAGAAACATGCTGGGTAAAACAGTCTGGGCTACTCCTGCCTCAGGAAAAGGCAAACCCATTCGTGGAATTGCTTTTGCTCAGGGACCTGGATGCACTTGGTGGGTAATGCAAAAGAATGGGGAGGTCCGGTGTGTACCTCAAGGGGATTTGATACTGGGTGAGAATAGCCCATGAGTTGAATTGTAGTATGTTAATTATTATATAATAATGTATGTCATCACTACCATGATTGCTATATATCATAGATGAAAATGGTGATTAATTAGAATGTATTGGACAGAGTGTAACCTGAGCATGACATAAATGGTATGGAATAAGGGGTGGATATCTGTCCTGGTTCCAGTTAGGACAGAGTTAAGTAGCTCATAGTAGCTGGTAGGGTGCTATGTTTTGGATTAGGATGAGAAGAGCGCTGATAACATGCTGATGTTTTAATTGTCGCAGAGCAGTGTTTACACCAGGCCAAGGACTTTTCGGCTTCTTGCTCTGTCCTGCCAGCGAGCAGGCTGGGGGTGCAGCAGGAGCTGGGAGGGGACAGACCCAGGACAGCTGACCCAAACTGGCCAAAGGGGTATTCCATACCATCTGACGTCATGCTAAACAATATATAGGGGTGGCTGGCCGGGGTGGGGGGGCCGGCTGCTCGGGGATAGGCTGGGCATCGGTCAGCGGGTGGTGAGCAATTGCATTGTGCATCACTTGTTTTCTTACACATTATTATTGTTAATACTATTACCATTATCACTATTATTATTATTATTGTTATTATTATTTTCCTGTCTTAATAAACTGTCTTTATCTCAACTCACAGGCTTCACTTTCCCGTTTCTCTCCCCCATCCCAGAGAGGGAGGGGGGAGGGTGAGCGAACGGCTGTGTGGTGTTTAGCTGCCAGCCGGGTTAAACCACAACAATGGTCTTTTTTTAGTTCGCTTTTAGTTTCTCACTGTTCCAGTCTTCTAGTAACACTCAATAAATTATCTTAATCTCCTTACGCTAAGTACGCTTTGCCCATGACTGCAATTGGTGAGTGATCTGCCTGTCCCTTAAATCAACACTGCAGCCCTTTTCCATTCTATTTTCTCCATCTGTGCCTTTGAGGATGGGTGGTGAAAGTGGCACTATGGAGTACAGCTGAACATCATTGTGAAACCACCACACCACTTGGCCTTGTTACTGGCACCAGCTTTGAAAAAGGAGAGACAGTTTCAAGCAATTTATAGGGGTGATCATGTTTTATTAAACAGATGGTAAGAAAGAGTCAATCCTGACATACAGACGAACAAAATAACACTTTGTTGTTTTATTCCTCAAAGTACACTAGATAAATATTTTTTTTCTAAGAAACTAATAAAAAGAAATGACACTGAAGATAAAAGTAAGAATATATAATGATAATGAAACAAATACTCAGGAAATCACTTGTGGAGAAAAAGGGGAAATTATCAATTTTCAGAAACAGCCATGAAATCTTTTTCCTAACAGCACCCTTGAGCTCCTGGTTCCTCATGCTGTAGATGAGGGGGTTCACTGCTGGAGGTACCGCTGAGTATAGAACAGCCACCACCAGATATAGGCATAGGGAGAAGATGGAGGGGGGCTTCAGGTAGGCAAATCTGCCAGCGCTGATAAACAGGGAGACTACAGCCAGGTGAGAGAGGCACATGGAAAAGACTTTGTTCCATCTCTGCTCAGAGGAGATCTTCAGCACAACCCTAAAGATCTTCACATAAGACAGTATGATGAATACAAAACACCCCCAAACCAGAAAACAATGAAATCAGAGAACCAGAAAACAACCACAGAACAATGAAAACAAAACATTCAAACACCAACAAGGAACAAACTATGAGAAGCCCAGCTTCCCTGAGGTAGGAGTGTGAGCAGCAGAGCTTGAGGATCAAGGGGATTTCACAGAAGAACTGGTCCACAGCATTGCCTTGGCAGAGGGGCAGGGAAAATGTATTGGCAGTGAGCAGGACAGCATGGAGAAAGCAACTGCCCCAGACAGCTGCTGCCATCTGGGCACAAGCTCTGCTGCCCAGGAGGCTCCCGTAGTGCAGGGGCTTGCAGATGGCAACGTAGCAGTTGTAGAACATAATGGCGAGAAGAGAATATTCTGCTGATATCAAGAAGACAAACAGAAAAACCTATGCAGCACATCCTGCATAGGAAATGGCCTGGTGTCCCACAGGGAATAGGTCATGGCTTTGGGGACAGTGGCAAAGATGTATCCCAGGTCTAGGAACAGCAGAAGCACAAAAAATACAAAAAATAATAATTACAAAAAAAGTATGTTAATATAAAACAATGAAACACAAGGCTAGAATGGGATATATTGAGAGTCACTTTGGGAGAGAGATGGGAACTTCACGATTACTGAAAAATATTTGTAATAACACATTCCAAATGGCATTCTTTAGCTCCTGGTTCCTCATGCTGTAGATGAGAGGGTTCACTGCTGGGGGCATCACTGAGTACAAAACTGTAATCACTAGATCCAGAGATGGTGAGGAGATGGAAGGGGACTTGAAGCCGGCAAATGCAGCAGTGCTTATAAAAACGGAGACCACAACCAGGTGAGGGAGGCACGTGGAGAAGGCTTTGTGCTGTCCCTGCTCAGAGGGCATCCTCAGCACGGCCCTGAAGATCTGCAAATAGGAAAAAAGAATGAAAACAAAACACCCCCAAAATACAAAACCACTAAATGTGAGAAGCCCAACTTCCCTGAGGTAGGAGTCAGAGCAGGAGAGCTTGAGGATCTGGGGGATTTCACAGAAGAACTGCTCCACAGCATTGCCTTGGCAGAAGGGCAGGGAAAATGTATTGGCAGTGAGCAGCAGAGCATGGAGAACCCCACTGCCCCAGGCAGCTGCTGCCATCTGGGCACAAGCTCTGCTGCCCAGGAGGCTCCCGTAGTGCAGGGGCTTGCAGATGGCAACGTAGCGGTCATAGGCCATGACAGTGAGAAGAAAATACTCTGCTGATATCAAAAAGACAAACAGAAAGACCTGTGCAACACATCCTGCATAGGAGATGGCCCTGGTGTCCCAGAGGGAATTGGCCATGGCTTTGGGGAGAGTGGTGGAGATGCAGCCCACGTCGAGGAGGGCGAGGTTGAGGAGGAAGAAGCACATGGGGGTGTGGAGGCGGTGGTCGCAGGCTACGGCGGTGAGGATGAGGCCGTTGCCCAGGAGGGCAGCCAGGTAGATGCCCAGGAAGAGCGCGAAGTGCAGGAGCTGCAGCTCCCGCGTGTCTGCGAATGCCAGCAGGAGAAACTCGGTGATGGAGCTGTTGTTGGACATCTGATGCCTCTTGGCCTTGAAACCTATCCAAAGACAAAAGGACATGGACTGGCTACCTAGGAAAGGCCGTGACACGTTCTGAAACCCATAGTTTAGTTCACATGCAGTGTACCTGTAGTACAGAGGGGTTGTTCAACATCTTCCAGCAGGAGAACCTCAGGGACATTGCTGGATTATGTTAAATCAGTGACTTCAACAGAGCCAGCTCATTTCCCAGCCCTATGCACTGCAGTGCCCAGAGCCATATTGGCTAGAACAGCTTGAGCACTTTGCTCCCAGTGACATACCTACAGAGCAGGACTCGTTATTCTGATGTTTGAGCATTGGCTTTAATCCCACTGCCCAGAGAGACTGAGGGGAAACCAAGGGCAGGATGGCTGGGAGGAGAAACAGAGAGAAATGCCCCAGTGCTCCTGCTTCCAGGGACAGGAATGGGACTGAGAGATTGGCACTTGGGGGGTTCTCTTTTTCTGAGGGTCCTGCTGCTAAAGGGACAACAGTCAGAGACCCCATGGTTTTGGGGCAGAGGCTTTGCTGGATTTGAGCAGAGACCACGTGGTTGCTCTGGGTAAGGTGTCTGCACTGCATGGATGTCAGGGAGGTGCCCAAATCGCCCCTACCACGGAGTTTCTGGGAGCAGCTCCCGCTCACTCCCTGCCCATGGCTCTGCTGCCTGCAGCTGTCCCTGCCTGCAGCTGGGTCTCTGTCCCCACGCCTCCTGCCTGCAGGTCACAGCCCCCATCCCACCCGCTGGGTGCTCAGCTCTGCCCTGCAGACAACTCCTGGCAGCAGGGCTCTGCCCAGGGGCAGCTCGCTGGGGGCATGTCCTAGAGACCAGGTCACACAGACCCTGCTGACACTGCACGTGTGGTGGTGGAGCTTTCTATGGGCAGGAAAGAGACTTCCTACGGTCCTTGGAATGCTCCTTATTAGGGCTTAGGAATGTCAGCCTTTTCTTAAAAATAACAGCCTCTATTTCTATTTCCACAGGGACAAAGAAGAGAAAACTGAAAGCAGAGGCTCAGGAAAGCGGAGATGCAAGCATCTAACCCCTGATTGGCTTCTTGCCTTGGATACAACCTGGGAGTGCTTTGGAGCTGTGAGCAGGCTGCCCCAGGCAGCAGCCTCCCGCCAGCAGCAGGACCCTGCCCTGCCGGGGGGGCTCCTTCCACCCGCAGCTTCTCCCCGCAGCGCCCTGGGCAGCTCCCCGGGCAGGCTGAGTGCTGAGCCTGGCAGGCGGCAGAGGCCCTGCCCCGGCACACAGCCCCTGGGGCACAGCAGGGACCCTGCTCTGCACCACAGCCCTGGGCACCCCTGCCTGCACGCGCGGCTTCTCCTTCCTCCAGGAGCTGCGGCTGCATTGCCCTCCAGCCAGAGACTTACCGGGGTCAGGGCTGGCAAGTGTTCTCCCCCAGCGAGCTCTGTGCATCCTGCCACTTCTGCCTGCCTTTACCCACTCTGTCTCTGCAGGCAGTGCCCCCAGCCCTGCTGCGCTGGGCAGAGGAGCTGCTCCTGGGCAGAGCTGGCTCTCTGCAGCGCTGCGCGCTTGCCAGGAGCTCCCCTTGGGCCCAGGAGCCCGGCCCAGCTCAGCAGCACAGGCCCAGCCCAAGGCCTCCCTTGCTCTGCCCCCCACCAGGCTCCCTGCCCATGGCCCTGGGGCTGCAGGGGAACCTGCTGGGAAACAGCCTGAAGGGATCCCTGGGCTTCCCTCCCTCCCCTGGTCAAACACACTTCTTGACAGCAGGATCATTTCTCCTTTTAGGCTATAAATCGTCTTTCTTTATTCTGTTTCTTTGTCCTGTTTACAGGCAGGACACACAGTCCAGATGTGCCACAATGCCCTCAGCCTGGGGCACAGGCAGGAGGAGATGGATCCCAATCTCCTGTCACAGGGCTGTGACATTGAAAGAAGGGCTGATGAGGTGTTGGGGGACAGGTCCCTCAGCTTGGGGCGCTGTGCTGGATAGGGACATATGGATGGGGGGCCGAATAACAGGGTATTGTCCTCCATTTGAAGGAGCTACTCCTCTATGGGATGGGCAGCAGGTTGGGGGAGCCCTTGTGGGTGAAGCTCAGAGGAGAGCCAGTCAGGGTGACAGTGTGGTCGTGCTGGGTGGGTGCAGATTCTTCAGAAGAGACAAGTGGGGACGATCAACAGGGGGTTGCCCTCCATGTGAAGGATCTGTCTGGATGCATGGAGCTCCTCTATGGGATGGGCAGCAGACTGGGAGGATCCTTGTGGGTGAGGGTCAGAGCAGAGCCAGTTAGGGTGACAGTGTGGTCGGAGGTAAATGCCTGCAGTCAGGCTGAAGAAGTGGACAAAGTCTTGTGGAAGCCATTGGACTAAGCTGAGTTCACTGACTCCATGTCACCCTGGGGGCCTTTAATCACTCGGACGGTCACAGGAAAGGGACACTGCTGGGTGCAAACATTCCCAAGGTTTCTGTGGGTTCTTGGAGACAGCTTCTGTGCAGAGCTGCCAGATGGGCCAACCTAGGTGATGTTCACCGGGATCTGGGACTTGCAAACAGGAAAACTTGTGTCTTGACACTTCTCTTGCCAAATACATGCTGTAGTCCAGCTGCTTTTCAGCACATGGAAAGAGATGAGGTTTCGGGGCCCAGCCCTACATCCAGCACTGCACATTCTCACTCTTGTCTTTCCCTGCAGCCCACTTGACGTGGTGAAGCTGACACGGGACCAGGTACATAGGTGTGCAGTACAGTCAGGGGCAGTAGTCCTGCCTTCAGCATGCATCAGGTCTCCTGAAATGAGAGACTTGGTCAAGTTCTGAGAGAGAACCCAGAGTAGATCCTAAATCGGGATGGGTTCCTACTTCATTGTGGACACAAAGACACAAGTGGTCTCCTGCAGAAAGATCTGGCAGCCCAGCTGCAAGGGGCAGGCCGCCTCTCCACCTCAACCTCTTCATGGGCGCCTTCTCCTAGAGGCTCATGGCCATGGCCAACGCGTAGCAGCCTTGAGGAGTGCACCACG